>NW_005361573.1:4876210-4876545 GCF_000412655.1 Myotis brandtii
TTAGAGGAGCGGGCGCCGCGCCGCCGTGGGCATGACTGGGGGCGGGGGAGACAGGCTGGCTTCTCCCACCATAAATCCTGCGTCTTCCTCCCTGTGTCTCGGGGTAAAGGTGGAAAATAAAGGGGCGACGGTAAGTCCATCTCCCACGGGGAAGGGAGAGCCCCTCTGTCACTTTCAGGCAAGTTGAGCCTCGCTCGCTCTCCACTTGCGGGGCTGGCGCTGACCACATCGGAGGAGTGGGGGAAGGTCTTGTTGGGGGTGTGGGAGGGGTATTAGCCTTAAAATAATTCAGACTCGCCCTCCCGCACCCCGGGAGCGGGGCTTGCTCCGCTGAG
>NW_005361573.1:4877619-4880972 GCF_000412655.1 Myotis brandtii
TCCCGCCCCGCCCCTGCGGCCTGTGCTCTTAAAGCGGAACACACCGTTTTACGCTACTTCTGCTGAGCCCACCCCCCACCCCACCCCGCCCCCAGGGTCCAGTGTCTGTCTCTACCGAAAATACCCTGGTCCAGTCCACCATTTCTTCGGCCTGGCAATGCAATTCTAGGGACTTCCTGCCTCCCACTATGGCAGCCCTAGAGCTCTTTATAACTGGAATCAGTGTTTTAGATCATGTCACTCCCCTCCTCCTTCTAAATAGCACCTCTCTGCCTCCAGTCCTTTAAGGCAAGGCGTCTTGTTTTAATTTATTCATAGGTTTAACGCCAGCTGAAGTGGCCCCGTTTCATCTCTCCATTCACTATCACCTGTCCCTTCCCACCCTTGTGTGTATCTTGTCCATCATCATTCTTTGCTGGGTACCTAACGGAGTCCGCTCAATAGGTATTTGAAGGACAGTCTCAAGGTTTGGGGGAGACTTTATTTTTCCCTTTTCTGATCAAGATATTTTTGAGCCAGCCAGCATGGCAGAGATAATAGTTTTCCCAGCTTTAGTTGGGGCTAGAGATAAACAAATCCAAATCCAAATGCTGAGACAGGCTAGTAAGCCAGGACAAGCGGAATAGGGGAACAGTTAAATGGCCAAGCAGTTTGCAGCCATCTAGTAAATCGCAAAATCGTATCTTCTGTAACCGAGGACACCTAAGAGTAAATGGTTTGCCTGGCTGGTGTGGCTCAGTGGTTGAGCATCAACCCATGAGCCAGGAGGTCACCAGTTGATTCCTGGTCAGGGCACCTGCCCAGGTTGTATGCTTGATCCCCAGTAGGGGGCATGCAGGAGGCAGCTGATAGATGTTTCTCTCTCATCAATGTTTCTATCTCTTTCTCTCTCTCTCTCTAAAATCAATAAACACATATGAAAAAAAAAAGAGTAAATGGTTTACTTCTCCCCAACCAAAGGGTAAATAGCTTAAATCATCCTACTCAGGGAGATAGGTAGCAGAAATCCAATTAGTGCCATTTGCCAGGTTAATCGAAGGATAGATGAAGTTAGGGGGATAAATCTCATCTGAGCACATCAACATAAACCGGATGGATATTCTATTGAAATTCTTCCCTAAGACTTCCCCTAGACTTGCAGCCTTTAAAAACCATCAAAATGAAGGTTCCAGCGTGCTCTCTCCATCCCAGGAGCATGCCCTTGCCTTTCCCTTCCCCCACCCCTTCCCCTGCAGGCACGCATCTAAACTCTAAGGGACCCCACGAGACTCACATCCAGGTGAATTCCCTGAACTGTCTCCAAGGTGCCCTTTTCTCTGACTTCTTAGTGAGCCAAAGCAGTGCAGCCTGGGCTCAGGCCCCTACCTAGTCTCTCTTCTGGTGCTGCTTCTATCCTAGGCCCTTCCTGGTTTCACTGTCCCCAGCTGTAAAAACATACTCTAAAATCCACCTGGATTCGTGTTGTGAAATTGTTCCTGCAAGAACCCACACACTACTAGCTGGCCCTAGGCAGACCCCCTCAGGGCCAGGTTCCCTTTCCCATAACAATGCCAACCCTATTGTTAGCAATATTGCCTGTGAGTCCATGTATCATCTATATACTTGTACAGTTCACTTATAGGCTACTGTAGGTGCTGTTGGGGTGAATTCACTAGAAATTCACTTTAGAACATTTCTACATTTACAGAATCTGCTTCCTCAAGTACTTCCTCAGGCAACTATTTATCTATAGAAGGGGATCTGAGAAACCCAGAATTACTGGTTTGTCCTTCTGCCTCAGGCTCTAATATGACTCTGCAGAGCACCATTATTGATCTCGTCTTTATTTAAATATGTGATTATTCTGTACGTTAGGGAATTTTGTATTAATTTTTACTTGAAAATATTGCATTCAAAATATTATTTATCTTGCTCACTGAATTTTTGGGTACATCCTGTAGGTGGTTGTAGAACCAAGGCAGTTGGATTCCCAGTCTGGGAGCTCCAGCCTCCCCTTACCTTGACCAGCTTTAGACAAGTGTTTTGTTTTTTTTCCCCAAAAAAATATATTTTTATTGATTTCAGAGAGGAAGGAGAGGGAGAGATAGAAACATCAATGATGAGAGAAAATCATTGATCGGCCGCTTCCAGCTCGCCCCCTACTGGAGATCGAGCCTGCAACCCAGGCATGTGCCCTTGAGTAGAATCGAACCCAGGACCCTTCAGTCCACAAGCCCATGCTCTATCCACTGAGCCAAACCAGCTAAGGCTAGACAAGTTTTTTTTTTTAAATCTCAAACCTTAAGGTGTTTCTCAAGTTTATGCCAGATTAAAAAGTGGGATATTTTCATTTCTAAGATATGAGACCAACCTTGGACAGCTCTCAGGAGGTGGAATCCAATTCTCCTGAGAGCGAGGAGAAGCATCCCATTAGCCACCTCACGGATGGAAGGACTTCCCATCAGCCATTGCTGCTAAGGACGGAAAACAGAAAAAGGGCGGGAGGGGGGGGGGGTCTGGGTGTGTCTCTGAATTGGCAACATAAAAAGTCTTCAACATGTAACATTTTGTCCCTGAAAATGTTTGGAACTGTTGCAGTTCCCTTGATTATATGTTTCCTTTAAATATATAAAAAAAAATTACAATGATTTAATATTTAACCTCTGAATCCTAAAGTAAAAGCATGGATGCTTAAGGAAGCTCTTACTTGTCTTGCAATTCCCAAATCTCCTTGCAGGATGCAATGCTTTTTTCTCTTTCAGCCTTCCGAATTTCCCCGAATATCACAGTCAATCAGATAAATGTTTTGAGCCCTTGGGTGTGACAGGAAGATGCTGGTTAAACCTTTGGACTCAGCGGGGTCAGGATGCGTCCTTGCTTTCTTCCGAGGAGTTTCGGGTCCCCAGCCTGTTCCCTGGTGCCTGAAACACACGATAGTATTTGCCACCTAATAGGGATGTGACGATCACCTACGGACGTCTGTGAAAGCCATGGTAGCTATTATTATGAATAACCAGGCCAGCACACACGTTATCTGGGGTTTGGAAAAGGCTTTGAAAAGCCCCTCAAAACGGGTACTTTCCAGCAGGGGCGATCGCACTGAGTCACACGTGCTTCGCCCTTTGTATTTTACCTAAATTCTCCCAGAAACCATGTTGGGCCTCTCAGTAGCCCGGGTGAGGCCAGACGAGGGTCCATACATAACATTCCCCTTATAGGTCCGGGGAGAAGACTCTGCTGAATTTGCCTCGTTGGGGGGACCACTAAGTTGGAAACGTAGATCTCAGGCTCGTATTTGTTTAGAAATGACTAGAAGATAAAGGCATTTCCTCTAAGCGGCTTACTGAGGTCTTCAGGCCTGCACAGCGGGAAAT
>NW_005361573.1:4881246-4909233 GCF_000412655.1 Myotis brandtii
GGGGCTCCCCGAGGAGGCGCGAGGGACCTGGCGAAGGTCCGGTCCTCGGGGCCCCGAGCTGAAGCGGGAAGGGGGTCCGGCGCTGCGGGTGAGTGGAGCTGCCAGCCGGGGCCCGGGTTTGGGGAACAAGAGGGAGGCCCCACCCCCAACCCGCTGTGTGACCTTAGACCAGGCTCTGCACGTCTCTGAATCTCAGCGGCCTCCGCCGTGAAATGAGTGAACGTGCGGAGGACCCGCTGCGAGTTTGCACGGATGGAGGTGCGGGGCATGAACCCGCGCCTTCCTCCCATTTATACTCTTATTTGCCCTCGACATGGATGGCCAAACAGGAACTGTGGCCATGCCTCTCAGCCTCCGAGTGGTTTTGGCCAAGTCAGCTCGCCCCGGCCCACGCTCTCCTCCCACAGAAGGAGTGCGCTTACCTTTTCAAAGCGCTTTATGACTTGAGTGTTATTGGTGGAGATGGAGGCCAGGTAATGAGTGCCCCCTTCTCACTCCAGGAGTGTGATAGAATGAATGTCTTCTTCTTGGAGGAAGGACGAGAGCGTGGCCCCCAATCCTCTCGTTCCCCAAATTCCCTGGTCCTCTTTGTCCTCCGTCCCTCCTTGGAGGCGTTATTTTTCATCCACGGGTTTGGTGCCACCTCTTCGCTGGGCAGCAACGGTTTGTGCAGGAGGTTCAAATCGAAGAGCAGTTGCAAGGCGAAGTCTGACCGCCTTTCTGTTTGTGTTTCTCAAGGGCAGGGAGGCAAGATGACTTCTCTCCCCCAGGCCTGGAACAGCTGAAGGAAACCACCGTGCAAGATGAGAACCACAAAGGTCTACAAACTGGTCATCCACAAGAAGGGCTTTGGGGGCAGCGGTCAGTATCGATTGGGAGTTGTGTGAGTTGGCCGCGGTCCTGGTGTGTCCAGTGCCTTGAAAATGACACACTGGCTCGTGTGACCATGTAGGCGAGACAGGAAACTTGTCTGAGCGAAGCAGCAAGTATAATACTTAGTGGAAGGGCAGTAGGAGCAGAGTACAGACCTTTTCTTTCTTTCTTTTTCTTTTTTTTTTTTTGTTGTTGTTAATCCTCACCTGAGGATATTTTTCCATTGATTTTTTTAGAGAGAGTAGAAGAGAGAGGGAAAGACAGAGAGAAACATCGACATGAGAGAAACACATTAATTGGTTGCCTCCTGCACGAGCCCCGACCAGGGCCCAGGCCCAGGAGAAGCCTGCAATCAAGGTACCTGCCCTTGACCGGAATCAAACCTGGGACCCTTTAGTCCGCAGGCCAATGCTTTATGCACTGAGCCAAACCGGCTAGGGCCAGGCCTTTTTTAAAAGCATTTGCACTTGGACCTATTTTTTAAGTTTGTTGTTTTTTTTAAATTTGATTTCAGAGAGGAAGGGAGTGAGAGATAGTACATCCATGATGAAAGAGAATCAGTGATCAGCTGCCTCCTTCATGCCCCCTACTGGGGATGGAGCCCACAAACAGGCTGACCAGGAATTGAACTGTGACCTACTGGTTTGTAGGTCAATGCTCAACCACTGAGCAATACCAGTCAGGCTGCACTGACTTTTTTTTTTTTAAATATATTTTATTGATTTTTTACAGAGAGGAAGGGAGAGGGATAGAGAGTTAGAAACATCGATCAGCTGCCTCCTGCACACCCCCCACTGGGGATGTGCCCACAACCAAGGTACATGCCCTTGACCAGAATCGAACCTGGGACCCCTCAGTCCGAAGGCTGAGCCAAACCGGCTAGGGCTGCACTCTGACTTTTAAGGAATATTGTGAATATTACCAATTAACACCTTTCATTTGTTAAATTGAAGGGTGTTACATCAGCCTGCACTGGTTTGGCAGAAAAGAGAAACTTACATTCAATGAGAGAGAAATAGCAGATGTGCATGAGACAGGTATGATCAAAGCATGAAGCTTTGCATGGCTCTGAGGCCATGTGAGAAGGGGCAGAAACACGGCGTGTTGTCCTGCACTAACCAGAATCCAGAGTGTCAGCTCTGCCTCTGACTTTCCCTGTGACCCTGGCCAGCCCCTGGTTTATCATATCTACACATCCACGGGCCTTATGTCTTTTCTCTGAGCACTTGAGTCTATAAATCTGCAGCAGAGGACACTTAGTAATATGATTTTTTAAAAATATATTTTATTGATTTTTTTACAGAGAGGAAGGGAGAGAGATAGAGAGTCAGAAACATCAATGAGAGAGAAACATCGATCAGCTGCCTCCTGCACATCCCCCACTGGGGATGTGCCCGCAACCCAGGTACATGCCCTTGACCGGAATCGAACCCGGGACCCTTCAGTCCACAGGCCGACACTCTATCCACTGAGCCAAACCGGTTTCGGCAGTAATATGATTTTTTTGCTAAATAAATAATTTTCTCTTCTGTCTTAACAACCTTATTTGCTTCAGCAATTGGAATTAACAACACAATGAGTTGTTTTAAAATTGTATTTTAGTATGCATTTGCTCCAAAGGCAAGGGCTGCCAAAAAAGGAAAAACAATCGTGTTTGTTTTTGTTTTTTTAGTATAGTTTTTATTGATTTCAGAGAAGAAGGGAGAGGGAGAGAGAGATAGAAACACCAATGATGAGAGAGAACCATTGATCGGCTGCCTCCTGCATGCTCCGCACTGAGGATTGAGCCTGCAACCCAGGCATGTGTCCTGACTGGGAATCGAGCCATGACCTCCTGGTTCATAGGTTGATGCTCAACCAATGAGCCACACCAGCCCGGTGGAAAAACATTAGTTTCTCTGTCATAAGGTGTTGTGGAGGTCAAGTTAGGTGACGTGTGGAAAGTATTTAGCAAAACACCAGGCTTGTTAGTGCCACTCCATAAATGTAGCCACTATCATGACCAGGACCAGGATAACCAGGCATTGCTGTACTTAAAACAGCTTCTGCTAAAACTCACCCTCTGTGGTTAACATTATCCTTGGCGTGCGGCTGATGCTGCCTAAACATGGGGGAAGGAGAACTGAACAGCCAACACAAATCACTTTTGGTAGAGGGACGGATGCCACAGGGTGGGGCAAATGTAGGTGTCCAGTTGTGAGTACACGAAACACAGAGTTCATTCTTGTGTTATTACTTATTAATTTTTGTATTATTTTCCATACGAACACCTGGAAACCTACTTGTGCCCCATCCTATGTAGTAGTAGATACGATGCATACAAGTCTGCTTTTTCCTGTTGACGAGGCCCAGGTGGCTAGGTGCTGTACCCTGTTTCCTGTAGGATTATAAATAAAAACACATCCAACCATTCTCAGGTGCACACCTGTGCCAAACATAAAGGTTATGAGCATGATAAGGTTCCTTGTCCCTGAGGGGCATTCAGCTTGAAGAGACAGACGAGCAAAAAGGAAATGATAACGTGAAGCAGAAGGAATGCATGCTCAGGGAGCTTCATTCCGACTGTGGAAGTTGGGACAAAACTGTCATAAAACAGAGGATTTGGCATAAAACTGTCAATGGAAACAATATGCCACAGAAGCCCTGGCCGGTGTAGCTCAGTTGGTTGAGCATTGTCTCATGCACTGAAAGGTTGGTTGCTGGTTTGATTCCCCACCTGGGCACATGCCCAGGTGGTGGGCTTGATCCCCCTGGTTGGGATGCATGTGGGAGGCAATCGGTCGATGATTCTCTCTCACATGGATGTTTCTTTCTCTTTCTCCCTTCCTCTCTAAAATCAATAAAAAAAATAACTATATATAAAATAAAATTTGGGATTAACCCCGTGCTTTGGTTCCCAGGCTGAATTTTGATTGGATCTGATTATGTTTGAAATTTAGATATACTTATTTGTCATGATTTTAGCTTAGTTAAAGGCCATGTCTTTCCCGAAATATCAAAAGAGGAAAAAAAAATCACTCCCATCTTTATGGCTTTGAGTATGTTGTATTTGCAAGAGTTCTCTTCCAAACAAAGCATGAAACCATGTCCGCCCTTTATTTTAAGGGTCTCTTTGGATCCTAATGTGAATGGTATCGGAAGCTTTTTCCCTGATCAGATGCTGCCCTTCGAAGCCCATTTTATTTGGCTTGACTTTCATGACATATGAGAGGTGGCGGGCGTTAGGTAGACGGAGCTCTGGCCTAGGCAGTCATCAGTCCTGGCTGTGCTGTTACTAGCTGTTTACCCTTAACCTGTTCTAGGGTATATCCTCATTTCTGCTAGATCCAAAGATTCATTGTGAGGGTCGTATGAAGACTGTACTTTTGCATCATTTTGGATAAATATAAGGGATTGTCCTGTCATACCCGCCCGAGGGGGTGGCGAGGACCCAGTGTGAGAACACGCACCACACCTGTCACTCACGTGAGTGTGTTTCCTGCTGGGGACGCCGAATTGTCTTTCAGATGATGAGCTGGTCATGAACCCCAAAGTGTTTCCTCACATCAAGCTTGGAGACATTGTGGAGATTGCTCACCCCAACGATGAGTACAGGTGAGTGCCTGACGGGTCAAGGGAGCTGACCGGCGGCTGTTTCCAGATGAGATTTTGTTTAAGGGGCTTGACGGGCAAGACAGCTCTTTGCCTTGGGATAAAAATGCTCCTGCCTCTAGGATTCGGTAAGCCCATCATCTTTTAAAAAGTGGTGCATTCTTTCTGGGTTTTTTTTTTTTTCATTCTTTCTGTTTTTTTATTTGTTATTAATCCTCACCCGAGGACATTTTTTCCCATTGATTTTTAGAGAGAGTGGAAGGGAGGGAGGGGAGAGAGAGAGAGAGAGAGAGAGAGAAGCGGGCATCGATTGGTTGCCTCCTGCACAAGCCCCAACTAGGGCCAGGGATTGAACCTGCAACCCAGGTATGTGTCCTTAACTGGGAATTGAACCCTCGACACTTTGGTGCACCAGCCAACATTCTAACCACTGAGCACACTGGCCAGGACCATTCTTTCTATTTCTGAAGCCGAATTGACAACTCTATGAAAAATTCTGGCAGGCTGGAAAAGATCAATGGGGATGTGGGGGAGGGGAAGAGGACCTATGTAATACTTTCAACAATAAAGTTTCTGAAGCCGAATTGACAACTCTATGAAAAATTCTGGCAGGCTGGAAAAGATCAGTGGGGATGCGGGGGAGGGGAAGAGGACCTATGTAACACTATCAACAATAAAGATTTTAAAAAGAGAGAGAGAAACATTCTGTAGCATTTTCCCATTTCCTTGAGTGTAGGTGCAGGATTACTTTGTTGTGCTGCAAGTTACAATATGTCCAGAGTCATTTGTTTACCTTTTAGAGGGGTTGCATGAAGAAAGCTAATTAGTTACTGCTTATAGCATCCCATCTTTTTTGTTGCTTTTTCCCCCCAGCCCTCTGCTTTTGCAAGTCAAGTCACTTAAGGAAGATTTACAGAAAGGTAAGAAAAAGTTCCATCTTTCTTCTCTAAGATTTTTATACTTTACTATCCCAGACACTGCAGGAAACACTGCAGGCTCAGGTCTTTATCTGCTTATGTCATCTGAAAAGCAGAGAATTCTAAATTTTAAGCTCCTGGTAGGCAGAGAGCATGGCTCGTCCATGGCAAAGGGTCAGTTGTGTTGCTTCCTGAACGTCTGAGTCTTTATAGATTAGAATATATGTACCTGCTTTTTTCCAGAATGTATTATTAGATTTCTTCTCTGTTTCAGAAACTATCAGTGTGGACCAGACCGTGACCCAAGTGTTTCGTCTAAGACCTTATCAAGATGTCTATGTGAATGTCGTAGACCCTAAGGTATGTCTTTGTTCTGGACCTGAATATCTTTCCGAGATGATTAGCACCCTTCCTCGAGGTTAGGCCTCTAAGGAAATAATGAGTTACTTACGTATAGTGTTAGACTATGAAATATGCAGTCACATGTAGGTTATTTAGATTATAGGTAGTATGTAAGTTGCATTTAAAATGCCCCCCCCCTTTTTTGCCCCTCTTTCTATAAGGATGGAATCTTTTAAAAAAATATTTATGTGTGTGTGTGTATATATATATATTTTCTCCTCCCTTTTTAAAGATTTTGTGTATAGATATCTGTGTGTGTTTGTGAAGCTACAAGTAAAGTTTTCTATTAAAATACTAAATTTTCTTTATAGTCTCGCACGTCTAGAAACAATGCTATAATAGGTAAAAATCTTCTAGAAGGTATTATTGACATTATCTAGGGAAATAAAACACAAACCTCGATGTCATATTTGTGTGTCAGAATTAAGACTAAAACAACACAATAGAGTGTACAGGCGATGTACTGTGGAATTGTGCATCTGAAACCTGTATAATTTTATTTTATTTATTTTTTATTTATTTATTTTTTTAATACAATTTTATTGATGTCAGAGAGAAAGGGAGAGGGAGAGAGAGATAGAAACATCAATGAAGAGAGAGAATCATTGATTGGCTGCCTCCTGCACGCTCCCCACTGGGGATTGAGCCTGCAACCTGGGCATATGCCCTGACCAGGAATCGAACCAGTGATCTCTTGGTTCCTGGGTTGACGCTCAACCACTGAGCTACACCCGGCTGGGCTAAAACCTGTATAATTTTGTTAAGCAGTGTCACCCCAGTGCAGTCAATAACAAGAGGAAAAAACTGAAATCCAGAACTAGTACTCTGGTGCTCTTGGCACTTAACCGTGATTCAGCTGCTGTAGCCTCTGCTACAGACTCATCACCTGTTCTCAGAAACCGTTGTTGGCAGGATAAAATCTGTTTGTCATGGTGCTGCTATTGGATGGTCTTCCAGTAGTTTCTTTTTTGCCAAAAGGTGTCTCCATGTGACGGGCATTATCTTATGCCCGTGAAGTGAGGCGGAATGATGCAGAGGGATATGTTTGATTGTCTTTTCTAGGATGTGACCCTTGATCTAGTGGAGCTAACCTTTAAGGATCAATATATTGGCCGTGGGGATATGTGGAGACTAAAGAAAAGTTTGGTAAGATATGATTTTTTTAAAGTCTGTGCCTTTTTATATTATATTAATAATCCATGTTCTCATAGAGATTAGAGGATCCAGTAAGGGAGAAGAGCTTACAGTCATTTCAAATTGCAGCTTCACAGACAATTATTGGGAACATTTTCTGTATCTTCCTCCATTACTTTTCATCGTGTTTTTTTTTTTCTTCTGGGAATCGAAACTGTGACCTTCCAGTGCTGGGAAGAGGCTCCAACCAACTGAGCCGCACTGGCCAGGGCTTTTTTCATAGTTCTTTCTTTCTATATATATATATTTTTTGGCTTTGTTTTGCTTGTCTATTATCGGAGAGTTTTACTCTGCATTTTTGGTTTGAATGGGAAATTATAATATTATTTGACATTTGAATAAAACTCTAGTTTTCGAATTTTCCCTTGTTTTCATTTGCACCTCACATGTCCTCCTTGTGTACAGCTATTTATTACCCCCAATTTTTAGATGTGAAAACTGAGATTGAGACGTTAGGTGATTGGCCGAGACTAGAAGGCTAGGAGCAGTCAGCACTGAGCTAAAATGCAGACCTCACTGCTTCCAGGTCAGACTGCTTTTGCCGTACCCTCCTCCCATTTTCCTTATTTTATCTTTAATTTACGTTTTCCACTTAAAATGATGAGTTCATCAAAATTGTGAGCTGGTGCTGAAAATTCTCTTTATTGGATTTTTTTTTTAGTATTATGAAACAACAAACTATAGGTGGAATTTCCACGCAGTGCATATTTTCAGAAAAAAAATCTTTGCTCATTTTTTTTTTTTTTTTGGTTAATCCTCACCTGAGGATATTTTTTCATTGATTTTCAGAGAGAGTGGAAGGGGGGGGGAGAGACAGGAGACAGAGAGAGAGAAACATCGATGTGAGAGAGACACATCAATTGGTTGCCTCCTGCACATGCCCCAACCAGGGCCAGGGATCGAGCCTGCAACCAAGGTCCGTGCCCTTGACCGGAACCAAACTGGCTGGGGCTCTTTGCTCATTTTCAGTGATAGAAGGAGGGTTCTATTTTCCGAAATGAGAGCTAACATGAGAACGAAATGTTCTATATTTAAGTGAGTTTGTAAATTTAGGTATGCATGCAAACATGTGAGGATAAGTATATCGGTGAAGCTGGCTGCTTATCCACCTGGTCTTTACTATTGTCTGTACTTGCCAAACTCTTAAGACCCTGTAATGACGTGCCCCAGCAGGCTTTCCTATAAAGCTGTTACTCCCAGGCTAATTGAACTTGGGGTTGTTTGGAGGGATGAGACAGCCAGGAGCCTTTCTTGATGACCTTTTATGGCCTCGATGTATTGTTACACCTCCCCCTCTTCCCTTAGGTCAGCACATGCGCCTATATCACTCAGAAGGTGGAATTTGCTGGCATCAGGTAGGTATTACATGACTCTAGTCAGTGGGAGCAGGATGTAATGCAGCCATGGGGCTGCAGATAGCATTTGAGGCCTATGGATGTCCCTGTAATGAAATACACAATAGTTTAAAATGTTAGGTTCTCTTCTGGCTAAAACAAACCAAAAACCCCCCCAAAATGCACCAGAGTCCAGGCAGCTGCTGAAGCCACCTGGTGTTCGGTAACAAAGGAGGTCTAGACTCATAACTTTAGAATTGGAAAAAGCCTCAGATGAACATACTTAATCAAACCTTTTTTTTTAAATACATATTTTTATTGACTTCAGAGAGGAAGGGAGAGGGAGAGAGAGATAGAAACATTAATGATGGGAGAGAATCATGGATCAGCTGCCTCCTGCACACCCCCCACTAGCGATTGAGCCTGCAACCCAGGCATGTGCCCTTGACCGGAATCAAACTCAGGACCCTTCAGTCCACAGGCCAACGCTCTATCCACTGAGCCAAACTGGCTGGGGCTAGTTCTGCCTTTTTAACTGTATTGAATTACTCTTGATTTATTAAAGTTATTTCTATATTTCAGTTTGTTAAGAAGAGACCCCCCTTTAAATTAAAAAAGCACGCTTCTGCCCTGACCGGTTTGGCTCAGTGGATAGAGCATCGGCCTGCGGACTCAAAAAGCACGCTTCTATATACATAGTAAAGCTGGTGGTACAAAGATGTGTATAATGAAATATATAATCCTTTTCCTTAGAAGACACTGTGTCTTTCCTGAAATTTGTTGCACATGTACAAGCATATTTGCACCTGGTTGGCTCACTTAATCATGTTAAGGTTGACATGTGGGCTCTGATGATGTAGTCTGAAGTTCCCCATCAACTTTTTACCTAATGGTTTTATCCATTGATGATTGTTGTGAGATGGTGGTTTTCTAATTCAGTCATTCTTTCTACATTTATTAGCCAGGATCATTTTGAAAAGAACTTTTATACCAGCTACTAGGATTGTTTGATTGGTCTGAACTACTTAATTGGGAAAGAAAAAAAGGATAAGGGAATTTTCCCCCCCAAAAAGGGATGTTTTATGATTCAGCCATAAATTGGACGTGCAACCACTGCGCATACTGGCTGGGCTGTCCTGGGTTTGTTTTGACTCATAAGACCTGAGGATATTTTCCACTGATTTTTTTTTTTTAGAGAGAGAGAAAAACATCACGTGGGAGAGTAACATTGATTGGTTGCCCTCCGGGCTGGTCAGCGCTAAAGGCCATGTTCTTTCACTGTTCTACCCATTTTACAGTCTTAACAAGTGGCAGAGGAGAAAACAACAAGCCCCCAAAACACAATAGCAAGTTGCCATGAAAATTATTCACTAGAATGACCTCCATTGTATAGGGCAGTGGTCGGCAAACTCATTAGTCAACAGAGCCAAATATCAACAGTACAACGATTGAAATTTCTTTTGAGAGCCAAATTTTTTAAACTTAAACTATATAGGTAGGTACATTGTTATTAACTTAATTAGGGTACTCCTAAGGCTTAGGAAGAGCCACACTCTAGGGGCCAAAGAGCCGCATGTGGCTCGCGAGCTGCAGTTTGCCGACCACGGGTATAGGGCCTCTGCCCCTTCTTGCCTTCTAACTGCCTATCTTCTAATCCTGATATTAAGATGGATTTTGTTTCTGTTGAGACTGACGGTGTTAAAACTGGGATTAGCAGAATTGCTCATCAGTGCTTCTTAGTTGTTTTTTGTGTGACATGGACCCTTTTAAGATTTGACAAAAGCTGCAGTACCCTGCCCAGAACAAAATTTGCATCACTGGAGAGGGTTCATGGCTTCCCTGTAGCCCTTTTTTCAGACCCACGTGCTGTCTGTGGACGCTCAGATTAAGAGTTCCTGTTGTGCATATACAACATGCTCTAGGAATTCTTCATGTTGTGTAATCCGTCCATGGCACTATCTCTGGAAATCTGTAACTGGCGAGGTCACTTGGGTAGAAGTAACAGAGTAGAGTGAGCCGCCCGGAAGTCACCACCGTGTCTTCATGGTTCATGTAAGACTTGTAATAACTTGTGTGTGTGTTTCTCCTTTTAGGGCACAGGCTGGTGAGCTGTGGGTCAAGAATGAGAAGGTCATGTGTGGTTATATCAGTGAAGATACCAGGGTAAGATGGAGAAAATGCTTCTTTTTTTTTTTTTTTTGGTTTCGTTTCCCCAGATGGTGATGTCTAAGGCCTGAAATAAAAAACAAAACAGAGAAACAAGCAAAAACTTGATAATGAGTGGCACAAGGCCCTCTGCTATTAGATAAACTTTATAACCGGTTCAAGTACCTGGTTTTCCAGGCCCCAAATTTTTAGAAGTAGCAAACATAAAAAGAGAGGGAGTATTAATGTCTATAAGTTATTTTTATATAGAAAAAATACGGTGGGTTGATTGATAGATGGCGAGGGATGGCTAGATGGTGATGGGTGGTATGTTCAGTATAGGATTTAGGTGGTGGGTATGTGGGTGGTTGCTGTATGATTTTTAAAAAAACGTTTTTGTATGTTTGGAACTTTTAATAATAAAATAATAAAAAACACCCCAAATTCTAAATTAAGAATGGCAACATTAATATGGCTATATATCTACATAAATATTAAAATATGATAGAAAAAGTTATAATCGACATTAACTAGAACGTTTTAAAGTATCTTTGAAAGAGACTCAAATATAGTAAATGACTAATTCACTTTATTATTTTTTAAAAAATATATTTTATTGATTTTTTTTACAGAGAGGAAGGGAGAGGGATAGAGAGTTAGAAACATCGATCAGCTGCCTCCTGCACACCCCCTACTGGGGATGTGCCCACAGCCAAGGTACATGCCCTTGACCAGAGTCGAACCTGGGACCCTTCAGTCCGCAGCCCAGCGCTCTATCTACTGAGCCAAACCGGTTAAGGCTGATTAATTCACTTTAAAAAAGGAAGACAAACAGCCCAATTGACCAATAAACACACGAGAAGATGTTCTAATCTATGTCATTAGTCATTAGGGAAATGTCAGTCAAAACCATACTGAGCTACCACCTCAAACTCACTAGGATGCCTATGATAAAAATAAAAATTTTAAAAAGGAAAATGACAAGTGTTAGAGAGGATGGGGAGAAATTAAAACCTGCACACACTCCCGGGGTGAATGTAACATGGCGCGGCCACTGTGGAACAATTCGGCGGCTCCTCCAAAGGTTAGATGTAGAATCACCAAATGACCCAGCCATTACCCTCGCAGGTACATGCCTGATAGAATTGAAAATATGTGTTCCCACAAAAACTTGCATACAAATGTTTGTAGCGGAATTATTCACATAGCAAAAAGTGGAAACAACCAGGAATGCCCATCAGCTGATGAGTAGGTAAACACAGTATGGGATAGCCATTCAATAGAAGGTTATTCAGTAAAAAAAGAATGAGCCCTAGCCGGTTCGGCTCTAGGTTCAGTGAGTAGAGCGTTGGCCTGTGGACCGAAAGGTCTCGGGTTCGATCCCAGTCAAGAGCACATACCTCAGTTGCAGGCTCCTTCCCAGCCCGGACCCTGGTCAGGGCTCCTGCAGGAGGCAACCAATTGTGTGTTTCTCTCACATCGATATTTCTGTCTTTCCCTCTCTCTTCCACTTTCTAAAAAACAAAGGAAAAAAAACCCCTGGGGAGGATTTAAAAAAAAAAAAATGAAGTGATGATTCATGCTGAACCTTGAAAACATTATGCCAAGTGAGAGAAACCAGTTAGAAAAGGCCACAGATTGTATGATGCCATTTATATAAAGTGTTCACAAGAGACAAATCCATAGAGACACGGAAGAGGGTAGGAGGGAGTAACTGCTAGTGGGTATGTGTTTCTTTTCGGAGCGATAAAATGTCCTGGCATTAGCGCTGATGGTTGCGTAACATTGTGACTATGCTAAAAACCACTGCGTTCACTAAGAATGGCGAGCTGAAACTCTACAGCATTGCTTTTCTAATGCAGTCATGTTTTCGTTTATTTCAGGTGGTGTTCCGTTCTACGTCGGCTATGGTTTACATATTTATTCAGATGAGCTGTGAAATGTGGGATTTTGATATTTATGGTACTGTCCCTAAATGCTGGCTGTCACTGCTAATGGGGAGAAGTTTCTGGTTTCTCCCAAGTTGTTATCATTGACCGTAAGCCCTTGACATTCTCTAACGACGTGTTCCTGGGATTTTTACAAATTCTCAAATGCTAGAACAAACAAACAAATTATATATTTTCCATATACTGAATTACATGACATGTGGCAAAGCTTTAAAAGGTAAACAAAAAGATAAACTAAAGCACAAACACTCATAATGCCAATAGATCTTTAATTGTCCTGTGACTACAGGGTCAAAAGTCATAAAGAGAGTGACTCTGTGAACCAATACTTTCTTTGCTATCTTTCATTTCTCGTCCTATCATCCCAGAAATCTCATTTTATTAGAACGACGACACAAGTAGAGAACAGTAAAGGTGCTAGGCAGTGTGGATACTGTGTCCAACACACCAGCTTCATGGTGCACGCAATTCGGATTTGTGTTTTATAAAATTATAAATTCCTTTTTTCCTTCGGGTCATCAAAATCACTCAAAAACAGCAGGAACTGAAAATGGTAATTCAGCCAATGCCAGGGTCCACCTGATCATCTAATGAACTGCACGCCTCCCTATGAAAATGATCATGTTTGGAAATTAGATGGTTCTCTCATTTTGAAGACCCACCGTATTTTCCAGTCGTCAGAGCTTTTTCAATCTTGCATTTTACCTCGAAGCCATGGCCTCTCACTCAGTGAGGTGAATGCTGAATTTGACCCCATAGAAAGTCTAGGTTGAAACCCCTTTTGTATGTCTGGCTTTTATGATCTCGTTTGAGGACATAGTAGAACCCACCTTCTCTTTGACCAGTCCCATTCCTGTGACTTTACTGAGAGAAGAAATTGTCAGCGAGAATGACAGATTGTCCTCACCCTCCTCTTGTTCCTTTTCAGGGGATCTGTATTTTGAGAAAGCTGTGAATGGTTTCCTTGCCGATCTCTTTACCAAGTGGAAGGTATGTTTCCTCTTACACACTCAGTCTCATCGAGCAAATGTTATTCAATGCAGATTTTAAAAATACACTATTTCTATTAAACTGTATTTCATTGAGGTATCTTAGCTAAAGCCTAAGTTGATGAGACTCGACGTAAATTACTTTAATCACCTTGACATTGTGAAAAGCATTTATGAAAAACCCATAGTTAATATACTCAATGTGGAAAGACTGATAACTTTCCCCCTTAAGATCAGGAATAGTATAAGGATGCCTGCTGTCACCACTAGTTTTCAACATTGTCCTAGAAGTTCTAGTCAGAGCAACAGCGTAAGAAAAAGAAACAGTGGCCCTGGCCGGTAGCTGGGTTGGTTCGAGTGTCGTCCTGAGATGCCATGGTTGTAGGTTTCATCACCGGTCAGGGCACATCCAAGAAGAAACCAGTGAATGCACAAGTGGAACAACAAATCTATGCCTCTCTCTCTCTCTCTCTCTCTCTCTCTCTCTCTCTCAAATCAATAAATAAAAAAAATTTGTTAAAAAGAAGTATTTGAGGTCACACATGTAGCAGAAAAGAGCATGGAGTCTGGAGTCAAATAGACTGGGTTTCAAATTACGGTTCTGCTCTGATTAGCTTCTTTACATTTGAGAAGAAATCAGTCTCTCTGAGCCTCCGTTTTCTTATCTATAGAATCGAGATAATAATAGTCACTAACTCACAAGGTGTTTTAAATTAGCTGCACATAGTCAGGTCTCAGTAGGGTCTGGGTCTCAATGTAATCTAAGTCTCATTCTCTTTCCTCAGCAACATAGGGAAAATGTCCTCCAGCTCTGAAGGTTAAAGAAAATAGAAATTTAATGCTTGCCCTCAGAGAACTTACGGAGATTGGATATATGTACATTGGGGCCTTGACTTACGAGTTTAATTCGTTCCGTGATAGAGCTCGTAACTCAAATTACTCGTATGTCAAATCTTAAAGTGAACGAGTGAGACACGTTATGCTGGGCTGATGTTGTGGCGTTCACTGTGACGTTCGCTGCGTCAACTAGCGGTGGGGTATCTGAAGCTGGCTTGTAACCCGAATTTTAGCTTTAGCTCGCAAGCAAAAAATCGGCCGAGAGACGGCTCGTTCTCGAAAAACTCATTAGTCGGGACACTCGTAAGTCAAGGCCCCACTGTATTTGAAACAGCAGCTAACCATACATTTTTAATTATTATTATTATTATTATCATTATTATTATCATTATTATTATTTTAACTATACATTTTAGGGGCTAGAATGTTATTTACTTTTGAGTTTGGACCTGGAAGGCGGGCTCCCTGTTGCAAGCCAAATTTCATGCCACCTGTAAACACTCCACTTCCTTGGTCTCCAGGCTCCATGGGAGTGCTTCTCACTAGTCCCTATCCCAGTCCAAAGGGAATGCATTGCCTTGGCTTCAACCCCTGCCTCTCGAGCAGCCCCCAGTCCTCATCCTATGACAGTGACAGGATGTGGGGGTTTCTTTGAGTCTGACATCACCACCAGCAGTTCTGTTCACGTTCCCTAAACTGCACGTATGTAGAAATTAGAAAACACTGCCTGGCCATCGTGGCTCAGCGGTTGAGCATTGATCTATGCACCAGGAGGTCACGGTTTGATTCCAGGTCAGGGTACATGCCCGGGTTGCGGGCTCGATCCCCAGTAGGGGGCGTGCAGGAGGCAGCCGATCCATGATTCTCTCTCCTCATTGATGTTTCTCTCTCTCCCTCTCCCTTCCTCCCTGAAATCAATAAAAATTATTTTTAAAAAAACAACAACACTGACGCAGATATAAATACCATGATCCTTAGACACTGGGCTGGTCTATTTCATGCCAAATCAAGAGCTGGGAGGCAGGGACCTCTACTCTTTTTGGTGATTTGCAGCTTTCAAAGCATTTACCACATGCCTAGAGTTTGAGGGAACTTGCCCAGGGTCACGTAGTGCTAAGTCTCAGCGCCAGGGCTGAGTCCAGCAGCGCTTTCTTCATCGCCTTGTGCAACCTGTGATTACCTGATGTTATCTGAGACTGTACTACCCACCATGCCTCCTAGCACTGAGAATGCTGCGTTCATGCGGGCCGCTTCATGTGGAAGGAAATGGAATAAACCTGAGCCTTCTTTTTCTCTACTCATGCCTAGGAGAAGAACTGTAGTCATGAAGTGACAGTGGTCCTATTTTCTAGAACTTTCTATGATGCAAAATCGCTTGGTGAGTACGTCTTTCTCCTAGTTCTTTTTTGTTAAGCTCATTCATTCTTTATTATCTTCTTTCCCTTTGCTCCATCATGCTCACCCTTCCTGTTCTATGGTCGGTAAAGTGGCAAATAGCACAGTCCCTTAGCGGGCGCAAGAAGTCCGTGGGCTGTGATTCATCTTAAACCAACTTCATAGACACATCATGCTATTTATTTATTTTTGTGATGCAAATGTTCAACCCAGAAACACGGGAGCAGAGGAACTGAGTCTCTCTTTTCAATCTCATCTCTGTTTTCTCTGTTTCAGATGAATTTCCCGAGGTAAACCGAGCCTCAATTCGGCAGGATCACAAGGGGCGATTCTATGAAGACTTTTATAAGTATGTTTTGGGTCCTTCACTAGAAACCCCTGTCTTTGCTTCTTGGTGGTTTCTTTCCTAACTTATTTTTTTTTTTAATTAACCTTTGTGTTTTGGAGTAATTTTAGGTTTACAGAGAAGTTGCAAAGATAATCTAGAGAGTTCCCATATACCCTTCCCCCAGTTTTCTCTGTTAACATGTCATAACCAAGATACATTGGTCAAAACTACAAGAACATTACTATTCACTGAGTTTCAGACTTTTCTCAATTTCACCAGTTTTCCATTTACGTACTCTGTTGTTCCACAGTCCAGTCTAGGATACTACATTGCCTTACGACTCCCCAAACTTTTTGTGGGAAATATTTCAAACTTGCAGAAAAGAATGAGTAATATAATGAACCCATATACCCAACGCCTGGTTTTAACAGTTGTTATATTAGCTTCATCTGTTCTTTTTGTGGCTAAATTATGTTTGAGAGTAAATTATAGCCATTATAACATTTTGTTCCTCTGCATATCTCAAGAGTAAGGGCATTTCCATGTATAATCACAGTGTAATCACATATATATCCACAATTTTTTTTTAATCATAATCACCTTTAACAAAATTAATAATAATTCTATAGTATTATCCAATATCTAGTACATATTCAGATTTCCTTAATTGTCTCCAAAACAACTTTTTTGTTTGGTCTGCTTAAGCAATTTCCCCTTTCTTCCCTCCCCTCCCCCACCAGGTGTTGACTTAATGGAGAATCTGAGTCAGTAGTCAGGTACATGCCCTTAACTGGGAAGCAAACCCACAGCCCTTAGGTGTGCGAGCGGATACTGTAACCACTGAGCCACACCAGCCAGGGCAAGGCAATTTTAAAATATTTTCTTCATTTCAATCTACGTGGCTATTGACATGATTACATTTCTTTGTTAATATTTGTTAAATGTACTTGACTTTATCACTTATAATTGTATGATAAAGTTCCCTAACTTTGGAATCCCATCTCTCTTCTCCTTTCCTTGCAACCCTCTAAGGGACCTGCTGTCCTGTGAGTAGTAGTTGACTGATATCTGTTTTATGATGATGCTCCTTTCAGAGTGGTGGTGCAGAATGAGAGGAGAGAAGAGTGGACGTCACTCCTGGTGACCATTAAAAAGCTCTTCATCCAGTATCCAGTGTTGGTGCGACTGGAACAGGCAGGTACTGCATCCATGGGGTAGAAGGTGCAGCGGGGAAGAGAGGTGTAGGGCGAGGCTGGGAGAAGAAGAGGTTCACGCTTGTTCCCCTTCCAGTGCTGTGTGTAATTTCTGCTTCCGTCAGGTTTCTTTAAAAAAAAAAATGTTTTTTTCAATTGATTTCAGAGAGGTAGGAAAAGGGAGAGAGAGAGATAGAAACACCAACGATGAGAGAGAATCATGGATCGGCTGCCTCTTGCACGCCCCACACTGGGGATCGAGCCTGCAACCCGGGCACGTGCCCTGGCCGGGAATCGAACTGTGACCTCCTGGTTCCTAGGTTGATGCTCAACCACTGAGCCACACTGGCTGGGCCCAGGTTTTTGCTTCTGGTTGGGTCCGATTGTTCATTACACATGCAGTAGGTTCGATAATGTCCCTACTGCAGGGTGCGGGGGTGTCCTGTGGAGCCAGGCACCTTCAACTTGCTTTACAAGACTTTCTCATGAGCTGTTTTCCTTTTCTTGTGTCTCTCGCTTCAGAGGGCTTCCCTCCAGGAGACAATTCTACCTCAGCACAAGGGAACTACCTAGAGGCCATCAACCTGTCCTTCAACGGTGAGTGAGTTCAGCGCCACCGTGAGCAGGCATCCTGCTGACCGCATGACTCTGAACTTCTCTGTATTGATGCCAAAGACCCAGGCCTGGTTGGTGATGTTCACACCACATGCCCCCCAAATTAATTGAGAGCATTAACTTCTGACGGCCAAAATGTAGCCCTTAGGTCTTCTGCTGGGAACTTAACTTGCTGTTCTCATCTGTTTCTCAGGGTAACCTCAGAGTAAAGCGCTGGGGGATCCTCTTGGCTCTTTGTTTTACTAAACTATATTCTTACTCTTTTCACCCCGGCCCTCAGCTGCTCCCAGGCAATTTTTTCAATCAACTTTTAAAAAAATTACAAAAGTGACCTGTGTGCCTAGAATTCAAGTCATGGAGAGGGATAGTGAAGAAATTCTCCCCTTCCTGCCACTGTCAGGCTCCTTCCGAGAGCGGCGTTGTTAAGAGTGTGGCAGGATTTCTTCCTGATGTTTGTCCCTACATTCCTCTGTTAGTTTGCAAATACCAGAAACCTACTAAATTCATTTAAACAAAAAGGAAAATTTACTCTACAGGTACAGGGGCTCAGTGGGGCAGCCGAGAAAGGCCTGAACCCCATGTTGAAGAATGTGGGGGCCAGGGTGGCTCTGGGAAGCGCAGCGGCAGGAATTCCTCGAACTGTGTTCATGTCCCAGCAACCCCGGCTCTGCTCTCTGTTCCGAATTCCACGTTCCCAGCAGAGAGCATCTGATCGGACCAGCCCCGGTTAGGCATCTGTCTGGCGCCGACCAGTGGTGGAAGGGACCCTGTGTGGGCACTTCACTGTGCATATCACCCTCCCACGGCCTGCACTCGGGCGCTGGGCATTCCAGAGCCTGGGGTCTTTTATTAATGAGTCTTCTGTCATATTTGGATATCACTGATTTTCCATAGTGAGAATTTCACAGGCCTGAAATAAAAATTAACTTTTGGTTCTGGCCCATCTCTTTTAAATATTGTCCAAAATTAGTATTTGATTCTGTTTTTAAAAATATATATTTTTATTGATTTCAGAGAGGAAGGGAGGGGGAGAGGGAGAGAGAAACATCAATGATGAGAGAGAATCACTGACCGGCTGCCTCCTGCACGCCCCCTACTAGGGATTGAGCCTGCAACCCCGGGCATGTGCCCTTGACCGGAATCAAGTCTGGGACCCTTCATTCTGCAGGCCAACACTTTATCCACTGAGCCAAACCAGCCAGGGTAGTATTTTATTCTTAGAAGTTTTAATGCTGCCTCATTTGTGGAAACTAATGACATGAAGTTTGAGCCTATAGGGCTGGCTGCACAAGGCAAGTATCAATGGAGAGCAATGAACAAAGGCGACAGTGACATAGTCTTGTGTGAGGCAGTTCTTAATGTAAAAGGGGACAGGCAGGCATGCGCGTGACCAACTAGAAACCAGGTCAGCATGTGGCAATTGCTGTGGTAGCGATACAGGTAAAATGCTCCGAGAAGAGAGGGTCTTGCCCGTGGCTGGTTTCCCAAAAGCTGTAACATCTCCATTGGAGGATTTCTTTTGCTTCATTTCCAGTGTTTGACAAGCACTATATCAACCGCAACTTTGACCGAACTGGGCAGATGTCCGTGGTGATCACGCCTGGGGTGGGTGTGTTCGAAGTGGACCGTCTACTCATGATCCTGACCAAGCAGCGGATGATAGATAACGGTAATGCTCCCTGGGTCCTGCTGACTTCCCCTTAGAACTCAGCTTCCCCTGGCTCTGTGCATCGGAGGTCGGGGAGTGTGAGTGGTATCAGGCGACAAAGAATTCCATGGTCAGAGTGGTTTGGGAGAACTTGGGTCATACACATTTAAGCCCATTCCCTAAGTTCAGATTTTTTTAAAATATGTTTTTATTGATTTCAAAGAGGAAAGGAGAGGGAGAGAGAGAGAGAAACATCAATGATGAGAGAGAATCATTGATCGGCTGCCTCCTGCAGGCCCCCTACTGGGGATCGAGCCCGCAACATGGGCATGTGTCCTTGATCGGAATCGAACCTGGGACCCTTCAGTCCGCAGGCCGGTGCTGTATCACTGAGCCAAGCCAGCGAGGGCCCTAATTTCAGATTTTAATATGTCAGTGTTCCCTGCTTATCTCTAAAGGGCATACCTGGTGCCCTGAGTTTCCCAAACGTATTTGACACTGGGGAGCCCTGGTGGGGGTGATGGTTTCCGGGAACCGGTGTCCATCAGCCACACGGGGAAGTCCCATCAGATGGTCCAGTGCAGCCCTCCCTCCGTGGGGTGCCGTGCTTCCCCAACTCGCACCCCGGGCCCCCATTTCATCTGTGCTTCCACAACAGGATGGGGCTGGGAACGGAAATCCCAATTGCCAGTAAAGACGCCCTGTTAAGTGACGGGGATCGTCTGGCTTTTTACGGAGATGACAAGGTTCCTTTCCCTGTCTGGCCTTGACCCTGGTCATGGAGGCCTGTCTGTCTGTGTGACAAATCGTGATCTGCAAGGCAGGCAGAGGCTGACTGTCGAGCACCAAATAGTGGCAGGTGTGACAGACCGGGGAACAGGAACAGAGAAAGAACAAAACACATCTATGTACTTCTTTGCTGCGTAGGCAGCACAGGGGGTTGTAAATCGTGGCACAGAAAGTTGGCTCTGCCCCAGACCCCGACCCAGTGAGATAACCTCGATAATAGATGGGAGCACTGATCTCCGCCTCTCCCCGCCTTGCCTCTCCCCAACCTCTTTTGGTTTTGTTTTTTAGGAATTGGTGTGGACTTGGTGTGCATGGGGGAGCAGCCGTTACATGCCGTCCCGTTGTTCAAGGTGATTCGGTTTTGGATCGCTTACTGAAGGCCAGTTTCCAGGGCTGGGATGGTCTTGAGAATAGTTTTCATTAAAAACAAGAGTTGGAGAAAAAAAAAAAACAAGAGTTGGGGCTGGGGGGCGGGGGAGGGCGGGGGCAGGCTGCAGAGGTGAATGGGGGGAAAAGGAGGACCTGTGTAATACTTTCAGCAATAAAGATGAAAAGAAGGAAAAAGAGAAACAGAAGTGGAGCAGTCGCGTGGCCTACTTGTTTTCGTAGCTGATCTGTGCCTGACTTTCTCGCTTGCAGCTGCATAACCGGAATGCTCCTTGCGATTCCCGTCTGGGCGACGACTATAATATTCCTCACTGGATCAACCACAGGTGGGTGTGATCTTGACTCATGGTATGTGACCAGAATGTCAGATAACTTCCTTGCCATTTTCTCTGTAAAGTCTCTTGTCAAGATGTGGAAAGCAAAGCTCTAACAGTTGCTTAAAGCTTCTCTATGTACATGCCCGACCAGCGTGGCTCAGTGGTTGAGCATCGATCTATGAACCAGGCGGTCACAGTTTGATTCCCGGTCAGGGCCCAGCATCATGCCAAGCATCTGGGTGAAAATTATTATGGCGTAAATAGATTTATCTCTGCCAGAAGAAGGAAATTCTAATCCAGTTAGGAATCAGAACTAGCACGAACACAATTGAAAGCATAATCAATGCTTTATAGTAATTACAAAATGAGTTAGAATTGGGGAGACCAGGGAAGCCTGAGACAAAGGCATTCACGAGGCGGCTGATCCAGGGCTGCGATTTCAGCTGTGTCTTGAGGTTTAAAAAAGAAGGGGGTTCATGCCCTAGCTGGTTTGGCTCAATAGATAGAGCGTCAGCCTGCGGACTGAAGGGCCCTGGGTTCGGTTCCAGTCAAGGGCACATGCCCGGGTTGCGGGCTCAGTCCCCAGTAGGGGGTGTGCAGGAGGCAGCCAATCAATGATTCTCTCTCATCATTGATGTTTTCTACCTCTCTCTTCCTCTTCCTTCCTCTCTGCAATCAATAAAATATATATATTTTTAAAAAGGGTGTTTAGATTGATGACCCTGTTTGTTTCTTTCACAGTTTCTACACCTCCAAAAGCCAGCTCTTTTGTAACAGTTTCACCCCCCGGATAAAACTGGCCGGAAAGAAGGTAGGTGTCACCCGCCAGCAGAGCCTTGAGGGACTGTCACACACCCAGGCGGTTATTTTGGTCCTGAGAAACTCCCTTTCCCCCGAGGGAATAAATGAGTTTCAGAAATTGTTTTTAGAACTTTTTACAATTCCCCACATTAAATAACAAGGCAAACCCCCGTATGTAAGAAATACCTTTGGCAAAAATATGGCCAAAGAACTATTTTTAGTTTTTAATAATAAAAAGAACTATTTTTATTATGATGTGACTGGTGTGTTCACGCCCTGAGACCTCCCAGCTACCGGCAGGGACAAAGACAGGGACACATGTTGCAGCAAAGGGGAAATACGTTAAAAAGATCACATCCTAGCAGGTCATTAAAGAAAGGCGCGTTCAGACAGGAGTGGGGACTCATATTTTTGCTTACCAAACCGAATAGGTTTAAAACCTATTAATAATTAGACCAACCGTCTGTGAAATGGGTGCTTGAGTATCTGGTTTGTGTCCGATTCTTATGAAAAGCAGTTCAGCGTGTGTATGAAGAGCAGTGCAAAAGGTCGTGTCATTTGACACATCATTTTATTTCCGGCCACGTGGTCTCAGGAAATAATTGAGGACATTGAATCTGAGTAGACCTTGGTCTAGTGTTTTGTTTTTTTTAAATATGTTTTTATTGATTTCAGAGAGGAAGGGAGAGGGAGAGAGAGATAGAAACACCAGTGATGAGAGAGAATCATTGATCGGCTGCTTCTTGCACGCCCCCTACTATGAACTGTGGCTCATAGGTTGATGCTCAACCAGTGAGCCACGCCGGCTGGGCTAGTTTTATTCATAATAGTGACAAGTTGAAAATAATAAGGAAATAGCTAAATAAACCATGAAATATCCACTCGATGGAATATATTTACAGCCAATAAAAATGCCACTCTTATGAGTCTGAAGAGCTGACCTTAGGCTTCGGCTCTGCCACCTGCTAATCGTGTGCCTTTGAACAAGTCCCTTATTCTCTCTAGAATTAAATAACCTCCCCTGTGAAGTGAGGTCGGGGGTCCCCTGAGGAAAGTTGTGAGAGCAAACAGGGTGTGAGGCGGGAGGAAAGGCCCTGGCAGGGCTTGAGGCCACGGTAGGCAGGCGCCTGGCGTGCGCTCCCGCCTTCCCATCAGTGTCAGGGGTGAGACGGTCTCCCCCCTGGGGAGCGGCCACCTGCGCGCTGTGCCTTGTGGTCAGTCCTGTTCCAGCAGGGAGGGGAGCGATTAACTCTCTCTTTATTTCCTCAGCCTGCCTCCGAGAGAGCGAAAAATGGCCGTGACACGTGTGAGTATCTTCCTCCTTTCATCTCTTTAGAAAGAGTCAGCCTGCCATGGCAACAGAGGATGTGAGCTCACATAACAGTTCACAGCCACGTTGGGAGACCTGGGTTCCTAAACCACCTTGTATATATTTGTCCTATCAGCTGCAAGATGGATGGTAATGACAGGCCAGTTGTAGGGGTCAGGGAGAACGTTTGAAAGTACGAAACGTACATAGGAAGATGATATCGTAAGAGTGGGATTACAGAAGAATGGGGTACTGCCATCACCTCGCCTCTACTTAGTGTTATACTCTTCCTGCATCCTTTGACATATGTCGTGTGTCTCAACAACCTGATGAATGGTTATCATCCTTTTAAAAATATTTTTGTTAATTTTTAGAGAGAGAAAGGAAGGGAGAGGGAGAGAGAGAAACATTTATGTGAGAGCAGAACATCTACCGGCTGCCTGCTGCCTACCGGGGATCAAGCCTGCAACCCGGGCCTGTGCCCTGACCAGGAATCGAACCAGCAACCTTTTGGTACGTACATAGGAAGATGATATCGTAAGAGTGGGATTACAGAAGAATGAGGTACTGCCATCACCTCGCCTTTACTTAGTGTTATACTCTTCCTGCATCCTTTGACATATAAGTCATGTGTCTCAACAACCTGGTGAATGGTTATCATCCTTTTTAAAAAAATATTTTTGTTAATTTTTAGAGAGAGAGGAAGGGAGAGGGAGAGAGAGAAACATTGATGTGAGAGCAGAACACCTACCGGCTGCCTGCTGCCTACCGGGGATCGGGCCTACAACCCGGGCCTGAGCCCTGACCAGGAATCGAACCAGCAACCTTTTGGTGCACAGCAGGATGCCCATCCAACTGACCCTCACTGGTCAGGGCATCTCTCTCTCTTTTTTTTTTTTCAGGGGGAGATAATGATGATGATGATGATGATGATCGTTATGTCTTGCAGATTTTGATGAAGACCCTCGGAAGGCATCTGGTTGAAATTAGTTTTGGTGACAGTTCGTATTATTTGTGTGTTTCAGCTCTTGGGACTCCAAAAGAAGCTGAGAATGCCCTTCCCATCCAAGTGGACTACGATGCCTACGACGCTCAAGTGTTCAGGCTGCCAGGCCCATCCCGGGCTCAGCGCCTCGCCACCTGCAGGTTTTCTGCCCGATTCCCTTGGGGGTGGATATAAAAACTGCTTGAGAAAATGTGAGGTCTGGCAGGGACCTTTATGAGAGCAACCTCGAAAATGTTTTCAATTCAAATTAGCCAAATAGCCTGGGGTGGGGTGGGGGCCGGCTGGAGAGGGGGGGTGAGAAAAGGAGACTTAAGTAATACTTTCAATAATAACGAATTATTTTTAAAAAATTTGCCAAATAGGAGGCATGCCTTATAGATCATCAGGTTCTCTGGGTCACATCTGGTTGAAATTAGTTTTGGTGACAGTTCGTATTATTTGTGTGTTTCAGCTCTTGGGACTCCAAAAGAAGCTGAGAATGCCCTTCCCATCCAAGTGGACTACGATGCCTACGACGCTCAAGTGTTCAGGCTGCCAGGCCCATCCCGGGCTCAGCGCCTCGCCACCTGCAGGTTTTCTGCCCGATTCCCTTGGGGGTGGATATAAAAACTGCTTGAGAAAATGTGAGGTCTGGCGGGGACCTTTATGTGAGCAACCTCGAAAATGTTTTCAATTCAAATTAGCCAAATAGCCGGTGGCGGGGGTGAGGGCGGACTGGAGGGGGTTAGTGGGGGAGAAGAGGAGACATATGTAATACTTTCAACAATAAAGAATTATTTTTTTAAAAATTAGCCAAATCGGAGGCATGCCTTATAGATCATCAGGTTCTCTGGGTCAGCCATTTTGTTAGCTCTGTTTGCTGTAACGTATTGTCTCTAATAAGGAGCGTATTTTTCTGCTTTTTACTAGACACTTGGACATCTCATTGGGGATTTTTTAATATATAGTTTTGTTGATTTCCGAGAGGAGGGAGAGGGAGAGAGAGAAACATCAATGATGAGAGAGAATCATGGATTGGCTGCCTCCTGCACGCGCCCACACTGGGGATCAGGCCTGCAATCTGGGCATGTGCCCTGACCGGGAATCGAACCGTGACCTCCTGGTTCATAGGTCGACGCTCAATCACTGAGCCATGCCGGCCAGGCTCATTGGGGACTTTTGTTACTGGTTTCCCAAGTAGCTTGGGCTGGTGACAGGTTTGGGGGCAGCGTCCCTTCCTTGGCGGTAACTGGTCCTCTCTCCCGGGTCAGGTCTGTGCGCGAGCAGGAGAGTCACAGTCGAAAGAGTGCCAGCTCCTGCGACGTCTCCTCCAGCCCTTCCGTGCCCAGCCGGGCGCTGCCCACGGAGGAAGTGAGGAGCCAGGCTTCCGATGACAGCTCCCTGGGCAGGAGCGCCAACATCCTCATGATCCCTCTCCCCCACCTGCACCAGTATGAAGTCAGCAGCTCCTTGGGCTACACCAGCACGCGAGGTCAGAGCCGAAGCCCGGGCCGAGCTGGGCAGAGCAGGGCGCAGCTTCCTTCCTGCAGTGAGGGGTGGGGGTTGGGGGGTTGTGGCCAGGAGTAAGTCCACGGTTAATGATTTCCATGCCAGTGCAGTGAGTACAAACCACCTGAGCTGTCCGTCTGTGTGTCTATGAGGAAAATCAAGCAGGTTTAGTGAACACATGGACTGTCTCTGCCAGGGTCTGGCCCGCTGGTCATCCAAATATATATATTTTATTGTTCCTCTCAGATGCAGAACATACCCACCCCATCTCCACAGGAGGCAATTCAAGTCCTGCCCTTGACGTATACCAGCTTAAAGTGCAGGGTCTTTAAGTCTAGGCGATGTGTGCTCCTCCCCGTCAGTTTGGATGTGGCTTCATTGGGCCAGTCATTTGGGGACCGAGACTAAGTGTTTAAAAAGTAAACACACCCACGGTTTCATTTCTCCCTGGTTTGGTGCTTTTACTCATTTCCCTCACTGCTCGGCATGCGTACTGTCCAAGGTTCTTGGCAGCCTTGGCAGAGCGGACTGCCTGGTTCTGGTTCCTCTGTGGCTCTGTGCTTGTCTCCGTGTCTCATCTCTACCGTAACCGGCAGATGCCCTGGAGAACATGGTGGAGCCGCCGCAGCGAGACTCCAGCGCGCCAGGGCGGTTCCACGTGGGCAGCGCAGAATCCATGCTGCACGTTCGACCAGGGGGCTGCGCACCCCAGCGGGCGCTGATCAACCCCTTCGCCCCCTCCCGGATGCCCATGAAGCTCACGTCCAACAGGAGGCGCTGGATGCACACCTTCCCTGTGGGTGAGTTGGTGGCTCAGGAAAGAGCCGTGGCCGGGCGCTCCCAGGCCTGGTCCTCAGCACCAACAAACCACAGGGCTGCGGTCAAGTATCCAAACTCCTCTGGTACCTGGTGCCCCGCCTGTCAGATGGGGTCGCCACGCCCCCTTTGCCTACCCCGGGGGTTCTCGTGAGGACCCCGAGGGCACACCTGGGAATGGGCTTTGTGACTGTAGCAAGCGGTATGGAGCCGAGGGCTTCTGTTGTTCTGTTTGAAAGAGACTGTGCTTTGCCACCTGCTTTCTTCTAAGACTGATGGCCCTCATTCTCGTTCATTCCTCCCTCTCCTGCCTCTCTCTGGGTTTTATGCAGCTGTGGCTGGAATGCACCTGCAGCTGAATGGGCTCTTGCTGGGCTGGGAAGGGACAGGTGCATGAAACGCCAGGGTTTTTCCTGGAAGCCATCCTGCTGAACGCCTGGGAATGTCTAGTTGTTATTATTATTATAATTTTCTTGCGTTAGTGTTAAATAAGTGAGCAGTGGATCTGGTTCTTTCGGCTGTCATTGGGGGTCATTCTCAGTCCCCTTCTCGCCCTCCTGATCGCTGTCATAGTCAGTCACATGACCTGTTTCTTCTGGGTCTCTTTCTTCCCATTGTTATCCCCGCTGGCTCCCTTCATGTTCTCTTGGGAGAAGGACTATTGGTGTTTCTCCCATGACTCTTCGCTCTTCTTGCTTCTGTGCTTTTCCTCCAACACCCGACACGCAGCACTTCACTGAAACAGTATCTCCAGAGCTGCATCCTCCGCCCACCTGGGCCTCTCATCGCCAGGCCCTCCCTTACCGGGCTTCCCAACTGTCACCATCCTCAGAGGCTCTCTTCTTTCCCAAGCTCATCGCCTGTACGTGTCTTGACTCTTGCACGCCTGGGGTTTCACACGGATCCTTTCTTCCACCTAGACCTCCTCTCTATCAGCCTCGCTGACTTCAATGCTCTGAAACTTCTTTCTCTAGGAAGCAGACTGGACTAATTCTGATGATCTACTCGCCTTTTTTGCGCTTATGTATCTTCTGCTTCTTCGAGCCACAGTTGTTGCTATCTTACATATTAGTCGAATCCTTGGTGTTTCTTTCTTTTTTAAAATATATTGATTTCAGAGAAGAAGGGAGAGGGAGAGTGCTTATGTATCTTCTGCTTCGAGTCACAGTTGTTGCTATCTTATATATTAGTCGAATCCTTGGTGTTTATTTCTTTTTTAAAATCTATTTTTATTGATTTCAGAGAGGAAGGGAGAGGGAGAGAGAGAGAGAAACATCAATGATGAGAGAGAATCATGGATTGGCTGACTCCTGCATGCTCCACACTGGGGATCGAGCCCACTACCCGGGCATGTGCCCCGACCGGGAATCGAACCGTGACCTCCTGGTTCATAGGCTGACGATCAACCACTGAGCCACGCCGGCCGGCCATGTCGCCATTAGATTCCCAGGAGCACAGGCATCAGAGCGGCTGAGATGAAATAGACAGGCGACCGAGGCCTTCACACATATTCCGGGACCTAGAACAAACTCTGCGAACACTTATATGGAACCAAAGAAGACCCCGAAGAGCCGCAGCAATCTCGCGAAAGGAGAAAAAAGTCGGAGGATCACAAGACCAGAGATGACGTTATCCTACAAAGCCTGGCCCCTGGTGCTTGTCCG
>NW_005361573.1:4910044-4916170 GCF_000412655.1 Myotis brandtii
GCATGAGGAGCTGTAGTAAAGGGTCGCGGCATTAGGAAGGTTGAGAACCACTGCGTTAGAGGCATCCAAAGAGACTCGGTCCAGAAAGAAAGCCATTGAAGCCTAGACAAGCATGAGCCCGGGTTACGCCTGGACTCACTGTGATGCTTTAGGCAACACTTTGCAAAGAGCAGTGTTCGACCCCATTCACTCACCTCAGCATCCCCTGGGATGGATGAGGGATACAGACCAACGTGACCATCTCTACCAGATTAACTTGCTGCCTCTATTCGAGCACCTCACATCCTCCTGTTGGTGTTAGCAGGGGAGGCTTAGAGCAGAAAGGGCAGGTGGTCTAGCCTGGCAATCGCAGGTGAGGTGCCAGGGCAGGAGGGGCTGGTCACAGGAGGCCAGAGCTGGCACACGGACCATGCGCCGCGGCCTGGTAGCCTGTGACACGGATCCCAGCGGTTGCCAGCCTGGGTGGCTGAATAGCCAGTCCTGTTTTGGATGACGACCCCTGGGATGCAGGGTGAGCAGGATAAAGGAGGTGATGATCTGCACTAAGCCAGGTGGCTGGGCTCTTCCCCGCAGGCACAGCTCCTCCCGCCAGCCTGGCGACGGCATGTCCTTCTTGAACTTCGGTGGGACGGAAGAGCTTGCTGCCGGCCTGCTTAGCAACAGCGGCGCAGGTAACCGATCCAGGAGGTGACAGAGCTGGGACGCTCAGAGCAGGCTCTCCCGGGGACCAGAAGGAAGGGTCTATTTTGGGATCATGTCAGCCACAATTTGGGGCGACCTATTTAGAAGCAGTGCTTTATAATGCATGGAATTATAAATGGGCCGCACAGTACATTTTTAGCCGGGAACATGCTGGTCAAGCCGCATTTATCATCGGTCTGTCAGCCAGTCGTGACCGAGGACGACTTGCGAGCTTGGTGTTGAGGGCAGGTCCAGGGCAGGAGAGATCTCTGCTCCCCAAAGAGCTTTCCATTGTGTGTGTGTGTGGGGGGGGCGGTCAGGGGGACCCCTCCATAAGAACAACTAGAAGAGGCCCTGAGGGGAACAGTGTGGTGTATTTTGTCCTCTTCTTTCTTTGCATTTCTTGTTCGGCCGGTGTGGCTCGGTGGTTGAGCGTCGACCCAGTGAACCAGGAGGTCGTGGTTCAATCCCGGGTCAGGGCCCAGGCCCAGGTGGTGGGCTTGCCTCTGTCTGGAACATGCTTTTTCTCTTTCTTCAACCCCTGATTCTGCGTGGGAAATGTCAGCTTGGTCTTTAGGAATCAGCTCCAACAACGCCCCTCCTTTGCGGCTCTCTGGTGCTCCTGTCTCCTCCCCATGCCTTCCCAGGAGCCGTTAGGCATGTGTCCACAGCGCTTCACACGCATGACCCCGTTGTCCCACTTGGCACGTTGTGATCCCATCGCTTCTGTGTTTGTTGCTCCACTCGCCTGAAAGAGCTTATCTCTGTTCGCCCCCACATTGTCCCCACGCCCCACATGTATTGACAAGTGAACGTACACTTCCAAGGCCAAGCGGCCATGTGTGAGAAGCATCTGAATGACCCACAGAGTTACTCTACTTTGCCTGCGAGTGTTCAATTACATAAATATGTTCTAGAATGTTTAGCATCTTACCGTAGAGAAGGCGTGGGCACCTCGGGTACTGTAGTCTGGGTAATGTATGGGTAATGTAGAGAAGCAGGCTCATCCTTACTCTTGCCCTGTCCCTTTATGACCAGTAGCATGTGTTTTCAAAGGGGTCAGGGGTCATCAGAGGTGATCTGTAGCATTGAACTCCCACCTTTGATTTTGTGCTTCCTGGTCAGTCGTGTTAGCCAGCCACAGAAAGAAACGCGATAAAATCATTCTGTGTTGCCATGTGCAATAAGCAGTTCATGTCAGATTTACCTTGAGGATAGATTAGAATCTTACCATCACCTCCACCACTCGCTCGGTCCAACGTAACATCGTAACATCCATCATCTTTCGCCTGAATTAGCTCTGAAGCCTGCTAACTGCCCTTCCATACAGAAACATTAATGATGAGAGGGAATCACTGATCGGTTCCCTCCTGTACAACCCACACGGGGGATCGAGCCCACAACCCGGCATGTGCCCGGCCTGGGAATCGAAACGTGACATAGGTCGATGCTCAACCCATGAGCCACGCCGCTGGGCTAGAGCTTTCTTTTTTTGTTGTTTATGGCTGTACCTCTAGAGTTTAAAACGGTTCCTGGCACACAGCAGGTAGCTGAGTGAATGCCGAGAGCCTTCCGAGGTTAGCTTTCTCTCTACTGAAGGTTTTTCTTCTCTCTCTTAAAACCTTTAGCATTGATTCTGGAACAGTTAACTGGATTCCCTTCCTCACAGCATCGGACGGTCTTTTTCTCCTTGCTTGGTGTGGAATTGACTCCTTTCAGCCATCCTCAATCCCCATAGAGCGCTCTCTTCATACCCACTGAACTCGTACCCGTTCCCGAAATGTTTCTTGAACGCTAGGCACTATGCTAAGGCCTGAGGAGAAGCCAAGTGATTCGGACACCGATCCTCACCGCAGGGAGCTCTGGCTCGGGATTCTGTTGGAAGCAGTTCCATGGGGTGGGGGGGGTGGGGGGTAACAATCATGGAAGTAAAGCCCTCGTCCTAGCCAGTTTGGCTCAGTGGGTAGAGTGTCGGCCCATGGCCTGAAGGGTCCCGGGTTCGATTCTGGTCAAGGGCACATATCTCAGTTGCAGGCTCAATCCCTGGTCAGGGCGCATGTGGAAGACGCCCAGTCGATGTGTCTCCCTCACATCAATGTCTCTCTCTCTCTGTCACTCCCCCTCCCTTCCACTCTCTAAAAAAAAGAGAAAATAAAGCCTTCTTGCAGGGAGCTGGACTGTGAGTGGTTCCAGTGGTACCGTGTGGTGTGAACACGTGACCTACGACCAGAACTAAGTTCCCAGCCCGACTCCTCATGGCCTTCGGAGTTCGGCCTTCAGCCTGGGCTGTGCCTCGTCTGTGTAATGGGCTAAAGGCCTTCCCCTCCTCCCTGCCTGCCCACCTGCCTCGCCAAGTTGCAGCCATCAAAAATAGATTGGGTTCCCTGAGGGCAAAATGTCACATTGGGTTCTTGTTTGGGGACAAGGTGGGGTCTAAACAAACAGCTAGTTCACATTTCATTCATTAAAACACAGACGACCTCATCCGTGACCTCACCCTCACCCCCTGGGCTTGACAGTCTGCACCACCTGCAGGCACTCGGGCATGACTCAGGTCTTCTGCGCTTGGACCGAACTCCTAGCGAGTCGTGGCTCCCAGGAGGTGTCTCTGTGGGTCTCCCTCCTGGCCCCGTCGGGTTTCATTCTGAGCTTTGTTGGCTGCAGCCTGGCACCTGGGCCATTCCCTTGTTTTTCACGCTCGGCCCAGCAGTGGGACTGGGCAGTTTTCACCCCTCTGCTTCTTTTAAGAAAATATATATATTAGCCCTCGCCAGTCTAGCTCAGTGGATAGAGCGCCAGCCTGCAAACTGAAAGGTCCGAGGTTCGATTCCGGTCAAGGGCACATGCCCGGATTGTGGGCTCGATCCGCAGTAGGGGACTTGCAGGAGGCAGCCAATCAATGATTCTCTCTCATCATGGCTCATCATGGGTTTCTATCTCTCTGTCCCTCTTCCTTCCTCTCTGAAATCAATAAAAATATATTTAAAACAATATATTTTTTTATTGATTTCATGTTTTGAAAGGAACATTTAAATATTTACATGTGTGTTTTAAAATGAGTTCTATTACATTTCTGTTAATAAGTTGCATTTCAAAGAATCTTTCTGTTTTTCTTTCAGCCTAGTTATAGGTGAAATCATGTGTGTTTTCTCTTCAGGTAGTGAGCTTTGACGTCATACTTCAAACAGCCATGATTTGGGGAAGGACGAAATTTAAATAGGTCATTTTATGCTTGCTAAAGATTGCTCTTATGCTTGCTAAAAATTGCTTTACTTCATTTAAAATGACTTTGGAATACGTCCCTTTTCTTACTGTAAGTGATAAGCTGCTTTTTCAAGGTCTCAGTGGGCAAAGAATAATAGTATTGATAACCTCAGAGTCACGTTCTGGCTCGTTCCCAATTTTTAGAGTGATCCTTTTTCTGTGACTGATTCCTTCGTGCTGTTGGAAATCCTCAGCACTTGGTGTACATCTTCATTTTTACCTCTAGTTTGGGGCTTTTTAAACCAAGACTGGTCAGAGCTTTTCTTGAAGAGTGAGCCTCATTAAAACCAGCTGTTTTCCTCTTTCCATAGGGATGAACCCCAGGACCCAGAATAAGGATTCGCTAGAGGACAGTGTCTCTACCTCTCCCGACCCAAGTAAGAGGGGCGGCTGGCTGGGGAAGGTGGAGAGGAGGTGGGGGTGTTGACAATCCACATATAACTTAAACAGTTTTTTTATTGACTGATTGATTTTAGAGAGAGAGGGAGAGAGAAAAAGAGAAGAGAGAGAGAAACATTGATCTGTTGTTCCATGCATCCTACAGCCTTGGCCCATCAGGACAATGCTCCAACCAGCTACCTGGCCAGGGCTATGTTTTGAATTCTTGAAATGTTAATGAGTTAACAAGACCTGTGCATAGTCAAACTCACAGAATCAAAGAGCAGAATGGTAGTTGCCAGGCGCTTAGGGAGGAGGTGGAAATGGGGTGTTGCTAGTTCATGGACGTGAAGTTTCAGTAACGCAAGATGAGTAAGTTCTAGCGCTCCGCGGTACAGCAGTGTGCCGAGGTTAATAATACTGTGTGGTGCACTTACTTGAAAATGCGTAAGAGGGTGGATCTTGTCTTAAGTGTTCTCACCATAATAAAGTAAAATTGAAACAAACAAACTAAAAATCAGCCCAAGGCCTGTGTGGATCATGGAGTTGGGCCGATTGTAGGTCAGATCAGATTCCCCAAGGCAGCGGTGCTGATGGGGCATATTTCCTGCTCTGACTGAGCACCCGGCCCTCCTCCTGTCCGGCAGCCCCGGGTTCGGCGGGACCCGTTGCACTGGTCGGGGTGTGTCCACATGCTGGAAAGTCGCCTCAGCAGAGAGGGTTCTGGTCCTGTCACCGCTGGGAGGTCAGGCTGGGCCCGCTGTGTAAGGGGTTGGTGAACACACACAGCCGCCCCGAGAAGGCAGGGTGAGGGCTGCTGAGGCAGCAGAGGTCAGCCACACTGAAGGACACAGCGCCGTGCAAAGAAGGTGTATGGGGTCTCGCCCGGGGCTCGGGGGCAGAGGCGTGGAGTGTTTCTGTTTCATATCGCTCCTTTGTACAGAGACTTGGGAAATAGTCTTCACTTCAGTAACTTAAAGAAATAGCCGCCCTATTACCTTAACTCACTGATGCTCCACTGGGGGAGAAGTGGGGGGGTGATGTCCCCGGGGACACGTGGCAGTGTCTGCAGACATGTTTGGTTTTCACAACCAGGAGATGCCATTGGTGTCCAGTGAGTAGCGTCCATGGTGCTGCTCCACATCCCACAATGCACAGGGCAGCCCCCCTCCCCCCAACACAGAATTATCCAACGTGAACACTCAGTAGTGCCGAGGTGGAGAAACCCCGCTTTAACCAAAGAGCAGGCAGTTTGGGGGCAGACCCCTGTGGTCAGGCCCACTCTGCCTACCCACCGAAGCTTTCCTTTCTAGGTTGTTCAGCTCAGTCTCTTACACTTCCGGCCTTATAACTGTCCCAAGCACCCTGATTTCTCTTCCTACCCTTTTGGATCTGTGGCTTATTTTTGCAATTCCGAAAGAATTCCTAAATTCTGCTGCCGTGCGCTGCTCGCTCCAAAATCCAGCTGAGCTCTCTTCCTCGCTCCGCCAGCCCCTCTGCCGTCTCAGGAGAGGCTCGGGCTCCAGCCCGCTCCTGCTCTAGGGACGTGATCTGCTTCGATGTGTGCCTCTGCCTGCCCCGCGGTAACCTCCTTGCCATCGCAGCTTATAGCTCACAATCAGCAGAAAACGAAAGGATCAGCTTGAATCCCGTTTGCATGATGGGACTGAATAAGCAGCACGCGCATTGCATTGTCTAACAAACTGTTTCTCTCTTTCTCTTTCTCCCTCCCCATCCCCGTGCCTGGAAATTTTGTCACCTTGCACCATGAACTCCCCCCGCCCCTCCCTCTCCCCCGGCTCC
>NW_005361573.1:4916836-4917275 GCF_000412655.1 Myotis brandtii
AATTTTGTCCTCCCCCATGACCCCCCCCCGCCCCTCCCTCTCCCCCGGCTCCCCTCCCTGCCCGCCTCTGTCCACGCTTGCCGTGGCCACCACACGTGCCTCCCCCGTTTACACGAGGCAGTTCTGACACTGTCTGCCCCCCCTGTAGTGCCAGGCTTCTGTTGCACAGTTGGAGTGGACTGGAAGTCTCTCACGACTCCGGCGTGCCTCCCCCTCACCACCGACTACTTCCCCGACCGCCAGGGCCTGCAGAACGACTACACGGAGGGCTGTTACGACCTCCTCCCGGAAGCGGACATGGACAGGTGGGTGTCAGAGGAAGGGTGTTGGCGGGCAGTCCGGGTATGGCCAGGTGTGCGTCAGAACACTGAATTTTCAAACCCATGTCATCTTACGCTTAGGAAATGTTATGATGCAAGAACTGTTAAATTTTCTTTAA
>NW_005361573.1:4917362-4932228 GCF_000412655.1 Myotis brandtii
ATATATATATTTCAGAGAGGAAGGGAGAGGGAGAGAGAGATAGAAACATCACTGAAGAGAGAGAATCATGGACCGGCTGCCTCCTACACACCCCCTACTGGGGATCAAGTCCACAACCCGGGCAAGTGCCCAGACCAGGAATTGAACCCCGACCTCCTGGTTCATAGGTCGATGCTCAACCACTGAGCTACACCAGCTGGGCTGTCTATTTTTCTTTGGAGTTCTGTTGACCCGCCTCCTTTAACCATTTCCCCTCATTGATCCCTTCTCATGTTTTCTGTGACAGTTGTTCGGATCTTCTTTTCTAAGACTATTCATTTGGGCATCGAATTACCTGCCTTCTTTTTCCACCTCTTGAACCGATCATTTCTCCCAGAACGGATTTATAGACTGTTAGTTTTATGAACCACCGTGGAATGGTTATCAGGGCTGGCTTGTGGGGTTGAAGCGAAGGAGAGGATGGGAGTGTGGACTCCGCGTGTCACTCCGCCCTGGGCTAAGCATATGCGTGTGAGCAATCGTTGGCTTTTTCAGGAGGGACGAGGAGGGTGTGCAGATGACGGCCCAGCAGGTGTTCGAAGAGTTCATCTGCCAGCGTCTCATGCAGGGCTATCAGATCATAGTGCAGCCCAAGGCGCAGAAACCCAACCCCGCCGTCCCACCCCCACTGAGCAGCAGCCCCCTGTACAGCCGAGGTGAGTTCTCCTTGCACTTATATTTTTTCTTTTTAAAATATATATATGTAACTTTTTAAAAATACATTTTTATTGGAGGGTCCGGGACCCTTTAGTCCACAGACCCGAAGCTGTATCCACTGAACCAAACCGGCTAGGGCTCTATTTTTTCTTTTCTACTACATTTGTGCAAGTAGACTCTCAAGACGGTAGGGAATAGATAAATTTAGGAGTAATTATTTTTCTTTTCTCTTTTTCAAATATATCTTTATTGATTTCAGAGAGGAAGGGAGAGGGGAGAGAGAGAGAAAAACATCAATGATGAGAGAGAATCATGGATCGGCTGCCTCCTGCACGCCCCACACTGGGGATGGAGCCTGCAACCTGGGCATGTGCCCTGACCAGGAATTGAACAGTAACCTCTGGGTTCATAGGTCGATGCTCAACCACTGAGCCACACCAGTACGGCTAGGAGTAATTGTTTTTCAACACAAATTTTCCCCCCTAAATTTTACTTTACAGGAGGAATAAAGTCTCCACTAGGCACAGATTTAGCCTAAAACTCTCATTTATAGCTATGCTTTTAAGGAAGATAATGGCCAAGTTCAGGAATGTCATAGCCTGGCTTGGGCGACACCTCTGCTGAGCTGTGACTGAGATGTTAGAGTTCGCAGGGACTATTCTAGACCCAGAAACTTGCATTTGTTTCTGACATGGTGCCTGGCAGACGGCAGGCTCTCAGATGTCACCTAAACCTGAAGCTTATACTTTCTTTTTTTTTTCTCTATTCTGGAGTCATCTCTTGTTTATCACTGACACTTACTGACTTGGAGCAAGAATGGGGGGGTCATCTGTGAGTGACAGGGGCTAATCAGTGGCAGAGACTGGGTGACGCCGGCTGACTTGGAGCCAGGCGCTGAAGAGCCCTTCTAAAGTGACGCAGGCAGAGAAAATTAAGTGCGGGTGCCTGGAATCAGAAAGCAGCGGTCACTTCCTGGAACAATCGATGAGCAACCATTAATCTTCTGCTTCCTCCGTCTAGCTAATGAGACCCCTGTTCCCCGAGCCACCCAGCTCAAAATCTCCGCTTGTCTTTGGCTCCATTAAGCCACCCCTGGCCAGAGGATCAGAGAAGTGTGGTTTTGTTAGAGGGAGCTCGGTGGTCACCCGGTCCAGGCCCCGTTGTTGATGACGAAGCCTCAGACTCCCTCTGGATTTTCCTTGAAAGCCCCCTGTGATCTTTATCACGTGTTGCCTTCTTTTCCTATTCTGGACTCTACTGAATAGGAACCTTTCTGAGTACCGGGTCTATTTTAGCTTCATTTTTAAAAAAATATAGATTTGTATTGATTTCAGAGAGGAAGGGAAAAGGAGAGATAGAAACACCAATGATGAGAAAGAATCATGGATCAGCTGCCTCCTGCAGGCCCCACACTGGGGATCGAGCCCCCAACCCGGGCATGTGCCCTGAGCGGGAATGGAATCATGACCTGGTTCCTAGGTCGATGCTCAATCACTGAGCCACGCCAGCTGTTCGGCTTTGAGTGTGTCATCCAGGTGCTATCAGCAGCCCCAGGCTCTGATCTGTAGCTGGTTGGTTCATAACGGAAAAATCTGCTAACTTCAGGACTTTAACATTTTTTTTTTACCAAAGGATAACACTTTTTCATGAAACTACCCTCCAAAGAAAGTATCTCTTTTGTCTCTCCTTTTCTGAATCTATACGGAAGAGAGGCAATTGCCTGTTAATGGAATGACCTGCAACCACATGTAGAAAATGATTTTTTTTCCTCTCTCAGGCCTGGTGTCCCGAAACCGCCCTGAGGAGGAGGACCAGTACTGGCTGAGCATGGGCCGCACGTTCCACAAAGTGACCCTGAAGGACAAGATGATCACAGTGACGCGCTACCTGCCCAAGTGAGTCCTGGGACAGGTCAGGTCTCCAGCTCCTGTCCTGCGTTGTGTCCACATGCTGTCCACATACTCAGTTACATGTGTCACACGCAGTTGACACGGAGGCGTTGGAGTGAGTGTTGTCCTCTTCTGGAGTTACTGTTTTGTTTCCTAGGGTTATGTTAGGGTTATAGCTCCCAGACTTCCAAAAGGGATTTGATTCCGTTTATAACGTTTCGCCTGATTCTTAAAAAGCCAAGTGAAAATGAAGAATGTGAGGAGAGAAGGAGGAGAAAGTTGAGATCTGAGAAATCTCCTTTGCCAGCCCCCGGGGATGAGGTGGTTGAATGCTGAAGAGGGTGCTAAGTGTTTTGGAAAAGGTAGGGAGGAATCGGGGAAGGTTCTCTGTTGGACTTCCGGCCGGGCCGTTTTGTTTCAGGTACCCTTACGAATCGGCCCAGATCCACTACACCTACAGCCTGTGCCCTTCCCACTCGGACTCGGAGTTCGTGTCCTGCTGGGTGGAATTCTCCCACGAACGGCTGGAGGAGTACAAGTGGAACTACTTAGATCAGTACATCTGCTCCGCCGGCTCGGAGGACTTCAGGTCGGAGGGTGCTTCGGCTTTCCATTGGGCCACCTTGGGTGTAGCCATATTTTTTGTTTGTTTTTGTCTAAACAATATTTAGTCATTTATTATTTTATTATTATTTTTTTTTTTAAATCTTTATTGTTGAAAGTGTTACATATGTCCCTCTTTTCCCCCCATTGACCCTTCCAGCCCGCCCCAGGCCTTCACCACCCTATTGTCTGTGTCCATGGGTTATGCATGTATGCATACAAGTTCTTTGGGTGTATCCATATTTTAACGCTTCCGGCCTTTGATTACAAAATGATGTCGGTTTTAGAAGAACCTGGAAGAACAAAAGCACGTCTGCATTTGGGTTAAAAACTCAATGATGGGATGGATGGTGGTGATGGTTGCACAACCGTGGGAATGTGCTTAATGCCACCGAAATGGACACGTAACCGTCATTAAATTGGTAGACTTTGCTACGTAGATTTTACCACCTAAAAACAAACAGCCAGAAAACTTGGTGGTGGAATGTCAGTGCAGGTCATGTTCTCTTAACGTTTTCCTGACCACTTTGTGGTGCTTTGCTGTTAATTTTCTGTGTGATTTATGACTGCGGGGATTAAAAAGCCACAACGCCCCCGGGCCGGACGCACAGAAGCATTCTGGCATCTCTGGGAACAATAAGCAAATGCAATCTTCCAGTTCCTCCTCCTGAGCTTGTGTTTTTGTGGGGTTTTAAAATTTTTATTTTGTTATTATTTTAAAATATATTTTTATGGATTTCAGAGAGGAAGGGGGAGGGAGAGAGAGATAGAAACATCAATGGTAAGACAGATTCATTGATCAGCTGCCTCCTGCACACTCCATACTGGGGATCGAGCCCGCAACCCGAGCATGTGCCCTGACCAGGAATCGAACCGTGACCTTGAGGTCGATTCTTTTGTTTTTTCAGAATTTATTTTTTAATTATCTTTGGCATACAGCCAGCTTGTGTTGTGAGTGAAGCCCCCTGAATTGTGGCACATCATGGGGAGAGGGTCCCTCACACATCAACTTCGGGGAGAGGGTTGAGATGGTGCTTTCATGATCTACTTTTTCTCACCACCACCCCCTTTTCTTGGCTCCTCCACAGCTTAATCGAGTCTCTGAAGTTCTGGAGGACCCGCTTCCTGCTGCTGCCCGCCTGTGTCACTGCCACCAAGCGCATCACGGAGGGCGAAGCCCACTGCGACATCTATGGGGACCGGCCCCGGGCCGACGAGGAGGAGTGGCAGCTGCTGGATGGCTTTATCCGCTTCGTGGAGGGCCTGAACCGCATCCGCCGGCGCCACCGCTCAGATCGCATGATGCGGGTGAGGGTTCCGGGGCCCCTTGGGGACGGCGCTTGGTCTGGGATTTGGGAACCGTCTCCTCATATCTCAGGGACCCCTCCAGGAGACTCCAGGAGATTCCAGGATAGGGAATAGTTTCCATTACTCAAAAAAAATCTCCCTCATGCCACCCTGTGTAGCAGGGGTGGGGAGCGTCCGGCCCACGAGCAGTATAAGGCCCTCAAAATCATTTGGTCGGGCCCTGCCAAGGCATTAGAAGTTCATTAAATGTTCGACCAAATCGAGTGGGCTAATTTTTAAGTTGATAATTTTGTGTGGCCCTCGAATGATGTTGTAAATAAAAAGGTTCCCCACCCCTACTTTATAGCCACCTTCTCCCCTCATCTCTCATGCCTGGCAGCCGGTGGCCTGTTCTCCAGCACTACGCTTTTCGTCTTTTCCAAATGTCCTATGAATGGAATCACACAATATGTGACCCTTCGGAGCTGCCTTCTCTCCCTCAGCGTCATGCCTCCACTGAGGGGCCCCTGGGGCTGATGCCTTGTCTCTTTTCTCTGCTTCAGAAAGGGGCCGCCATGAAAGGCTTACAGATGGCGGGGCCCATTTCCACGCACTCCCTCGAGGCGGCCGGCCCCCCGGTTGGGAAGAAGGGAACCTCGGCCCTGTCTGCCCTGTTGGAGATGGAGGCCAGCCAGAAGTAAGTGCCTGGGCGGAGAGAGGCTCCAGCTACACTTAGTGGCCCAGAGAGGGGTTTTGGTTTTGTTTGGTTGGTTGATTTTTTTTGTTTGTTTTGTTTTGTTTTTAGTAGAATTTATTCTGTAGAACAGTTTTAGGTTCAAAGCAAAATTGAGTGCAAGGTCCAGGGATTTCCCATACACACATATACGATACATATCTTCCCCCATTCATCAGCATCCCCCACCAGAGTGGTACAGTTATTACAACTGATGAAGCTACATCGACACATAGTCACCCAAAGGCATAGTTCATCTACCTCAGGGTTTTCTCGTGGTGTTGTACATTCTGTGGGTTTAGACAAGTTTAGGATTACATGTCACATGACAGAGCAGTTCCTGTGCCCCCTTAACTCTCCCAGCCAGGTCAGGGAGCCTCGGAGCTTCCCGGAATCCTGGGCCTGTGTCCGTCAGTATTCTTCCAGGCCGCCCCTGGTTCGCTCATCTTCTCTCGACTACTCTGTGCGCTGAGGACAGAGGCTGTGTGCTGTCCCTGGCACGTAGTAGGTGGACAATAGATGTGAATGATGGAGAAAGGGATGCAGGGGTCCCTGGACGCGATGTTATGGGGGACTAGACCATCTGTGTCTGGTGTGAGGGTCCCAGCAGGAGCCCGCATCCATTCAGCTTCCAGGAAGTGACATGGAGTGAGGATGAGGCCGAGTGGGAGATGCCATTACAAAGGCTGCGTGGGAAGTTGGGTTCAGGCTGTCCTTACCTTAGCAAGAACGATCCTTTAAAAGGCCTTTTATTTTCATGGAAAATTTCAGACAGATTAAAAAAAATAGACAGGCTGGTATAATAACTCCCCATTTACCCATCACCCAGCTTCACTGGTTATCATCTCATGGCCAATCTCGTTTCATTTATATCCCACTTGCTCTCATCTTCCTTTTTAATTTCTTATTCAATCCCACACATGTATCCCTTCCTCTGTAACATTTCAGTATGTCTCTGAGAAATAAGTACTCTTTCTTAAAGCAAAACAAAATTGTGATACCATTATTTACCTAAAAAGTTACAGCAATCCCTTAACATCATGAAATAGCCCTTCAGTGTCTTTGCCAGAAGTGGTGTTTTCAGAGCTGAGCCCCACGTGTAGGAAGGCCCGGTGGGTGGGCCCAGGAGGCAGGGGCCCATGGGTGGGCTCTCACTGGCCCAGGCGAGAATGCAGAGGTGGGGGACGGTGATGGTGACATGGGAAGGAAGGGATCCAGGTGGGGACATGGAGAACATAGCAGGCTGACGGGGAGCAAATGAGAGGAAGAGAGTTGGGAGGGGCTGGGCTCAGGACTGAGGGGTCCTCTTCCAAAAATACCTTCATGTGCCCAAGGAGAGTCCCCAGGACCCTGCCTGGCAGGTTCTCCCTGCAACTAGTCGTAGGCCTTTCCTGCTGGAAAAAAGAACAAGGAGCATATGTTGCTGGGAAGGGTGTGAAGCTGGGGGTGGGGGGTCTTATTTTAATGTGTCAGTGAGTCACCATTCAGGACGTTCCAAGGAGCCTGCTTCTGCTCAGCCTGGAAGAGGAAGAATGGCTTGTGGGGGGAGGAGGGGTCCCGTGTGAGGGCCGAGACTCAGCTAGCCCCAGAGCAAGAGGCAGGACAGAGAGGCGAGATCCGCACCTTCCCGAGGACTGTTCTGTGACGTGGTGCGTTCTCTCAGTGCTGGAGGCAGAACAGAGGGAGCAGACCTTCGTACAGTGTTTGCTCACACAGCGTTTTTCATTTGTGTGCTTTTTTAATTTCCTGCCCCAAGCTGACCCAACTTTGTTTATTATGAAAAAGAATTTTTTTAAATATAATTTTTAAATTGATTTCAGGGAGGAAGGAAGAGGGAGAGGGAGAGAGACAGAAACATCAATGATGAGAGAGAATCATTGACCGGCAGCCTCCTGCACACCCCACACTGGGGATCGAGCCCACCACCCGGGCATGTGCCCTGACCAGGAATCGAACCGTGACCTCCTGGTTCATAGGTCGATGCTCAACCACTGAGCCAGCACAGCCAGGCATGAAAAATAATTTTTAAATGTCCCCTGTAGTCCTGCCATCCCAGCATAACTGTGCTTATTTCTTCCACTTCCCTCCCATCTTTCTCGGAGGCGTGTCCATTCAGTCAGGCCCTCCTGGAAGGCGGCGGCCCCGGGGATCTTGGCCTTGGGCCCATGAGCAGCGTGGCCGTGAGCCGTCTGGGCAGCAGGTACCCAGCAGCAGGCTTCGCTGCTCCTGTAGATGAGGACAATGATGACAGCTGAGTCCGAGCAGAGACCCCCCACATGGCGGCTGTTACTGCCTTGGTGCTGCCCTCCCGGCAGAAGGCCGTGTGCCCCTACGCATGTTCTCACATATGTACATGCACAATACGTGTGACTGGTCATTTTGTGGCTGCCCCATCCCCTGAGCCATTAGACAAGGAGCCTCCAGGGGCAAGGACAGGGTCCCTGGATCCCTGATTGCTAGTCCACGGGCCGGACGGCAGCTCAGTAAATGGGGGTTGACATGGGCATCAGGTGAGGCCTCTGTGGGTAGCCAAGACTTCCTGGCCTTGCTCTCCCGGCCGTGGCCTACCCAAGGGAATGTCACAGTGTGTGATCACATGTGGGGCTCAGAAGAAACCACACAGTGAGAGGGGGAGGGGGGGCTGTGTGGCAGGAGGAGGCAGACAGTGATGCGAGGGGACAAGGGAAGGAACCCAGCACTTGTTCCGCTTTTCCTGTATGAACTGCACCCCAGAGTAGCAAGTCATTGGTGTGGGGAAGTTTTCTTTTTCTCAGTATTCCAGGGAATAGCTGGGGACGGATGATAGCACATCACATGTGTGGGCTCTAATGGACGCGTAGATCAGCAGAGATGATCAGCGGCAACTGCCGTCGCCAGAGAGGGACGAGGGGCCTCCAGACAGAAGCACACGCGCGCGTAGGGAGGAGGCTGGCCCTTGAACGTCGATCTGCCCACGCCTGTCATCATCGTCTCTCGGCCTTGGGAAGCGCAGGCCCAGAGGAACGGGATGCGCAGTGAAGGGTGCCATCGGCTCTCCCAGGCCGTCTGTTTACAGGACACGCGAGCTGCTTTCTTCAACAGATAAATGGCAGGGACAAGAGCGATAAGAAGGCGTTTATAGCTTGAAAGAGACTTAAGAGACAGCGTATTGCAGTGTAGGGACCTTAGTTGAGTCCTGTTTTGAACAAACTGCCAAGAAATTTTTGAAGGTGATTGGAGAAATATTTGATATTAGAAAACCTTAAAGAAAAGTTTTTGAGCCCTGGCTGGTGTTTCTCAGTGGTTAGAGCATCAGCCTGCGCACCGGAGGGTCATGGGTTCGATTCCTGGTCAAGGGCGCGTACCTGGGTTGAAGGTTTGAGCACCTCAGTCAGGGTGTGTGGGGGAGGCAACCAGCCGAAGTGTCTCTCTCACATCGATGTTTCTCTCTGTCTCTCCCTCTCCCTCCCACTCCCTCTAAAAATCAATGGGAAAAAATCCTCAAGTGAGGATTTAAAAAAAAAACACAAACAAAAAACAAAGATGACAGCAACAGCGCTGTCTTCGTGTCATCTTGGCTACCGTGGGTCCTTCCTCAGGGGCTCTGAGCGAGCCACGGGCGTGTTTGTCCTTCCAGGTGCCTGGGAGAGCAGCAGGCAGCTGTGCACGGTGGCAAGAGCTCCGCCCAGCCCGCCGAGAGCAGCAGCAGCGTTGCCATGACTCCCACCTACGTGGACAGCCCGAGAAAGGTAAAGGGGGCCACTCCAGCAGGGAACGGGCGACCCAATGGGCAAGGGTGGGGTCTAGGACTGGTGTGCTGAGGACTCCGGTCTGCCCTGTGTTGCGCCCTTTGCAGCGTGACTACTTTTACTGAGGAACTTTCCTGCTCAGAACTGTAAGGAGGCTGGCTGCTCGGTAAAGGCAGATGGAAAGCAGTCGGGCTAAACGGTACTGGTCACGGCCCAGGGCCTGGCTTGAGCCTTGGAACTGGCCATCTGGTTGTCCTGTAGCCACCTCTCCGGCTCCCCCGGAGGGCAGGTAGGAAGCTCCTGAAGCATCTGCCATGAGTTCACTGTTTTTCTTTTTCTTTTTTTTAAAATTATCTACAAGTAAAGGTCCAGGATGAGAGAGCTCACTCTTTGATAATGAAATTCCCGTCAGTTTGCTTAGACTCCTGAAAACAACAACCACAAAAAACACAACCTGAGTCTGGGGCCTCTGAGCAGAATAGGAGGCACAGCAGAGGGGTGGGAACTGTAGTCGGGCTTCGCACACCTTTAAGACCAGTAGCCTTGGCTCTGTCCACGCCTCTGGGAAATCCAGACCCTGAGATCGTCTGGTGTGGGAGGTGAGCCGATCAGATGTCCTTTTATCTGCTCTCCATTAAGAAGAAATGAAGGAGATTTAATAGATGTATTTTCTTTTCAAAATTGTGGTCAAATTGTATATCCACCTTGGTATTTATTTATTTTACTTCCCTGTCATGAACATTTGCCCATATTATTTTTCCAAAGAATTATTTTTAAAAATAATGATAGAATATTTCATCAGATGGATGGCCCTTCATTTATAATTTACTTTTTTCATCTGGTTTTAAAAACAACTTTTGAAAATTCTTCCATACATTTTTATAATTATTCTACAATTATCAATAATACTGCAAATAGCATCTTTGCAGATAATAATTTGGCCACATTGCTGGTAATTTTTTTAGGATAAATTACTGGCATTAGACTACAAGGATGGAGGGATTAAAATCTGAGAAAAAGTATAACTGAGTCTATAGGCAGCTTGTAAAATCTGCAGATCAGGGGTTGGCAAACCTTGAGGAATACAGGCTTTGTGGGCCAAGAGGCAAGTTCAAGGCTTTTGCATAGGTACTTCCATAAGCAGTTACAACCCTCTCCTAGCTCACAGGCTGTGATAAGCCAGTGGCTGGATGTGGCCTGCAGGCTGTAGTTTGCTGTGACTTCAGGTGCAGTTCTAAGGACAGTCTGTGCGTAAGGAATGACCTGTGGGTCAAGGAAAAGCTTTTCTCCCATCCTCACTTGCATGTATTTACATCTCAGCAGTGTCAGCACCTCTGCTTCTGTATGTTCTGGCAGAGAAGGGACCGGATGGAACAAGGAGAATCCCAAAGTACCCTCGCTTTGACCTCTGCTCATTGCCATCTGTGAGGGTTAGAAAGAGTGCCAGGGACAGGCCTGAAAGGTAGAGAAATTATAGAGCCACCAGCATTCAGGCTAAAATGTGGCAACAACCCGATATTTGAGTGCTATTTAGAACACTCTCCTACTCTTCCAACTGAACACTAAAATCCAGACGGATGGCCACCCGTCATGCCCGGTGTGGATTCCCGTGTCCTCAAGGAGAAGCACAGGTGTGATGCGATGGCCAGCGCGAAGAGCCCTGGCTGACATGCTCAGAACCGCCTGGCGATGTCTCCAGGCAGCGTCTGGGTTGGGATGCGTGGAAGGGGACCCGAGGTTGCATCTCCACAGGCGCGTGTTGTCATGGTCGGTTCCCCGGTTTCCAGTGGCCTGTGGGAAATGGCGGCAGTATTGATCAAACACAGCCAGGCAGTTCAGTGATTCTGCTGACGGGATCGAAGGAAGGTCGTAGGAAAGCAGAGGCCTTCAGATCTATCGCGTGTCAGTGATAATGCATCCAAAGTAAAAACATGTTGACAGGACGAGAGAGGCCTTCTTAGCCATAAGAAAGGTGGAAGGAGGGGTCATTGGAAAAGTCCTCCATGTCATTTTTTAAAAATATATTTTTATTGTTTCAGAGAGGAAGGGAGAGGGAGAGAGAGAGAAACATCAATGATGAGAGAGAACCATTGGTCGGCCGCCTCCTGCATGCCCCACACTGGCGATGAAGCCCGCAACCCGGGCTCAATTGAACCATGACCTCCTGGTTCATAGGTTGGCGCTCAACCACTGAGCCACACTGCCTGGGCTTCTATGTCATTTTTGTTTCAAATACGTGGCAACTTGAGGCCCACAGGGACAGGTGGGGAGAGGAAGGCGGTTTCAGAAGCTCCCCCCAATGCCTGTGCATCCGACATTATGACATTGTCACACAGGCTGTGGAAGAGAAAGGACTGCTGCCTCTTTATCCCCTGTTTGCTCAGAAAATGAAGCAAAAACTTTTCCTGCATGGAACCCTCTTCTCCCATCTGGCTGCCATGTTTAGGGACCGACAGAATTGAAAGCCTCAAGCCCTTGAGTATCTCTCCAAGAGGCCTGCTAGTCACCCAGGCTGGTGGGAGGCCAAGAAGTGACCCCTGAAGTGCCTTCCCTACCACCCCCTCCAAGCTGCTCTCCGGCCTCCCCTTCCCCCTGGGCATAGGCCTGAAGGGAGCCGAGAGCTATGTGGGAGGGCGCACGCCTCTGAGCCGGGCTCCCAGGAGGCCCCAGGGAGCTTGGACCCACTTTCTAAGCCAGGTGCTCGCTTCCACGTGACGGGATGCTCTGCCCAAGAAGGTGCGAGTCCTGCTTGTGCTTTGCATTTGGATATTGTCTTCCCTGGTGGATCTCTCTTTCCCCCCCATTCTCTTCATGAGCCCTTGTTTCTCTCCTTCCTTCCTTGTTTTCGTTTTTTGTTTTTCTTCCGTCCCCCGCTCCTCCCCCTGATGGCTCACCACGGGTCCACATTCCGTTCCTTCGCTCTCTTGCACCTGCTGCCGCCACTGCCTCCTCCTCCTCTGACTCCAGGACGGGGCCTTCTTTATGGAGTTTGTCCGCAGTCCGCGCACAGCGTCGTCTGCCTTCTACTCGCAGGTCAGTCAAACCCTGCAGCCCATGCACGCCTGCCCGGTCAGCAGAAGCCTTCTGCTCGGCTCAGGACAGATGGGATGGGACCTCGGCTGAGATTCAAGGGCAGCTGACATTGAATTTGGTCTCCGAGGCGTCCATTCCCACCCGAGGTTTGGGCCAGGGCAGAGGGGGATGGAAATGATGGATGTCAGAGACCAAATGGTCGCATCAGTGCTGACTCACGCTTCCTGCCTCTGCCTCTCTGTGCCACAGAGTTGCCACCGATTCGCCAAGTGGCAGCCTCTTCCCTTTGAGGTGTTTTTGTCCATATAATACAAGCAGCATGAACGATGCCTGCTTAAGGGCTGGACCCTTATTTTTCCCCCCTCCTAATACAATCAGAGAAGTCTGTAACCGTGGGGTGAGAAGCGGGAAGTGGTGGAAACCAACAGACATTTACTAACAGGCGTGTGCTGTCAGAGGCTAACGTGTGCGGCCTGGGCAGCTCGTCCGGCCACTGGACTTCCCTGAACACGTTTGTCAAAGGAAGGGTTTGGGCCAGATCTCCAAGGGCCTCCCAAGCCTTAACATGCTTCAGTGGCTATCTGCCACGACATAGCACCATCTCACTTATCCTCACGCCGTCACCGGTGCGTTAGGTGGAAGTGTTAGGGCCAGTTTACAAATGGAAAAATTGAGAGGCAAAGAAGTTGTACTTTGCACAGCATGGTGCCGACCTGGGCTTTAAATCCAGGACCAACAGGCTCGACCCGTGACCCCCCTGCTCTGTAGTCAACATTAGCAATGGCTGTCCTGACAGGTCCTGGGTGACGATGAACGGGGCTCCCAGTCCTTTACCAAGACCCCTGAGTGTGTGAAATCGGCTTAGTTACAGAGACTTGAGAGAGCTGAGGAGGCTTATGCGGAGCAGGGCAAGCTAAGGAGGATGGGACTTGAGAGTTTAAGGGTGGAGGTTAAGGGAGCCTTACTGGATAGAAGTCAGAAAACCAGCATTAAGTACCTACTCTGCCACCTACTATGCGATGGACTCTGCAAATATGATCTTCCCAACAGGGTGTGAGGTGCAAGGGATTATCAGCCCACTTTCTAGATGAGGACACTGAGGCTTAAGGATGTTAGCTGGTCAGGAGGCATACAGCTGGCGAGTAGCTGAGCCCCTGCACCATTCTGCCCACCAGTCTGTGTGGTCTGCACCTACCTCTTCCCAGTGAGCTGCTCGACTCGGGGACCTCTGAGTCCTCATCCAGAATCTGTGATCTCTGAGTGTGGGCGGCATGCTGCATTTTTGGTTTAAAACAGACTCAGGTCGGACTTCTTAAACTTTTGCTTTCTAACAAGAGACCCTCTTGGACTTAGATTAGAATTTAACATAAGAAAAAGCAATCCCTAGCCGGTTTGGTTCAGTGGCTAGAGCGTCGGCCTGCGGACTGAAGGGTCCCGGGTTTTACGGTCAAGGGCACATGCCTGGGTTGCAGGCTTGATCCCCAGTGGGGGGCATGCAGGAGACAGCCGATCCATGATAAATCCCCTGGCATCATTGATGTTTCTATCTCTCTCTCTCTCTCCCTTTCCTCTCTGAAATCAATAAAAAATATATTTTAAAAAGATCAACAGATCTGGAATAAGAGAATTGTGTTATAAATCCCGTAATAGTCCGCACAGCTTTACATGGTAGAATTCACCAGTAGAACAAAAGTGGATGAGTTCCCACAATTGGAAATAACAGAGTTGAGAGCTTAGGAGGACACATGAAAAATTTTTTATCTCCCACCAGGTATGTTGTTAAGAAGACATATAACTTCTTAGAAAATTATCTCTACTCAAATCAGATACTTACACAAAATTAAATTGCATTTTATTTATGTTTCATTTCTGTGTTAAATATACATAAAATCTGCTTGCTTTGTTTTCTTTAGAAATTTTTTATTTTTATTGATTTCAGAGAGGAAGGGAGAGGAGAGAGAGAAAGATAGAAAGATTGAAAGGTGAACATAGAGCAGGCGTCAGGGAATGGGCAAACTTGGCCCACCATCTGCTTTTATGAATAAAGTTTTATTGGAACAAAGCCATGTCCATTTGTTTACGTTGTCTATGGCTGCTTCTGTGCCTCTCCATGCAGAGTTGAGTAGTTGCCACAAGCCCTGTATGGCCCACAAAGCCTAAAATATTTAGTCTGGTCCTTTCCAGAAAATGTTTGCCAATTTCTGATGAAGAGGATAACTCCTTAACCTCATCTCCACTGAAATGAAACGCAGGAATTAGGTAAATTTTGGAGACATCATTCCGTTTAGGCTGGTGTGGCAGTTCTCAGGGGCAGTAGATAAGAGGGAACCCATTACCGGGATCCAGAGGGCATCACGGAAGAGCCACGCTTTTGTGCCTGAGAGCTGGGTCGAGTCCTCCATTCGCTTCTAATTTAGAATGACAGTGCAGTACCCGTTCCTAAGCCTTGCTGGTTAGAAGCAGATGGGGATTGGTAATAGCAAGTTGCCTCTTGCGGCCTTTCTCCGTGTACTTATGGTGCTGGCAGAGTCTATGTGTTTTTGGTGTGTTTTCCCCCCCAAACTGAGAGCCAAATGGTTCTTTCAGAATGAGGGGCAATTTTGCCTCCCAAGGTACATTTGGTACTATCTGGAGACATTTTTATTCATGACAACTGGGCTGGGGGAGATAATGAGAGCAGTGTTACTGGCATCTAGTGGGTAGGAGCTGGGGATGCTGCTCTATGTCCCACACAGGACAGCCCCCACAACAGACTTATCTGTCCCCAAGTGGCAGTAGTGTCAAGGTTGAGACGCCCTGACTTAGCAGGAGTAATTTGTGCAGCATCTAACAACATAGCTGAGGATATAAAGCTTCATTTTAGAAGTGCTCAAGTACTCCTAGTACCCTTAAAAAAA
>NW_005361573.1:4932440-4935137 GCF_000412655.1 Myotis brandtii
TTTTTTTTTTTTAACGTACAGGTGTCTGTGGACCAGACGGCCGTCCCGGGGTTGGACGGCACCAGCTTGGGGATAAGCACAGGCCAGTCCGCAGACAGAGGCAACAGCCAGACCTTCGGGAGCTCCCAGAACGCGGGGGAGCAGAGCTTCACCTCCGCGAACCCCAGTGACAGCAGGTGAGACTCCTCCTGGGCGGTGGGATGGTCCGCCCGCAGAGGCTGCGGAGGCTGGGCGGCCAGAGTCCCGACTCCCAGTCCGTTCTTACCAGACCTGTGCTGGGGCTGATGCCCTGCGCCCTGCCTTGCTCACAGGAGAGCTCAGAGGTCCCCGCGGAGGATCAGACATGCAGGGTGGGTTTCAGGGAGGGGGCTCTGAGCCAGTCAGTCCTGTTCCACGTGGCTCCCGTGGCAGAGGCCTCCCATGTGGTAGCGTGCAGTGGGTCTATGCCGCTGGAGGAAATGCACAGGTAGTGAATGGGTCCCCCTCTGTGGCCAGATAGGGCCACACTGTTCCCAATCCTGAGCATCCAGAGGGAACAGAAGCCGCTCGGACCTCATTTGCTTGGGGAAGTGGCCCACACCCCAGCTTGTTATACCGCTGGCAGATCAGAGGAACTTCTTTTTTATTTCCTTTGTTGCATAATTGCTCCCTAGCCAGCTGCCCAGGCTGTTCCTGCCGCCTTCCTGGGCTGATGGAGCAGCCCTGGGCTGCGTGGCCTGAGAAACTGCCTCTTGCACCCGTTCCCTGAGAGAGAAGGGCCCCGGGCAGCCTGCCTGGCCGGCGCTGTCGGAAGCACCCCGTTGCCTTCACGTCGCACATGCAGGGCCGGGCTTCCCATGTCTCACGCACGCAGCCCGTTCACTGTGGCCAGTGGAGGATCAGTTCAGAGGCGCAAGCAGGCCTGGGTGTGCCTTGTCTCTGTCGCCTCCCAGGCTCATCCCCATCGAGCCTGGCTTTGGCCGGGGAGGGTCGGAGGGGCTGCCTGGTTCCTAGGGACGGAGTGCATGTCCCTGCTTCCTCCTTGCTTGCGAGACCAGGGGCGCAGGTTTCTTCTGCTTTTGAAAGGAAAGAGGAACTGGGGGTGTGTAGGCTGGAGACAAGGAGACCAACATTGACAGAATCAGGACCAGTGAATGGAAATAGAACAGGTTCCATTTCGTGTCAAAGAACTTGCTAGCAGCTGGTACGCCACGGGGAGGTGGGCTTCCTCGCAGGAGCTGAGTTCTGCGCTCACACAGGTGGGACCGCCTCCTGTCCGAGCCTGGGAGTGGGGACTCGGGGTGTTGGGTTCAGTCCCCATTCAGCGTGGGTATGGGAGGCACCCCTTCTCCTCTCTAAAATCAACAAAACGTATTTTTAAAAAAATAAGCAGGTGTGGACATAAAATCACTTGGAATTTTTCTTGTTTTTTAATGTATACACTTTGGAAGTAGGAACCTCGGGTGGGACCGCCTCCTGTCCGAGCCTGAGAGTGGGGACTCGGGGTGCTGGGTTCAGTCCCCATTCAGTGTGGGTATGGGAGGCACCCCTTCTCCTCTCTCTAAAATCAACAAAACGTATTTTTTTAAAAATAAGCAAGTGTGGACATAAAATCACTTGGAATTCTTTTTGTTTTTTAATGTATACACTTTGGAAGTAGGAACCTCTCCCCCTTCCCATAAGATAACCCCAGGATGTAGCGATCCAGAATTTTCTGGGTCACCTTTAATGTCAGTGCTGTCCAAGGTCCCCGCTCTGTAAGAAGGACGGTTCTCAGGTCCCGGCTCTGGCCCTGCTGACCAGGCGCTCTGTGTCCCAGCTCTCAGCAGGTGCTGGCAAGCTCCTTGACGTCGGCCTCCACCCTGGCTGAGATCCTGGAAGCCATGAAGCACCCCTCGTAAGTGCTGGGCGCGTGTGTGAGCGCCGGGGCGGGAGGGTCCGCAGGCCCAAGCCGGGCCCTGCTCGGGCAGTGCAGTTCGGTGGGGTCCTACCTGACTTGGCTGCTCACTAGCTGTGAGACCTCGGGCGAGTCCCTTGACCTCTCTGGTCTCTGAGACGTACCTTGTTTGTAAAATGGGACAATACAAGTCCCAGGTTGGATGTAAGGATTAAATAGAATAGTTACGTAGCTCACCTCGTCTCGTACCTGACAAGTATATTCTCTAAATGTCAGGTCCTTTTTGCTTTCTCTTCTCCTTTTCCCCCTTTCACACCATTTTTTGTTCTGTCCTGGGGTTTCTCTGGGTCTAGAAATAGTGGAGAGCAGTTGCTCACGCCAGATAGTAAGCGCTTTAGCACGAGTCCCTTCTTCACCATCTTCTCTTTCCGCTGTTGCCATGGTGCGTATGCGCCCTGCTCCCTTCGCGCCGCGTTGGAACTCAGGACAGGCGTCCAGCTGCTCTCGGAACAAAAGGGCCTCTCGCCCTCCTGCTTCATCAGCGCGGAGGTGGTGCACTGGCTAGTGAACAACGTGGAGGGCGTCCAGACGCCGGCCATGGCCATCGACATCATGCAGGTGAGACAGCCCGGGCGGGGCCGCAGAACCGTCTGCTCGGGCCGGGGAAGCCAGAGCCCGTCTCTGAAGGGGCCGCCCTTTCCAGCAGCGAGGTCTGGAGGGGAGGTGAGGATCTGCTTTTTAATAAGTATGAGGACTGTCTGGAATCGAGGAAGGAGCTTGTCTTGCTTTGAAAGACACGACTTAAAAATCTGGCTGAGCCC
>NW_005361573.1:4935693-4948040 GCF_000412655.1 Myotis brandtii
GAGCTTCTTGGGTCACTTGGTTTTCCAAGTTGTGCCGGGCCTGTCAGCTTCCCTGAGCGTTCGTGTTTAATTTAAGCATAGCTGGAGCGACACGGGTTTCTTAAAGCTACAGGACGTTCTTGGTGGGAACAGGGTGAATGGAAGATAACCCTCCAGGAGGGCAAGGGACCTGGCGTGAGCAAATTCCCACGGGCCATGTTTTGGTAGCTGGCTTTGATTAGAGCGCCCCCACCCAGTGCAGGTGGGTCTGAGGATGACATGATGGGCTCTAACCTGCATGTCTGATAGCACTTTCTCCTCGCTGGGCCTGCAGGCTCCATTTCTTCCCCCAGGAATACCATCGAGACCTAACATATTTCCCAAGATATGTTTTATGTGTTTGTTTGCGGGGTTTTTAATGAGGAAAAGTGATCCCCAAGAGGATAGCAATCCCAGCTGGTCAGAGCTGGCTCGCACAGCACCGGAGGCAGCCAGGACGCAGACAGGCAGCTGTGGTCCCCTGGCGCACAGGGCTGTGTGACTCCCGTCCTGCAGACGAAGGGCGTCCGGCCATGGGTCTCAGGAATCGTGCATCCGATAAAGCGGCCTGTGCCGCTCTTCCCCAGGGATGGGTCAGAGCGGATCGGGCAGGTCGTCTCCCTTGTAGCCGCTAGTGTGCCCCTGCCACCTCTTCCCTTCATTTCTGAGTGTGACCCATTGTACCTTCAAGTTGAAGAAATGCCGGTGAAAGTGAACATTTTATCAAGGGGAATCTTACAGTGTGGCCTTTTGTGCTGGCTTCTTCTGCTTAGAGTGATGTGCTTATGGCTCACCCGTGTTGTAGCTTGCTGTGCGAACCAGCTCTGACCAGCTAGGATTGCTATCCTCTTGGGGATCACTTTTCCTCAGTCCGTAAGAAAACAGGCCTTCGTGCCCAAGGCGCTTTCTCTCCCTTCTGCTTCCCCAGTGGCTGTGCAGCAGCCCACCACCTGGCACACGCCCGCGGTGGACGACTTCGCCAGCTTCCAGCGCAAGTGGTTTGAGGTGGCCTTCGTGGCCGAAGAGCTCTTGCACTCAGAGATCCCGGCCTTCCTCCTGCCCTGGCTGCCGAGCCGGCCGGCCTCCTACGCGAGCAGGCACAGCTCCTTCAGCCGCAGCTTCGGAGGACGGAGCCAGGCCGCTGCGCTTTTAGGTAGGTGCCCGACCCACATAGGGCCTGGCGGTGCGCTGGCGGGTGGCTGAGGCAGAGTGGCCACCACCCAAGGGGACGAGGCCTGGGAACCGGGATCGAAGCTGCCGTGGCGGTCACACTGGCCATTGGGTCTGTGGGCACTGCAGGCTCCTGCGCTGGCTTCTGTGAGTGGGTCGAGCTCATTATTGTCCCGACCAACAAACAGTGTTCATCAGCGTCCCGCTCTCCCCAAGGTCACGTTCAGAGACAGAGGCACAATGAGCCACTTTAAATAAGTATTGGGTGGTGTACGGTGATACTTTCTTTTCCTGAGAGCTGAGGGAAGCAAGAGAGAGTCCCAAAGAACCCGACCCAGTGCCAGAAGTCCAAACGTCACTCTCACAGGGCGCGCCCCTCAGACCAGCACAGAGAGCTCTTTGCTCTTATGAGCTTGGCTACAGTCGCTCAGGATCGCCCCAGGTTAGAGGCAGAAAATCAGGGGCACTGACGGCAGCAAGTGTACCAACACGTTGTAGGAATGTGTTTTGCAAAACATCTGTTAGATTTGGGCTCCTTTTAGGTGGGGGCGGGACTAGCAGTTATTTGAAGAACGTCTTTTCCTTTAAAGTGCTCGATAAAAGGGCTTCTTCTGATGTGAGTCCCTCGTGCGGAATGTGCAAAACCAGAGAGTAGGGGCCTCGACCTCAGCACTGTGGATATTGGGGTCCAGATCATTCTGTGTGTGGGGGAGGGGGGGCGCTGTCCTGTGCCTCGTAGTGTGCTTAGCCTCTCAGACCTCTACCCACTGGATGCCAGTGGCACCGCCCACTGGCAAAACGTCTCCAGACATTGCCCGGCATCCCCAGGGGAGTGCCAAATTGCCCCCAGTTGGGAACGGCTGCTTGGGAGGGAATTGAAGATTGCAGGAAGGAGCCAAGATCGGGGAGCTCAGCAAACCGGGGAGGCCCACCTCCCTCTGCAGGTGTCAGGCCGGGCGAGGGTGTTTTCAGAGCTGGTGGGAGGAGTGAGCCGCCGCCCAAAGCAAGTGCTGTCCTCTGCCCTCGCGTCCCTGGGCTGCTCTAGTGCTTTCCGTGGGTGATGCGGCTGCTCTAGCCCTGCCCTGCCCCAGGCGGTGCCGTGCGATGACAGCCGTCATGCCCTGGTTTCTAGATCACTCATGAGTCGGCACTGCAGCAGGCAGACAGTTACCTCATTTACTCCTCCTCCCGTGCCGGAGCGATGCTGTGATTTATGTTGCAGAGTTCGTGACACTGAGGCTCAGGGAGGGGAAGGAATTTGCCCCAGGCTCTGCTTCTATGCAGTGTTAGGACTGGCGTGTTTTCTCCACCGTCTGAGCCCGGCCATACTGCACCACGGCCCCAGGAAGACAAGAGTCAGAGCTGGTCAGGGCTGGAGGGATTTGTGTGCCAGTTTCAATGAAACTTTTAGCATCGGAGCCACCGAATTCTTTCGCCTTAAGTATCGTAGCCAGCTGAGCAGTGTCCGTGGGACCCTGGCCAGGCCTCGGGGCGACCATGGGTGAGCGGGAGGCTTACACTGGGAGGAAGGGTTACCAGGAACAGGAGGAGAGGGGATGATTATAAGCGAGGTGGCCAGAGGAGAAGGCATGCAGGGAGGCTGTGACTCATCCACATTTCATTGATCAGAGCTCTCCTCTGTGGCTGCGTAGGATTTCTGAGCAGGAGACCCAGGGAGGATGAGCTAGTTTGATACTGACCTGGAATTTTTGAGTAACGCACGGTTGATGAAACAGGGCATTAGGCCTCATGATGAGGTTTCTTGAGGCAAGATTATAGAACTGTTGCCTTCCAGGGTCGAGACCAGAAAAGGGAGACTTGCCCTGGACTGTGATGTGGTTTGGATGGCTGGTCCAGTTGTGTCCCTTCGTGGGTCACTGGGATCAGAAGGCCAGGGGTTCAGCTGGCGGAGGTTCTGACTCTGATCTTGACCGAGACATTTTCCCTCCTTGGCTGCTGTTTCCTCAACTATAAATGCAGGGGCGGGATTAGATTGGGGGAGGTAAACTGTGGCTTACCTGCTCAAATCTGTGTATTTGTTTGTTTTATAATACATTTTCTTTTTTTTAAATATATCTTTATTGATTTCAGAGAGGAAGGGAGAGGGAGAGAGAGTTAGAAACATCAAATGATGAAAGAATCATTGATCAGCTGCCTCCTGCACACCCCCTACTGGGGATCGAGCCCACAACCTGGGCATGTGCCCTTGACTGGAATTGAACCGGGACCCTTCAGTCCACAGGCCGATGCACTATCCACTGAGCCAAATCAACCAGGGCATAAATTTTATTTTTAGAGTACTTTTAGGCTCGAAGCAAAATTGAGCACAAAGTAGACTTCCTATATGCTCCCTGTCCCAACACACACACAGCCTCCTCCACTATCAACATCTCCCACCAGAGTGGGATGGTTGTTATAATCGATGAACCTATATTGACATTATCATCACCCAAAGTCTATGGTTTGCATTAGGGTTCACTCTTGATGGTGTACATTTTATGGGTCTTGACAAATGTATGACGACATGTATTCACCATTGTAGTATCATACAGAGCAGTTTCACTGCCCTAAAAATCCATCTGTTTTTGTAAATAAAATCTACATTTACGTAATGCCTATGGCTGCTTTTGCACTATAATGGCAGACCTGAGCCATTGAAACAGTCTCTATATGAGACCGCATAGCCTGCAAAACCTAAAGTATTTATCTGGACCTTTACAGAAGTTTGCAACCCCTGGACTAGATGATTTCCAGGAAGCTTCTAGAATCTTCCCAGAAGCTTCTAGAATCTGCGATTTTTCTCTTAGATGATTCTGCAGTTTCCTATCTGGGTGTTTATTCTTCCTCCTCATCCCCTCCTCCTTCTCCCTCTCTCTTGGGGCCCCTCCTCTGCGCGGACATAGCTGCCACCGTCCCGGAGCAGAGGACTGTGACGCTGGACGTGGACGTGAACAACCGAACAGACCGGCTGGAGTGGTGCAGCTGCTATTACCATGGCAACTTCTCCCTGAACGCGGCCTTCGAGATCAAGCTGCACTGGATGGCAGTGACCGCTGCGGTCCTCTTCGAGATGGTGAGCGCCTCCTCTCATTGTGGATGGGGCCCTGGCTCGCTGTGCAGAGGGCTCAGTGGGTGCTTAGTAGCAAATCGTGTCACTTCAAGAAATACATCTTTTTATTGATTTCAGAGAGGAAGGGAGAGGGAGAGATAGAAACGTCAGTGATGAGAGAGAATCATGGATCGGTTGCCTCCTGCACGCCCCCTACTGGGGATCGAGCCCACCACCCAGGCATGTGCCCTGACCGGGAAGCAAACCGGCAACCTCTTGGTTCCTGGGTTGATACCCAACCACTGAGTCACACAGGCCAGGTGAGAAGGGTTTTTAGAGGCAAGAAATAGCTCTCTCCAGTCTCCTCCTCCCAAAAGAAACACCGGCATTGCAGACACATGGGCTGCCGGGAGGAACTGTGCGTAGCTCACAATTGCGAGTATTCGTCAGGAGGTGAGACTGCGCTTTCCTGCCCGGGACTGGTTGGGAGCCGGCAATCACCAACGTGCCAGTCAACGTGCGTGACGCCACCTGGCAGCTTCGTCCCCCGAGCAGTGTTTCCTCTCGTCTGCACCAGGTTGGGGGTGACACTGTTTGTGTCTGTGTTTTCCACCAGGTCCAAGGGTGGCATCGCAAAGCCACCTCCTGCGGCTTTTTGCTGGTCCCGGTTCTGGAGGGTCCCTTTGCGCTGCCCAGTTACCTGTACGGCGACCCGCTTCGAGCCCAGCTCTTCATCCCGCTCAACGTCAGCTGTCTGCTCAAGGAGGGCAGCGAGCACCTGTTCGATAGTAAGAGATGCTCCCCTCGGGGCTTCCGTCTCCATGAGTAAGACCAGACCCCTCTTCCCCCGAAGGACACCTCTGGGGAGCTAACCCACGTAGGCTCCTGCATAGAGAGCCTTCGGACAGGGGCCAAAGGATCTGGGTTTTAATCCTCCTCCTTCACTTAGTGACTGGGTAACCCTGGACAAGTCACTTAATGTCTCTAAGCCTCAAAATCCTTTTTATTTATTTTTTATTTTTGTATATATTTTTATTGATTTCAGAGAGGAAGGGAGAGGGAGAAAGAGATAGAAACATCGATGATGAGAGAGAATCATGGATCGGCAGCCTCCTGCACGCCCCACACTAGGGATCGAGCCCACAACCTGGGCATGTGCCCTGACCGGGAATCTAATCGTGACCTCCTGGTTCATAGGTCGATGCTCAACCACTGAGCCACACCAGCGGGGCTATAAAGCACTCTTTACACACACACACACACACACACACACACACACACTTGGGTGACCTCACAGTGTGGCTGAGGCAGGACCATTTTTGCAGTTCGGAAATGCCTAATGTGTGTGTATCTGACTATTTTAAGCCAGGCACCGCCTCATGGTGCTGTTTTTCATGTGTTGAGGGGACAGAGAGATGGTCCCGCACCGTCCGAGCCTCCTCTGGGGTTTTCCACCTTCACGGTGATAGCACAGGATAGCGCGAGGGGCTGGCATCGGGGGACATTTTTTGTGTGAGCTGATGGTTTTCTCTGCCACTCATAACCCCGTCATCAAGACCAGCCGCCTCTATGGGTTGCCATAGTTACAGCTGAACGAAAGGAGTCCTAGCTTCAAGGAATAAGGGCTTGAGTCTAAAATTCGATTTTCTTGCTTCTGTGCTGCTTCTCTTCCAGTTATCGCTCCTTCTGATAACAGTGAATTCAAACCCTTAAAAACCCGACAAGAATCTGCTGTGTGTGTGTTTTCCTATTAAAGCCAAAGCCTTTTTCTCCCTTGCTCTCCCGTTGCCCAGAATCCTCAGGTCTGTCCTAGATAGAAGAGTCCAAGTGGGGAAGGAGTGACGAGGCCACTGCAGGCACCCGGGCCTTGGGGATGTCTCCTGCAGTGGCTGCTCCAGTCCGTGGCACCTCCGTCCTGAGAGCGGCCCTGGCCCCTGGCCTGCTGCTGTGGGACAGGCTTTCAGCCCCCCTCCTGCCCCTCTTGGTCCTCAAGGCAGCCCCGCAGGAGGAGCAGGAGGAGCGGGGCTGGAACAACAAAGTGGGCGATGGGGGAGGGTATGTCCCCTCCCCTCCCCAGACGATCACTTTTCCAAAATTATTTTTATATCAATTTGCTTCCATTTCCCCACCCAGCTTATAATATTGCCTTTCCTCATAGGGAAATGGAAGATGGTCCTTGGAGGCAGATAACATGCATTTCTTTTTTATTTTTTTGTTAATCCTCACCCAAGGATATTTTTCCATTGATTTTTAGAGAGAGTGGAAGAGAGAGGGACAGACAGAGGAAACATCGATGTAAGAGAAATACATTGATTGGTTGTCTCCTGCACCAGCCCCAACCAGGGCCCTTGACCGGGATCAAACCCGGGACCCTTTGGTCTGCAGGCTCTATCCATTGAGCAACACTGGCCAGAGCCCTTAAAGCTCCTCTCCTTTTTGCACTGGGACATCATGCTCCTTTCCGCTGCTGACACAGGAGGTCATTGGAATGAGTCCTGGCAGCTCACACTGGCTCCTAAAGGCTCACGTTCGTCCCATCTTTAGATCCTGATGGAACGCAGGGGAGGGGAGGGTGAGAATATGTGGCTGTCACTTTCTTTGGCACATCCCCCCTTGGGGTAGAGGCTGGTCTTTCCGGAGGCAGGGCGGGTGGAAAAGCTGAGCCTGTGACCAAGGGGGAGGCATTGCCCAGAGCAGAGAAGGGCTCAGAAGGCCAGACCCCGGGCCAGTCGCGTACCTTAGGGTCACAGCCGAGCATTTACTCCTTTTCCCTTTCAGGCTTTGAACCGGAAACGTACTGGGACCGCATGCACCTCTTCCAGGAAGCCATCGCGCACAGGTTCGTCCCTTCCCAAGAGAGAACGGCAGGGAGGCCCTCGCGTTCGTCTGGAATAGCAGTTCCCAGAGCGAAGCCCCGTTTGTTTCATTTCTGGGGAAGCAGGGCTAGCCCCCCAATGTCACGTGCACTGCTTATCTCTGCTCGGACCCCGGCCTTGGTTTCAAAGCTCAGCGCACCCTCTCCAGTTCCCGTGGCTGTTGTTTTCAGACCTGATTTCCGTCACCTTCCAGTTGAGGGGAGAACAGAGCCCCCTCCTTAGCCTCCAACCAGACCTGAGACAGGCTATCTGGGAGATGACAGGAGATGAAAATTGGAATTTGTCAAGAGTCCCTTGACACATGCCGAAAAGACAGTCAGTGCTTAAGCAGCCATAGAGGAGTCAGTAGGCATTTCCTGGCACTTCAGCTGTGTTCCAGGGAAAGCCTTCCCCAGGCTCGGCTGTCCATCCCGGGGATAGTCAGTGAGGGGGCCAAGGACCATGTGGTTAAATTGCCTTTTTTTAAAAATATGTATTTTTTTTATTGATTTCAGAAAGGGAGGGAGAGGGAGAGAGACATAGAAACGTCAGTGATGAGAGAGAATCATGGATCGGCTGCCTCCTGCACATCCCACTCTGGGGATCGAGCACGAAACCCGGCATGTGCCCTGACCGGGAATGGAACTGTGACCTCCAGGCTCATAGGTTGATGCTCAACCACTGAGCCACACATTTTTTTTTTCCAAATAGCAATAATCGCGCCTCGGGTAAACCTCATTGGTTACGATACTGCCAGTGCGCAAAGCTTAAGTTGCCTTTTTAAAATGGAAGCTCCTTCCTGGTGACTTAAGGAAGAGATGAGGCAAGAATCTGGCTCAGGCTGATCTAGCCGAGGAAATGAAGGACTTGATTAGAAGTAGAGAGGAAGAGAGGAAAACCCAGGCCACGCCTGCACCTGATGGAATCAGCCTGCGGGCGATGGGCTTGCGAGGCGTGTTAGCCGGTCCATGTGTTTGCAGATCTGACTAATGTAGAGGCTACCACACAGCACCTCCCTGAGGAACTTGGTCCAGGAGAGGAGAGGGGCCTTTTACCTCCTGGAGTTCTGCCCGTGTCCCCGCCTGCGTTACATAAAGCGTCGGGCTCAGGGCAGGAGCCACATCTATTAATATGTCCTTTGCAGCACTTAGCAGGTAGAGCTGTGACAAATGGGCTTCACGAAATAGAAAAACCAGGAATAGAACAAGCCGGAGACAGAAGCCGGAAGGAACAGCCGTGCATGAAAAACGGCCTCTCCTGCCCATTCCAGACCGCAGGGAAGCAGAGCCCAGACTGGTGGTCCTCGCTTCTAAGAACAGAATTTCAATTAAGATACTTCATTTCCCTTCCGGGCCTTTAATGAGCACCTACTATGTGCTTAGTGTGGGAGACGAGGAAGGGAGAGAGGTGTGGCTACGGTATATAAAGATCAGGACCGTTTTCTGGAGGGCCTGACAGTCCTGAGGATGTGGTGGGCACCGTGGGAAGGTCTGATGGGGCAGCTGGGGGTGCCAGGAGCAGGGGATGAGGAAGAGGGCGGTGGGGAGGGGGCTTTCAGCCACCCGGAGGTGAACGGAGGCTGGGCGGGAGGAGGTCCGGTGAGCCATGGGAGAGGTAGAGATTGAGATGCAGCCGGGACAGACGGAAGCAGCCTGCATGTTCCATCTTGAAGGAGACCTTTCCAGACCCTGTTAGCCCAGCCTGTCGGAGTCCTGTTAGCCCCTGGTCCCGTGAGAGGCCCTCCTCAGTGCGTCTTCCTGTCTTTCCCTTAGGTTTGGGTTTGTGCAAGATAAATATTCTGCGTCTGCTTTTAACTTCCCAGCTGAGAACAAGCCTCAGTACATCCATGTCACAGGTGAGGCGCTCTGGAGAGAAGGGGGAGGGGGTGGGCCCCATGCACAGGGTCTGCACCCCGCCTGTGGTTGCAGAACCGCCCAGCCAACCCCGACCCCACCCGGGGCACTACCTGTGGCTGCAACCCAGTCCCCTCCCCTACTTCCAGGCACCGTGTTCCTGCAGCTGCCCTACTCCAAGCGCAAGTTCTCGGGGCAGCAGCGCCGGCGGCGCAACTCCACCAGCTCCGCCAACCAGAACATGTTCTGTGAGGAGCGGATCGGCTACAACTGGGCCTACAACACCATGCTGACCAAGACCTGGCGCTCCAGTGCCACGGGTGACGAGAAGTTCGCCGACCGGCTGCTGAGGGACTTCACCGACTTCTGCGTCAACCGCGACAACAGGCTGGTCACGTTCTGGGCGAGCTGCCTGGAGAAGATGCATGCCAGCGCCCCCTGAGACGGGCGGCGTGGGTCAGAGGATGGGAGGATGCCCGTCTGCTACTGATATGCAACGGGATCAGCCAGGCTCTGGGCGTCGATGGCAGTTTGCCACCGTCAGTGGGCGGGGGCCGCCGCCGCTTCCCCACCGTGTTCTTCCGCTCGAGGAGAAGGATTCTGGAAGCAGCTAGCGCCCGCCCAGAGCAGGTGGGAGGCCCAGATGGCCCGTGGGAAGGGGACAGGCAGCCCCCAGGAGTGTCCTCAGAGGGGGTGGCTCCTCCGAGAGTCCCCTCCTGCACCCCCTGGGGGCTCTTCAGAGCAGGATCCACACTTCCCACTAGGAGTGCGCACAGGATGTAAGATAATGTTGTGAAATAGTGTACATAGGCTCACACCGACTGTACATACCTGTACATAGCAGCAGTGGAGTAAAGTGCCCCGCGCGCCATCCCTGGCCCCAGCCTGGTTTCTGTGCCGTCTTAAAGCACCCCCCACCTTTCCAGGCCCCTGGTACATGCTGGGGAGCACCAGGGGCTGGCCAGGGTTCTCACTGGGGGCGACTTGGACCCCCGTTTGAGAAACATTTGGCAATATCTGGAGACACTCGGGTGTCCTAACAGTCCGCAGTGCTACTGGCATCTGATGGGTGCTTCCCAACACCCTGCATTGCCCAGGGTGGCTCCTACAGCAAAGAATTGCCCAGCCCCGGCCCCCAGCCAGGCACCATGGCTCAGTGGCTGAGCGTTGACCTATGAACCAGGAGGCCACGGTTCAATTCCCAGTCAGGGCACATGCCTGGGTTGTGGGCTCGATCCCCAGTGTGGGGCGTGCAGGAGGCAGCCATCAATGATACTCTCTCATCATTGACGTTTCTATCTCTCTCTCCCTCTCCCTTCCTCTCTCTGAAATCAATAAAAATATATTTTTTAAAAAAAGGAGTGGGAGAAAGAAGCCCATTGTGAGTGGTTTCCCGCACTGGGAAGGAGGGAGGGCAGGCTGGGGCCTGGCTCCCTGCACAGCGATGAGGGCCAAGGCCACAGACCCTCTAGTCCCCAGTCACCGCACTGGCCTCCGAGGGCGGTTGGCACAGGAGGACAGGAGCGCTCCAGGCTGGTCTGACACACAGGAAGCGTCTCACCTCAAAGCAGAAGTGAAACGGGGCACACTTCCCCTCGCAGGAGGCGCGTCGGACCGGCCCCTCGCCACCGTCTCCTGCAGGAACGGCTGGGGTCTGAGGTTGGGGGTTGACAGAAGGCGGGCTGGTCTGGGGACCCACCCATGTCTGCCTCCCACCACACATCCTGGGCAGCATCTGGTCACACACGCCTCCTTGGCTGGCATCCCTGTGGTTGGAAGATACCATTTCTGTCGGGTTTTGTGATGCAGACTCTCAGGGAAATGGCCCTTTTACATCTCCTGCTCCCAGTGGAATCGCGGCCAGCCCGTCACTACAAGATAGAGGTTCACGTACGGTTTATGCTCTCATTCATTGTTCTCCCATCAACAATATATTCAGAGCAATCTATGTACAGGTCCATGAGGAAGAAGGGCTGTGAACACAAATGTGCACAGGTCACTGTTGTTATGGTGGTGAAATCATGCAGTCGTGGGCTGAGATTTGAAGGCTGTGTAAGAGTTCTGGCCTTCAAGGAGGAGTGGGAGGGGAAGGGGATTCTGGAGGGCTAACGGGCTTTGGCAGTAAAACCAAACGAGAAGGCAGCCCGGCCACGGGGGCTCAGTGGTTGAGCGTCCACCTATGAACCAGGAGGTCACGGCTCAATTCCCGGTCAGGGCACAAGCCCAGCTTGTGGGCTCGATCATTGGTGGGGAGTGTGCAGGAGGCAGCCGATCAATTATTCTCATCATTGATGTTTCAGTCTCTCTCCCTTTCCCTTCCTCTCTAAAAATCAATAAAAATATTTTTTTAAATAAAAATAATAAAAAATAATCCCTAGCCAGTTTGGCTCAGTGGATAGAGTGTCAGCCTGCGGACCAAAGGGTCCCAGGTTCGATTCCGGTCAAGGGCTCGTACCTCGGTTGCAGGGTCGGCCCTGGTCGGGGCGCGTGCAGGAGGCAACCAGTTGATGTGTTTCTCTCACATCAATATTTCTCTCCTGTCTCTTCCACTCTAAAATTCAATGTAAAAATATCCTCGGGTGAGGATTATAGAAGGAAATTACTAGTCATCCTAATAAGAAGGTACAGTTTGTTAAGTCAGACAAATACTGGTACAGTGTGAGCTTCCTTACAGTGCGGCAGAGAGCGAGCGACTCGCAGAGAAAGAACAGCGTGCAGCAGTTGATGAGCAAAGACCAACAAGAGTGGCCAGACTTGGTGCTGGGCCACTTCTGAGGATGGCAGCTCAGGGACTGAGAAGTACAGATGGGTAGTGACGGCGTCCCGGGGATGTGCAGTCCCGCATAGGGAACATAGTGATGCTGCCATCACCATGGGTGGTGCCGGGCGGGTCCTGGGAATATCGGGGGACACTTTGGGAAGGGTATCGTCTGACCACCGGGCTGTACGCCTGAAACCCATACAAAATAATATTGAATGTAAGCTGTGCTAAACCATTTGTTTTTAAAGATGGAACTATCTTTTATTTTTTAAAATATATTGTTATTGATTTCAGAGAGGAAGGGAGAGAGAGAGAGAAACATCGATGATGAGAGAGAATCATGGATCGGCTGCCTCCTGCACGCCTCCCATTGGGGAGCAAGCCTGCCCTGACCAGGAATCGAACCCTCAACCACTGAGCATCTTTGAGGTCGATGCTCAACCACTGAGCCACACCGGCCAGGCATAAAACATTTTTTTGGTTTTTATCATTAAAGGTTCTAAGCCAGCACCAGGTGACCCGGTCAGGTGTGGATTTTTAAAAGCGTGTCTGGCTGTGGTGATCCAAAATGGAAGCGGGGGGTGGGATGAGCGAGTGTCAAAGCAGGAAGCCGCTGAGAGCCAGTGTGGTTGTCCAGGAAA
>NW_005361573.1:4949619-4954584 GCF_000412655.1 Myotis brandtii
AGCAAAAACCTGGTTGGAACAGAATCTCAGGGCTGAGGTTTCCATGGTGGCTCCACTCTGCCGCCCTTCCCATTGGCCAGGCATCCTGCTTCGGCTTTAGCAACAGAGGCTCAGACACCCATCCCCTTCCGGATTGGCCAGGTTGTGCTGCAGTGCCATGGCAACGGGGGCAGAGGGACCAGTCGCTGCAGGATGACTGGAGTCACCATCTACCTGGGGTGGAGCTGAGAGTCCCCTGGTGGGGAAGGGAGGGGGATGCGAAGAGGAACAGGGAGCCCCACCGCCTCTCACAGCCAGGTGGGGGACCCTCCTCCGCAGTTGCCCAGGCTGGGGGGCTTCCCCTCATTTATCACATCCTGCAGCATCTTCCCAGCCCTTCTTTCGCCCCAGAGTCCCTGTCTCCGCAGAAGAAAAGCCAGACCTCTGACAGAGGTTAACGTATTTGCCCAAAGTCATGAAAATTGCAAGCCAGCATTTGAACCCGTATTATATTGCCTGACTTAAAGGCTTTGCAGTGGTTCTCAAACTTCTGGCCCTTTAAATACAGTTCCTGATGTTGTGACCCAACCATAAAATTGTTTTCGTTGCTATTTCATAACTATAATGTTGCTACTGTTATGAATTGTCATGTAAATATCTGATATGCAGGATGGTCTTAGGCGACCCCTGTGAAAGGGTCGTTCGACCCCCAGGTTGAGAACCGCTGCTTTAGAGGGTCTTGCTAGAGGTCCTTTAAAAAAAAAGACTACTGTAAGAGCCATTTTAGGTTCATAGCAAAACTGAGCAGAAAGTAGAGATTTCCAATGGATTGTTTTCAGGTTTAACAGCAACCCACCCCGTTACTCACCAAACAGCTCCTGCTCTCCAAAGCACTCTCCCATCGAACTGTTATCTGATCCTCCCAACAGCCCCATGGGCTTGGAAAGTCCGGGGAGGAGTGACCCGTTTTATAGATGAGGACACCGGAGTCCAGAGAGGGCAAGGAGTTTGTTCCGTGTCACACAGCATCCTGATGCCACAGCTGGGCTGGTCAGATTTACACTTTGGGGAGCTCCCCCAGGATTTGTGGGAAACACACTGGACAGAGACAGGAAGGGGTTGGAGTTAGGGTCCTGCTTTGTCCAGGCCAGAGAAGCAGAGGTCCCCTCCCTGGAGAGAGACGGGAAGGGGTGGGAGTTAGGGTACTGCTTTGTCCAGGCCAGAGAAGCAGAGGTCCCCTCCCCGCCCCCCCAGGGAATGGGGGCACCTCATCATGTCACCTGCCTCCTCGACCTGATGGGCGGGCTTGGGTAACCCCCTCAGCTGAGGCAGCCTCCTACAGGTGACTGCAGACCGGGTCAGGCCCCAGCTCTGCTGTGTGAGCTTCTGGGCTGGTCCGAGCTCTCAGCAGCCTCATCTGTTGAATGAAGGGGTCAGATGATGAGAAGAGATGGTCCATAAGGGCCGTTCTGTTCCTGCCGTCCTGGGCTCTCTGCCCATCCTCTCTCTGACATCTCTCCTAGGTGTTGCCCCACCATGATGCCAAGTCCAAACTCAAGATGTTTGGCTTCAAGGTCACCTTTCCTATGTGCCCCCCCACATCTCTTCTCTCCAACCTCAGGACCCATGCCTGGTTTACTGACATCCCTCCTAGGTGTTGCCCCACCATGATGCCAAGTCCAAATTCGAGATGTTTGGCTTCAAGGTCACCCTTCCTGTGCCCCCTCTCCCCCATCTCTTCTCTCCAACCTCAGGACCCATGCCTGGTTTGGCAGAAGAAACTGAGCATTTTCTGAGGTCCTACTATGTGCTGAGCTGGGTCCTCTACATCATTTCTCTCATTTAAGCCTCATAACAGCCCCTCAAGGAAGGTATTTTATTGTACCCATTTCAGAGGTCAGAAAACTGAGGCTCAGTGGTACAGTTGCTGCTCAGGCCACACAGTGAAGTCCTGGTCTGGCTGGTGCTGCTGTTCTGCCCTCCCACTGTCTCCGGGAAATGTCCCCGGGGAGCCCCTGATCCCCCCTACATTCATCGCTTGGGCTCAGTCAGCAGTCTCCTTGTCCCCCTGCAGGCACACGCTGCCCTGGCCTTTTCTGAGTTAAGCCAGGGGCTCAAATGGATGTGTTTAATGCTCGTCTGCTGGGGGCTTTCTGGTTTATGAAGCCCTTTCCCAGCTGTGCCCTCCTCACGACCCATGGACACTCTGTGCGCCCCCCTCCAGTCTTCCAACCTGCAGCTCTGCCGCAGTGCCGGCCACATTAAATATTAACAGGGCAGCTCCTGGCACCCGGTGATGCTGGTTACTGGGCTGCTTGGTGGGGGCCGAGGCTGCCTTTCCAAGGTGAAGCAGTGCCGGGAATTCACTTCGGCTGGCTCAGAGGGTGTCCCGGGGGGCCAGCTGTCAGGAGCAGAGAGGATGCGCTAATGGAAGGCGTGGCAGGAGCTCTGAAGCTTTCCTCCCGGCTCCTCTCGGCTCCCTCAGGGCCCGCTGCTTCCTGCTGCTGACACAGTGCACTCTGCTGAATGCCAGGCACACCTGCTGAACAGGCACGGTGCTAGGCTCGGGGGGCACGGCTGCGAGGGTGATAAGACCCCTGCCTCACGGCACTCCCTGGCTGGTGGAGGAGATGGAGAAACAGCCTCACTGCAGAGGGGAAAGCCCAGCCCTGTGCCCACCCGCCTGAGGCTGAGGGATTCCTCCCAGGAGGCTAAGGTGGTGCTGAAAACTGAAGGTCTGGAAAGAGGCAGGGGACGTGTTTCAGGCAGAGGGAATGGATCAGAGCTCCGGTCCTGGTTCCACCCCTTCCTAGTCATTTACCTGCAGACTGGGTCCCCCTCTCAGGCTTGCTAGGAGGACTGAGTGAAGCCATGGCTAGCAATAGCACAGGGCTTGATGCCCAGGGAGAGCTCAGGGCAGGGGCTGTTAATAAAAGAGCCCTAGAAGCCATTTGGGAAGTGTTTGCTGAGCACCTGCTGAATGCCAGGCACGGTGCTAGGCTCGGGGGGCACAGCTGCGAGGGTGATAAGACCCCTGCCTCACGGCACTCCCTGGCTGGTGGAGGAGATGGAGAAACAGCCTCACTGCGGAGGGGAAAGCCCAGCCCTGTGCCCGCCCGCCTGAGGCTGAGGGATTCCTCCCAGGAGGCTAGGGTGGTGCTGAAAACAGAAGGTCTGGAAAGAGGCAGGGGACGTGTTTTAGGCAGAGGGAATCGATCAGAGCTCCGGTCCTGGTTCCACCCCTTCCATAGTCATGTACCTGCAGACTGGGTCCCCCTCTCAGGCTTGCTAGGAGGACTGAGTGAAGCCATGGCTAGCAATAGCACAGGGCTTGATGCCCAGGGAGAGCTCAGGGCAGGGGCTGTTAATAAAAGAGCCCTAGAGCCTGGCTGGTGGGGCTCAGTGGTTGAGCATCAACCTATGAACCAGGAGGTCACAGTTTGGTTCCCAGTCAGGGCACATGCACAGGTTGTGGGCTTGATCCCCAGTGTGAGGCACTCGGGAGGCAGCCGGTCCATGATTCTCTCTCATCATTGATGTTTCTCTCTCTCTCCCTCTCCCTTCCTCTCTGAAAGAAAAGATTTCAGTTGGGCATTAAAGGACGTAAGGAACAGAGAGGTGGAGGAATCAGAAAGGATATTCTACATTTCGACATTGGAAGAAACCCATGGGAACCTGGTGGGCCTAGGACAGTGATGGCGAACCTTTTGAGCTCGGCGTGTCAGCATTTTGAAAAACCCTAACTTAACTCTGGTGCCGTGTCACATCTAGAAATTTTTTGATATTTGCAACCATAGTAAAACAAAGACTTATATTTTTGATATTTATTTTATATATTTAAATGCCATTTAACAAAGAAAAATCAACCAAAAAAATGAGTTCGCGTGTCACCTCTGACAGGCATGTCATAGGTTCGCCACCACTGGCCTAGGATGTGCAGGGGTGGGGAGGAGCTTGGAAAGGTGGACCAGGTCTGGTTCTGAAGGGCCAGGGGAGGAGCTTGTACCTTTAAGCGGTCCGACCTATGACCCTGGCGGCAGCTCAGAGCTGTCCGCAGAGGCCAGGCCCCTGGAGTCAGCCTGCCTGGTGGCTTTGGTCCTCCCAGATCCCTTATTTCCCGAGTTGGGGCCAGCCTGGCACTGTTTTCTGGAGGAAGGCACAGGGCTCCAGCAATCTGCTCGCCTCCTACTAACATACTGGGCGGAGAAAGATGTTTCCCAGCACAGATGCCTGGCAGGGAGCCTCTGCGAACACTCAGCCACCCTCCCCCTGGCTTCCCAGGGTACCGCTGCTTAAGCAGAAAAAGAATGTTCATCCACCAAAAAGAATGTTCTCAGGCTCTCAGAAGGGCAGGGGCAGCAGTGGGAAACACGGTTATGGTGGAGCGGGTCTGCGCTCTGCTTCCTGCCCTGACCTCTGTGCTGCAGTTGAGCTCCCTGGGACTCAGTCTCCTCGTCTGTAAAATGGAACATTACCCCTGACCTCGCCTTTACTTAAGTGGGAGCTCCCGGGCTACCTGCCGCCCCAGGGCCTGCCATGGGCTGGGTGCTCGTTCCCTTCCCCCACTCCGTGTACTGACCTGGTCCCAACACGGGGCCTCTGAGGCACCCCTGGTTCATCCTCTTGAGTTTGCTGAACTGCCGATGGCGAACTACCTAGACCTTCGGAGCTGGGAGAAAGGAAGAACTCTGTCACCCACCAGTGCAGTCTCCCATTTCACAGATAGGAACGCCAAGGCTCAGAGAGGGGAAGTCCCAGCAATCTCAGGCCCTGTCCTCCAGCTTCCCTGGACCACAGGGCCCCTCCCACCTCGGCCTCACCTTGTGGGAATCACACAGAAGCCTGAAGCCATTATCTAGATGGTTCCAGCCAAAGGATCTAGAAAATTCTGGCTAAGGGACACAAGCTCCTTGACCAGAGCAAAAGCCTTTTCCCCCTTGTTTTAACCAGATCCCACAGCCTCGCCTTCTCCCCCGGAGTTGAGCT
>NW_005361573.1:4954768-4957127 GCF_000412655.1 Myotis brandtii
GAATGGGGCTCTGAGCCCCACCAGCTCCCAGATTGCAGCTACCAGGACATTTTCACACGTCTGAATGCCAAGAGCTGCCTCGGGAGCCAGTCTGCTTCCAAAGTGGGCTTTGAAAGAGTGGCGAAGGCTCTGGACGGCCCTGAAATCTGTGAGCTCAGGCTGGTCTTAGACACAGGGGGTGGGATTCGGTAGCAGCCAAAGCAAATGGCAGGAAGTGGGCATGAATGGGGGGGGGGGTCTGCGGTGACCGCCTTGAACACTGAGCAAGTGAGTGCCTGACCCTTCTAGATCTCATTTTCCTCATCCTGGACCACAGGTGTTTATCATGGGGATAAACGCCTCCCTCCAGGAGCTGTAAGGATCCGGGGAGACAACATCTGGGGTAAAGTACCCTCAGGCCAGCCAGGGATTCATCACCTAAGATGCGGTCGATAGTGGGGTCACGGCTCGGGATGGGCAGGGTCACCTGGGCAGCAGGAGACCTGCATTTGAGGGGGCAAAATTAAAATCCTATCTGGGTGACACCAATCTGTGGGCGGTGGCCCCTCCTGCTCAAGATGGTAACCATGCCAACGGTGTGAACGCCGCCGTCTCTTCCAGAACAAAGCCAGGGCTTCTTTTTAATATGTCCCTTGGTGTCCAGACTTGTCGGGGAGCTCAGAGTGTCCCAGAGTGCCCGAGAGGAAAAGCAGGACGTGCCTTTTCTGGGTCACCCATTCACTGGGCTCCGGCAGAAGGTGCTGGCGATGCCTTGCAGATCCGGTCCCGAGCGAGGAGCTGTCGGTACCACTGGCTCCGGTGGAAGAGCAAGGAATCGTTACCAGCTGTGATGGCCGGCGCTTCCCGTTGCTGGCCCCAGGCTGGCCCGGGACAAACACAGTCTTGCTGATCCCCGACCCTAAGGGACAGGGGTGCTTAGTCCCATTTGGCAAGTGGCTTGTGCAAGGTACTTACTCAGCCCACCAGGTACCAGGCAGAGAGGGTTCTAACCAAGTCCAGACCCTTCTCCCCCATCACACCATACGCCTACCCTCCGGTAGCCTTGGGGTTCCCTCTGTTCCCTGCGTGAGACCTGCACCAGGTGCAGACACAGCAGACCTGGCCCCCCGCACTGGGGACCTGCTCTGAGCTCCATGGCAACACAGCCTGTCTGATCGTAATCATCAGCCCCCCTACACCTGGCTCAGGAGCGCTCTTTGGAGGTGTTCAAAGGCCACATTTCTTTTCTTTTTTAATTTTTTTTTTATTGATTTTAGAGAGAGAGAGAGAGAGAGAGAGAGAAGGGATTGGAGGGGGGCAGGGAAGAGAGCGAGAGAGAGAAACATCGATTTGCTGTTCCACTTATACATGCATCCATTGGTTGAGTCTCATATGTGCCCTGACTGGGGATTGAACCCGCAACCTTGGCATATCGGGGCTATGCTCTAACCAACTGAGCCACAGTGGCCAGGGCAAGGCCATGTTTCTTGATGAGACTTGGAACCGTGGGAATAGGTGAGCTGTCGGAGGTGGCTGTCCTGGTTGATTTGGGAGGAATGGGGATCTTAGCAGCTCTCCCCATGGCTGAGGAACCCCTGCATTTCCGGGGAGGCTGAGAAGATCAGCCCACACAGGAGACAGGAGAGGAGTGGCCGGAGCAGCAGAGGGAAGCCAGGGGAGTGCAGGGTCATGAAAGCTAAAAGGCCAAGGAGGGGAGGACTATGAGTGACCTTGGATTTGACAACAGGAGCCACTGGTGGCCACAGTGGAGGAGTGGAGGTGGCAGAGTACGTTGAGCTGAGGGTTGGGTGGAAGGTACGGAAGTGGAGACTGAAGTTTGGTGAGAAGGGAAAAAAGCTCTGTGGGAGGACCGAGTCCCCCACGCATGTCACAACAATTAGCATGAGAATTGACTTTGATTAGAATGCTGCCCTCTACCTAATGTCCACTGTGTTGAAATCCATCTCAGTCCAAAGTGATTAGAAAAGCTAGAAGGTCTCTAACCCCTCTGAGAGTTGGAGGAAACTGGGGTCCCCTCCGGTGCTGGGAACCCTGGCCTCACGGAGGGCAGGGCTGGTGGGTGACAGTTACTATTTACTGGGCTCTGGAAAGATATTCACTGGGGGGAAGCATAAGCCTGTTTGTGAACCTCGATGCCATGTGTCGTTAGCAAACATGACGCTTCCAAGCCTGGTGAAGCCTGGGGTGGGGGCTCCTCCCACACCCACGGGCAAATCCTACTTCATGGGCACTGCGTTCCTCATGTTAGCATCACAGCCAAGAGGAGGAGGCCCGGGAGGCTGGAGACTGTGCAAACCCGGGCCAGCCTCCCTCCCCCCGCCCCCCACCCCGCTCAAATCTCAGTTTCCTCTTATGCTAG
>NW_005361573.1:4957318-4958232 GCF_000412655.1 Myotis brandtii
TTTTAGAGAGAGAGAGGAAGGGAGAGAGATAGAGTTAGAAACATCCACAAGAGGGGAAGTCATGGATTGGCTGCCTCCTGCATGGCCCCTACTGGGAATCAAGGCTCAACCGCTGAGCCACACCAGCCGGCGACAGTGGTGACTTTCAAGGGCCCTGCCAGCCTTCCTTGGACATCCCGAGATTTCTATTCCAGTGCTCTTAGCAGTCCTTCAAGTCCAATTTCCAGAGGGTAACACTCAGGTCCCGAAAAGACCCACTTTCCAGTTACTCCCTCTCCCTCCTAATGCAGGGCTGTATGACTTACTCTGTAGGCACCCCCCTTCCTGGTGCTGAGCACGCAGTAGGTGCTCAGTTAAACCCTCAGCGCCCAAGGCCCTTTGTCCTGGGCTGCTCTTTGCATGTTGTCCTTAAGGTAGGGCCTGTTTTCGTCATTGGGATTTTCCTAGTTTGTCCAGGGCGGGCCCAGCCCAGGGCCTGGCACGAGGCACCCTAGCATCTCAGCACCCAATGGCAGGGCTGGGAGGGGCTTAGTGACCAGCCAGCCTTTCACCCCTCTCTTTGGCACAGGAGGAAGTCCAGCCTGGGTTTGAACTCAGATCCTGGTCCCCCCACTCACAGGCTGTGTAACCTTGAGCAAGTCACTAGCCTGGCTTTGAAAGAACGGAGAGCCCAGCCGTGCCCACCTGCCGGTGGGTTGTGAGGATGAAATAGGATTATACCCTAAAGGCATGGCCTAGTGCCGGCCCCTAGTAGGTGTGTCCCTCCTTTCAAGGCAAATACAGAATGCCTAACGCCATTGATCAGGGTGGGGCAGGTCGCGCATTGATCTGGGTGTGTGTGCGTGTGCGTGGGAGGGGGGGGACTGTCCCCAAAGGCCCGACGCGATCTCGCCCGGGCCGGTGCAGGGTGGGGC
>NW_005361573.1:4959492-4977606 GCF_000412655.1 Myotis brandtii
GGGAGGAGGGGGCAGACACAGTCCTCCTAGAGCGTTCTTGCAGACTTGGGGCTCACTCCCCGCTTGCCTTCCTCCGCACCCCAACTTGCAATAAAGAATCGCCTAGCTCGTGGCGCCCTGTCTCTCCTGTTTTCTCGCTGCCACGACCTGAAGTCTGTAATTCCGGTCTGTTCGGCTCGGCTCGCTCGAATCGTGCTCGTCCCACCTTCCCACGCCCGGGGGTCCGGCTTTGTGTGTGGGAGACCCCCCTCCTGCAGCCTGGGCGTGGGCTCGGGCGGGAGGACGGCGGGCCTGGGGCCCCGCTCCCGGGTGTGAGGCTGCGCCCATCTCCCCGGAGCTGAGGATGAGGATGAGGCGTGACTCCTGAGCGCGAGGAGCCCGTGCCTTTGCATGCTCCAGACCCTCACAGAACACCCCCACAGATCGCTTCTGCAGCCTGATTTCCGGTGGAGGATTCGGGGGTGGGGGTAGGGGGGGACAGCCACACCCTAACCATGGATCTGACACCCTCCACCTGCGTTTCTGGGAGTTGCAGTTATCCTGTTACTGTCCCTGTCTCTCAACCTTATCTTCACGTTCTCTCTAAATGCACGTTACTTCTCTCTGCCTCAAGGTCACACAGGGGTAGAGCTACAACCGCGGCCACCAGCCTATCTGTGCATCCCGTGTGCAACCTCCTGAGACCTGGAAGGATTCGCCCGGGCCCCACCTTAGACCCAAAGAGTCTCAGACTATGGGGGAGGGAGGAGGAGGGCCCCAGAAATCTGCATTTTTACCGGCTCTCCTGGCAGATTTTAGTGGGTTTAAGTTTGAGAATTACTTCCCTGGGTCATAGCTCATTTGCCCTTTTTGCCGGCCTCTGAGGGGATTTCTTAGGGGAAAAGAGACATATCCAGAGGTGCCCTGAAATTTCTGAGTCATCCGAAAAGCTCCTTGTAAGGCTTTTGATATTAATGTGATATGGAGGATGTTGATGAGGTCGGGGTTTGGGATTATCCAGGTAAGAAACACGCTCGAAGCGTTGTGTTTCCAGGAGTGTCCTTATTGCCCACGAACAAGGCGGGTTTGGAAATGGAAACCACAACCACAGCCCAGTTGTTGACTCAGTGGTGACACGGCACAGTGTGGGCTAGATAAGGGCTTTTCACCCACACCTGGGCCATCTAGGTTTGGAACTGCAGTCTGTGCGGTTCTGGAGGCCCTGTTTAAGAAAATAAATGGAAAAGATAGTCATTTTGGAAAATTTTCACAATCAGGACTGGCCGTGTGGCCTCATTTCCTTGGAAGAGGTCCTGAGCTTTAATTTCTTGGCAATAAAGCCACTTCTGTCCACACAGCAAGTCACACTTAAGTGACCTCTTCTCCCCAGTAACCGAGTGGTGCTGGGATTGGGGGCGGGGGCCTCTCTGGATATTTTAGGGGGGCCCTGGCTTCACCCTGTGGGTGTTGGAGCCTTTTGGGGAATGAAGGCATGAGGCCTGAAAGAAGGTGAATGGAGGTTACGGCAAAAGGACCAGAAGGTGTGTTCTGAGCGATAGGAAACTGAGGCACCCGCAAGTGGGAAGGAAGAGAAGAAGGGAGGGAGAAACAGCATAAGAAATAGTTTGGGGTGAGAAAACATGGGCTTTCTGTTCTTCATATCCAGGCTTGAAAAAAGGCTTTCTCGCAGGGACTTGTGTCCAGTTTTTCTCTGAGGCTTGTGGGGTATAGTATTTCACAAACCCACGGATCCCGCCATGTGTGGGGAATCTGATAGCCGAACTGAACTGATGGATGGGTTGGATAAGCCAGCCAGCATCGAAGAGTCAATCCAAGCTGTAATCATGTCATCTCAGAATTGTGATAAGCCACTTCCTCAAGGTAACTCCTGTAAAAAAAAAATAAGAACCTTTCTTATGTGTCAATATGCCTGTTTCTTTTATTAAAAAATATTTTTATCATCGAAATTAGTGGAATATGTTTATTGGAAAGGACTTAGCAGGGTCAGTGGGAAAACTAAGTTGATGTTTGTACGTTACATTTTAAAAAAAATATATATTTTATTGATTTTTTACAGTGAGGAAGGGAGAGGCATAGAGAATTAGAAACATTGATGAGAGAGAAACATCAATCAGCTGCCTCCTGCACACCCCCTACTGGGGATATGCCAGCAACCGAGGTACATGCCCTTGACCGGAATCGAACCTGGGACTCTTCAGTCCACAGGCCGACGCTCTATCCACTGAGCCAAACCGGCTAGGGCTGTACGTTACATTCTTAATGTTATTGAGAAGACTCAAGTCTCCATTTTATTAATGTCACAGGCCTTAAGAGCTTTTGAAAAGAGTGAATTCTAGGAGCCCTCTGGCTTTATGTGGGTTTTTTCCCGGGCAGGTAAGTAGACTGCTGTGAGGAGAACAGAGCAGCACACCTGAGTGGAGGAGTGTTCTGAGGCCACCACTCTGTGACCTTGAAACTTGTATCTGGGCTTTGGGTCCTCTGCAGTGTAAAGCTAATGTTGGTGTAACTGTCAAGCTGATTTTCGGTCTTCGTTCTTCTAACTTTTCTTTTTCCCTTTATCATATAAATGGTCATCTAATAATACTGCTTGCTTGTGATGATCGATGTTTTAATGATACCAGCGCCACCTGGAGGAGGCTGTGGGTAAGCTCTAAGAAAAGTCATGGGCATCGGGACCGGTGGTGTCTCACTCAGCTGAGAACTGCCATTCCCCACTCACTCCTAAATTTGGAGAGGCAGGAAATGTCTCAGGCGAAATACAGGAGTGCCTTCAAGCTCCTCACCTCATACGTAGTAGCTTATATGGAGGATGATAGTGGGAAGAGACATTGAAAGATTCTAGAACCCCATGTGTTTCTCAGCCCTGACAAAGGATGGGCAGAAACACGTCAGAAGGGCTTGGGTATCGGTAGTGCAGGAAACAAAGCTGCAGTTAAGGAAACAGGAGTCGGAGAGGAAGAGGCACCTGGCCCAGGCGGGGGCAAAGGGCTCTTATCCGACAGCTGTGAGATTATGGAAAATGGGAAGTGAGCAGGTGCCGTGTAAAAGGAGAGCTGCCGAGCGGCCCGGGCGAGAGAACCCGTGCTGCAGAGTGTAAAGCTAACGATGCTTTGAGGTGCACCAACACTGGTTAGTGTGAAACCTTAAAACCACACGGGGACTACAGCCCGAAATATAGATAGAAACGAGTGAGTCCTGTTTCCCACTAACCAGACATTTGAAATGTAATTATGGCTTTGTCATCTGTTGTCTGAGGAAGGAAGAAGGCTCTGGATTCTTGCAATATCTGAGTTAGAAGGCACTTCAGATAGCGAACGGTTCACAGCTTTGCTGCACGAAGTGAGAGTGGTGGCCCCTGTCTGGGTTTGGGGTTCCTGAAATATCTCCAGAAGAGCCCCCACAATCAAGGACTACAGCCCGAAATGTAGATAGAAACCAGTGAGTCCTGTTTCCCACTAGCCAGACATTTGAAATGTAATTATGGCTTTGCCATCTGTTGTCTGAGGAAGGAAGAAGGCTCTGGATTCTTGCAATATCTGAGTTAGAAGGCACTTCAGATAGCGAACGGTTCACAGCTTTGCTGCACGAAGTGAGAGTGGTGGCCCCTGTCTGGGTTTGGGGTTCCTGAAATATCTCCAGAAGAGCCCCCACAATCAAGGAACCCACCACTGCCTTAAAGGAACCCAAAATGTGTTTTCTCCTGTCTGGAATTCTATATTAGTGGTAGGCTGTTTTCCAGAATATAGTTGGTAAGGGGGTGCCCCAAATGTATTTTCCATGTTACAATTCATCAAGTTTGTGGAATTTATCATTTGACTTACTAGGCACTCAGTAAATGGTGTCTGTTATTCCATGTGTGCGTTCTCAGTCATTCTTCATAACCGCTCTGGATAGATACTGTTAACTTTATTTTACAAAAGGAATTTAGAGTTTAATTTTCTCATGGTCAAGTTGTAAAGCCAGGATTTGAACTCTTAAATTTAGAACTCTCACTTTACCATATGTTAGTGCCCCGTGAGGCTAAGGGATAATATTTCTAGTATACGTTCTGGTATATTAGCTGTTGTCATTATCGGTGATGAAATTCCAAGCCTTTTACGTCTGTGGGCTTCCTGAACACATAAGCTCATCTATTAGATGTAACTTATTTTTGCTGTTTGATTAGGAATGGAATCTACTGGCCCTGGCTGGGTAGCTCAGTTGGTTAGAGCATCATCCCAATATGTTGAGGTTTCAGGTTCTATTCCCAGTTAGGGCACATACAGAATCAACTAATGAATGCATAAGTAAGTGGAACAACAAATCAAAGCTTGCCTTTCCCTCCCTACTTCCTTCAAGTCAATTAAAAGAAATAAAACCAGAATCTACTACTTAACAGATCTTAGCTGCAGCAGAGGAGCATAAAAGGCAAAATCACACATTTGGATTTTGCTTTTTCTCTTATTTTATTTTTTAAATACATTGATTTGAGAGAGAAAAACATCAATGATGAGAATCATTGATTGGCTGCCTCCTGCATGCCCCCTACTGGGGACTGAGCCTGCAACTTGGGCATGTGCCCTGATCTGGAATGGAACCGTGACCACCTGGTTCATCAACCAACCGAGTTATTTTAATTTTTTATCCTCACTGGAGGATATTTTTTCCATTGATTCTAGAGAGAGTGGGGGAGGGGTGGGGGAGGAGCAACGAGAGAGTGACATTGATTGGTTGCCTCCTACACAGTTGCAGGCACCGAAGTACCTGCCCTTGACCCCTTGACGGGGGCATCAAACACAAGACTCTTTGGTCTGCAGGCTGATGCTCTAACCGCTGAGAAAGCTGGTCAGGACAAGATTTTGCTTATTCTCTTGAAGACCAAGATTTTTTAAGCTTAATTGAAATATGAATGGGCTTTGAGTCCCTGCTATGAATTAAGCGCAGGGCTATGTTAAATGATACATGTATTTTAAGAAACGGATGCACTTGGCACCAGTTGTTTTTCTATGTTGCCTTTATATTTTATAAGCCCATAGACCCCCAGATCTCAGGCTTTAGGTTGTTAGGAAAATTGTTAGTGTCCAAGTGAAGGCCACCTAGTTTCTGTCCCCTTCCTCCTTGCCGCCATGGCATTCCTCTCTGGTGATGGGTGTTGGCACTTCCCTGTGATCAGAGTCTGGCACAGCTTCGGAAACCTTCAGTGTGGTACTGCAGTAATGCCATTCAGATGGGGTTGTATTTAACTCCTGCCAGTTCCTGCAAAAATGTCCAGTCATGTCAAGAGCAGGACCCAGGCAGTCTCAGTGCTACAAGGGTGGCTGTTTTCATGAATACTGAGCTTGAGTGGATATTAACTACCCGAACTCATCTGCTCTCAGCTTGCAGTTGAGCCCCTGGTGGCCTTACAGACCTGCAGCCTCCTCACCCTGGGGACAGGGCGCGGTCTTTCCGGGCCTGGGCAAGTGGTGACGGATGGTGACTTGCCAGCTTGGAACCAGGCAGAATCCTCATCACCAGGGCTTTGACTCGAGGGAGAGTCAGCCAAGAAAGCTTTCATCCCTCTAACTCACTTTAAAAAAGAAAACATGTACAGATGTATAGGATTCAGCCACAGAAGCCTGAAGATTTTATGATGTGGTTATGTTTATCTGATTATTTATGAAAATGGTTTTCTTCTGTTATAAACTAGTATCAAAAGCAAACTAGCTGGTAGTGTGTGGGTGGGGCGACTATGGAAGGTGGGGTGGTAGTGTGTGGAGTAGCTGTGAAGGGGTGGGAGTGCCGTTCAGGGGAAGTAACAGCCCCAGCTGTGGCCTGGCCGCTCGGGGATGGCATTTTTGTTTGCTCAGTATTACTTTTGAGGCTGGCTGTTTCCCAGAATAAGAACTTTAAGTTTTCCCAAATACTCCCTGTGCTATTTTTAGCAGTGGATCTATTTTTACTCACAAACGAATAGTTTATTGCCTGGTGAGTTAGTGGGAGGAGGCCCTGAGGGATTTTTGAGTAAGCCAGCAGTGTCATAGGAAGAGAAGTGAATTCATGGTAGGCCAGGTTATTTGTGACTTTTTCTTCGTCATGCTATGTAATGTGGAAGCAGAGAGAAGGGGGAAGGGAGTGCCCAGGCCTGGGAGTGGGTGTAGCCCAAGGCTGTGTGGTTAGGATACCAGTCCCGTGGCTGACAAGGAGCCCAGTTCTTAAAGGAAGTGGAGAGCAGGGCCTACCAATTCAAGATTTACAGGATGAAACGAGGTGGGGAGAGGGCAGGAGGAGAGTCAGGGGGCTGTGAGCAGAGGTGGGGGAGCCCTCATAGATGGGGTTGCCATGCGAAAGCTTAGTGCCTTGAGCCGCTGCAAGAGGGCAGCTGACCTGCGGCGGGACCAGTGTTAAAACTGGCATCAGGGTGGAAGGAAGGTTGAGAGCTATGGTCTAGGTCTCTTCCATCTTGACGATTCTCTGTCTTGCCTTCATGTTCCTAATTGGGAACCATGATTACAGAGACGCAGTAAATCATCCCCATAGAGTCCCCAGATGATCATGTTGGTTCCGTGTCCGTGTGGTTGGGACCAGCAGGTAGTGCTTTCCTTTCTTTCCATTAGGCCACATCGCCTCCCAGTGTCTGCCCCGCTTAGGGCAGGACTAGACTTCTCTCTGGATCTCCTGGCTCCAGTCTTTTGGAATTTGAAGTGTTGGGAACTGGGCTGACTAATATTATGAAGGTTATTTACAATAAGTATCGCCAGTCAGCACCGGCTCTGAATCTGTTTTGTTTTCATGGGCCATCTGATTTTCCTTTGACCTATAATTTTTCTTCCCATCTGGGAACACTCCCAGTTTTCTTGAGTTATTTGATCAAGTAATAAACCTATCTTCATTCCATAAGTTTCTCTTTGCTAACTGAATTGTAAGCCAGGATGATAAAGAAAATACCATATTTAAATGTATCCAGTTGGGTCCTGGCTGGGGTTCTGGGAACAATGCTTGCCCGGTGATGTTAGTCACCCTCAGCTGATGCTGACAGTGATTCATTCAGACTGGCAGGCAACCAGGTGATTGTTACATAAACACGAAACCTCCTAGTAAATTATTTTCCTTGTGGAGGTGTCATTAAAAATACTGCCCAGTAGCCTTTTCTGGCAGTTTATTCCTGGGGAAGAAAGGGAATGCTACGTGAATTCCTGAAATGCACAGATACACCCACATTTCATGTACATTAGTAACATCAGCCTTGTGCCTTCACCACGCCTTTTATCTGTCAGGAAAAATGGGAGCCTAGGATTTGGGCGCTGCAGTCCTTGGAGATCATTTGGGCTGATCCCCCTTTTGCTTTTGATGAAAGGTGATTTATGCCAGGTCACACCGTGAGCTCAGGCTAAACTCCAGATGGCCTTAAGTAATGACACTGCCCCTGGTACAAACATCCGATGTGGTATGTAATGTGTCTCAGATGTGCACTGGGGTTCAGTGGTGCGCCGTGGAGAGTTACTTTGTGTAACTTTGCAGCAGTCTAACAAGCAGCTTCATCAGTCAAGGATGGAGTATACAGGGACTCCGGATGGAGACATTAGCATTTTCATGTCAAGTGGCTTAGTCAGATGTACTTACTGCAAGATCTAGGGGGCTCTCCAAATTCTGTTCTTGCTTCAGGTTATGTTTTATTGACTATTGGCCCTAGAAAAGAGTTATTCTAGACTCTAGAATCTAGAGGATTCAAGCATTCTGAGACTTTTCAGAGTATTTGAGACAGAATTTTGATTTATGAGGGTTTCTTTATTAAAAGACCAAATTATCAAACAAGTATCTACAAAGACTATGTTTCAATAAACAGATGAGTGATTAAAGGTACTTACTGTTGGAGAAAACTAGTCGGGTTACAGGTCTTCAACGAGTTGAAGGGAGCATGGATGTGGGTGAGTAGAGAGAAGACTGGCAGATCACAGAGACCACAGAGCTAAGAGACCCCACTGGGCCAGTGTGAGGAGGAATGGGGAACCTGGCTTTTGCAGGCAGCTGCCCTGGGGGAGTGAGCAGGGGGCGGCTTGTAGGCAAAGACAAGGCTGAAGAGAGAAGGGGGTTGGAGTCATTGAGTTGGCAGAGGAGGAGAAAATCCAGGCTAGGGATCATGGCAAAGGAATAGGGGGACTGGAGACAGGGAAATAAATAGATTAGAGAGGGAGCTGGTATTTTTATTTTGTCTGGGCTTTGTTGAAGAGTTGGGCGGTAGTGCATAATTGCTTGTTTCATTTTTTTAAGAACTTGGCACAAGTTTCCAAATTTTACACAAAATGATTACATTTGTTGCTTATGTTCGTTTTTAAAATTTCGGATTCTTCACTGCTCAGTCTTCTCAATCCGTGTTAAGCATGTCTGTTTTCAATATGCTGTTAATAGCTTTCTCCATTGAATTTGGCTCTTCCCCTCCACTGGAGGAGGTTCTGTCCTTATTTGGTTTGATTTACAGTAACACCTTTCTGTTGTTGGTTATTTTATGGTTTCCCAAGTGCTTCTCTTGACCAGCAGGTCATATAATTAAGGAATCGCCCTACTTTATAGACGATACAGGCCAGTTTAGCAACTTACTGGCCTTGCTGAGGCCTAGACCAAGGTTTTTTTACTCCAAGTTTGCGTTAGTTTCCTAGTGCTGCCCCCCAAAGTCCCACCAGTCGGGTGGCTTACAACAGCAGAAACGTGCAGAGCTGTGCTCCCTCCGAAGCTTTGGGGAAGAACTCTTCCTCGCCTCTGTCTTAGCTCCTGGTTGTCGTTGGTGTTCCTGGGCTTATAGACATAGCACTCCAGTTTCTGCCTCCACCATCACAGGGTGTTCTCTGTGTTTGTTTGCCTCGAAACCTCCTTTTCCTTATAAGGGCAGCAATCATTGGATGTAGGATCCACCCTAATGCAGTATGACTTCATCTTAACTGATTATATCTGCAAAGGCCCTACTTCCAAATAAGGTCACATAACCAGGTACTACAGATTAGGACTTCAACAGAACTTTTTGGGGGACAAAGTTTAACAACAACACAGTCCATTGTTCTTTCTACCAATGACATAGCTTGGAGGTGGCAGCATGGAGAACTAAGTAATGGAAGTTAGAGCTTGTGACATGGAACAGCACCAGGTAAAGCAGTTGGTGCTTCCATCCTTGATGGCCAGTCAGGGTTTCCTGTCAGGCAGGTGGAGTGAAGCTCGCTGCGGAGTAGCTCTACTTCCTTTCAGAGCGGAGGCCGGGGCACTTTACTGTCCCTAATGCATCCGCTTTGTCTTAGGGGAGGGAGGGCTGGGTGTCCCAGTGGGATTCCATGGAACCACACGGGCTGGAACTCTGGCCATTAGACTGTGTGGTGTTTGATCTCCTCTGTGAAGTGCTTACCTATTAATATGTATATGAGGGAGGTTTCATTGCTTCTTTCTAGAATATAAAGCTGGGAGTAGAATCTGGAACAGACTTCTAGTCTAAGTTTTGAACATTTGACAAAGGAATCACACGATCTTATTGTCGAGAATATCTTCTGCAGAATAGCTGAACCTTCGGGCTTTTTCACCCACCTTTATGTACCATCCCCTCACAACCTTCCCATGGTTACCTTCCCCCCATACCTCTGCCAAGGTGAAGGCAACATCTTATAAGGTCTGGATTAGGGATTTCTCAAAACCCTTATGAGTTTCAAGTATTTGTTTCTTTGGTGAGATTACAGTCTTCCTTCAGATAGGATCAGTGTCTGATTGGTTTTCCTCCAGACTGGCTTGTCCATAATCTTGCTTTTGAGAAGGGTTGTTGGTTAGAATGAAGGGAAGGCTTCTTTCCAAGATTTTCGGACTAGGATCTCAGTGTTAATATCTTCGGCATTTTGCAGGTGACAGAGCTCAACGAACCTCTCTCCAATGAAGATCGAAACCTCCTCTCTGTGGCCTACAAGAATGTAGTCGGCGCCAGGCGATCTTCCTGGAGGGTCATCAGCAGCATCGAGCAGAAGACCATGGCCGACGGGAACGAGAAGAAGCTGGAGAAAGTGAAAGCTTACCGGGAGAAGATCGAGAAGGAGCTGGAAACAGTGTGCAACGACGTCCTGGCCCTGCTGGACAAGTTCCTCATCAAGAACTGCAATGATTTCCAGTACGAGAGCAAGGTGTTCTACCTGAAGATGAAAGGCGACTACTACCGCTACCTGGCAGAGGTGGCTTCCGGGGAGAAGAAAAACAGTGTGGTCGAAGCTTCCGAGGCGGCCTACAAGGAAGCCTTTGAAATCAGCAAAGAGCACATGCAGCCGACGCACCCTATCCGGCTGGGCCTGGCCCTCAACTTCTCCGTGTTCTACTATGAGATCCAGAATGCGCCCGAGCAGGCCTGCCTCTTAGCCAAACAAGCCTTCGATGACGCCATAGCTGAGCTGGACACACTAAATGAGGATTCCTATAAGGACTCCACGCTCATCATGCAGTTGCTGCGAGACAACCTCACCCTCTGGACGAGCGACCAGCAGGATGAAGAAGCAGGAGAAGGCAACTGAAGAGCCTGCAGGTTCCCGCCCTTCCTCCACCCACCGCCCCCCTCATCACTGATTCTTCCTTGCCACAATCACTAAATATCTAGTGCTAAACCTCTCTGTATTGGCAGCACCGCTACTCAGATCTGCTCCCCCGCCCCCTGGGAAGCAGTTTCAGATCCATCTTCATGGGCATTGCTGGATCGATGGTTGCTTGGAGCCCACGGGAGCTTTCTTTTGAATTGTGTAGACAAGTGCGTTCTGAATGAGGCATTTTACTATGCCTGTTGGTAGTTGTGAAAGCGATGGGGAAGTTTAGAAAGGAGAATTAGCCAAAACCGGCTACAATGATATTTAAATGATCCATTTAAAATGAGCTGATAGTGTTTTGTTAATAAGCAGTACATCTTGTGCATGCAAAAAAGAATTCATCCCTCCCACCTCTTCTTCCTTCAACTAATGGAAAACTGTTAAGGGAAGCTGATACAAAGAGAACACTCCCTTCTTTCCGTCAGCTTTATATAAACTGTTCACGTGAGGTTTCAGTAGCGCCTTGTTTTGCCTCTTTAAGTTATGATGTGCACAAACCTTCTTAAATGCAGTGCATCTAAAGTTTTGATACCTGTAACTTTGTTTTGGTTGCGATTGTTTAAGAATCATGGATTTATTTTTTGTAACCCTTTGGCTATTGTCCTTGTGTATCCTGACAGCACCACGTGTGTCAGCCCCTGTCAATCAAGATGGGTAATTATTGAAATGCCAGACTTCTAAATTAAATGTTTTGGAATTCAATGAGTAACTAAATGTTGCTTTGGAGATTTTTTTAAAAACGAATAAGAGATATTAAAGTGTTAATTTTACCTTCATGTAATTCTTCTTTGATGTAGATCTGAGTTTCTGACCTATTTTATTTTCTTTTTCTCTAAATTATTTATTATAACATTTCTTTTAAGGAAAATCCACTGGTAACAAATTCCCTCAATCTTTGTTTGTCTGAGTGTTATCAGTGAATTTTCTGAGCTTTCCCCCAGCTCCCCCGCCCCACACACAAAGAATGGGGTTTCATGGAAACTTTTATTGATCTGTAAAATTAAGGAGGTTCCCCAAAGTCCCATCTCTGTCTGCCCCAACATGGAAAAGTTCAATCTTGATTTCATCAGTGACAGAATAAAGGCCACTGACCATAGTTTTGCTCCATGTTAAAGTGTAGTCCAGTCCAGCATCCTACATGTGATATCAGCATGGCCATGCACATGTGGCTATGGAGGGGAAATGCAGGAACCCATGGGCAAGTTCAGGTCATTAAGCAAGAGAGAAGACGGAAGAGGGAGCTTTTTGTCTGGGGATTTTAACCATGAGCTTCTTCAAACTAACCAATGAACTTTCCAAGATATTGTGCACTTCTGATGGGGTCCACCCTCTAGCCAATCCATTTTCCCCCAGGCTAGACTAACAAGCAAGCACCTTTCCTACATCATCCCAACTTCACTGCACACATGCCCATCTCCCCTTAGTTTGATGCTTCCCCCCAGTGTTCTGCAGGGAATGGATCAGTGAGTGGTTCCCTGGAGAGCATGAAACTTTAGCTTCATGATTAGGCTGCCCAGATGACCATGGTTATAATGTGTGACTTTCTTTAGCTTTATTTCTTTTACTAATATTAACAAGATTATTACAATAATAAACTGAGCAAGTCTTTATTTCACCTTCTCTTTTGAGGGATACTTTTCCCAGGTACAGAATTCTAGGTTGGTGTTTTGTTTTGTTTTTTCTCTCTCTCAACACTTTCTGTGAGAGTGTATGATGTTAGGTTATTTATTTTGTGCATTTGTAGCAATAAATGAGATTTCCATTGTGTTATGAATTTGACTGACCTCTTCAAGTGTGTGTGGCAAGAGGTCTGGAGAATGATATTCAGATTACAGTGAGGTGTGGAGAGGACCAAGGGAGCTGGACATCTTCACTGGCAAACATCAAAGCCTATGAAGGAAGGGGTGAGAGTATAGTGTAAGGGACATACCCCCCATCTCTTTGCTCCCTTTTCCTTCCTCTCCCTGATACTATGTTGGATCTGTCTTCAAATCTTGAAGACCAAAGGATGAGGCGATAGTTGGCTCTAGACCACTCTCAAAGCCAGCTTTGTCAGAAATCCTAGATCACATGAGAAAGGTGAAAAGAGAGGACATGACTACTTATTTTTTCATTTTCCATTAAAGGAGAGAAAGACAAAAAAAACTTTCTTTCTCCCAACTCCTCTTGAGGGCATGATAGAAGTGGGAAGGAGTGGAGCAGAAAGGCTGGGAGACCTCCCATAACAGCTCACATACCACAAGCAAGGAATAAGTGTTTAGATTATATAAATAGATTAACTGAAGAACTCTAAGCCAGGATTAACAAGCATAGCTGGGGCAAGATTGCGTGGAATCTGACAGGGATCCTGTCAGTGAAAGCTGGGGCTTTTGGAACCCCAATATAAGTGTTTGAGGCTCAAGTACAGAGTGTAGGGAGTCAAGAAAACTGGATCCCAGGACAGGTAGTTTGGCAGTGAGAACAAAGGGAAGAGACTGGGACCAAGAATCCTGAATTCCTAAAGACAGGAGGATGGGTATTGGAAAGAACAAATGGCTGAGGCAACCCAAAAGCCTGGGTTCTAGAATAGCAGTAAGTCAGATTTCCAGGCTCTCTGCTCAGCCTCCTCACCTTCTTCCCTCTATTAGGCACAAGAGAAGAGAGAAGGGGGCTGGAGAATGAGCAAACCATGGATTTAGTTCCCAAGTAGCCATATAAATACATTCAGGGACAGACAGACACAGGCTAGTGGGGAAAAGAGGAATTTAGGGTTACATTGGCTTTGAATGAGGCTTTGAGGGATCAGGAGGCTAGGAAGAAGTGATGGGGATTGATCCAGTGGGTGCACAGCTCCATCCTTTGCAGTGGCCCTGTATACAGCATGTATGACCACAACCCTCCTCTTCCTCCTCATCACTCTCTGTGGAGCTCTCACCAAAGGCCCAAGGATTCTCATAAATACAGCAGCATTTTGATGAGCGGTGCCCCATGTGTTCATTGTCCACATTGCTATTCCTCCATTCCACCTTTACCTCTGGATTCTTTTTTCAAAGTTTGATGTACTGACTCCATGTTCTTGGGCTAGGTTGTCAGCATAACCATTGTCTCAGTGCAGGTCTCAGCCAAGCCCCTGTCTCTGTCATGATACAGGCTAAGGAAAAGGAAGAGGGGAGGAAGGGTGATGAGACACCCTTCCCTTGTTCTGTATCTCTGGGAACTAGTAAGTATTCTACCAGGTCTTTTAAAAACCAAGGTAATTCTAGTCAAAAGGAAGAAAAAGGAAAGGCTATTATGAAAACCAGGCTTATAAAAACAATCCCATGTCTTTTCCACAAATATTAATTAAAAAACATTAGCTCATGTAATATTAACTTATTTCATCTTCCAGAAACACAATTTGGATCCAACTTTTCTTTTATAAACTTGTGAGTTTTGCATGATTGGTACCTGTTCCATGGCTAAACTTTTACAATTAAAGTTACAAGATCACTGTTTGCACCCGTCATGTATGTTTATGTATGTCTATGTATGTATGTCATAAATGTGTGAATTGTTTCTATCTCCAGATGTATTGCCAAAAATAATTTGTAAAGAGCTGTATTTAATTAGCTTAAAGACAAAAAAGCATTGTATAAATCAAGTTTCCTTTCAGGAATATTGAAAGTAACCCAAGATGAAGAAGCAGGAGAAGGCAACTGAAGAGCCTGCAGGTTCCCGCCCTTCCTCCACCCACCGCCCCCCTCATCACTGATTCTTCCTTGCCACAATCACTAAATATCTAGTGCTAAACCTCTCTGTATTGGCAGCACCGCTACTCAGATCTGCTCCCCCGCCCCCTGGGAAGCAGTTTCAGATCCATCTTCATGGGCATTGCTGGATCGATGGTTGCTTGGAGCCCACGGGAGCTTTCTTTTGAATTGTGTAGACAAGTGCGTTCTGAATGAGGCATTTTACTATGCCTGTTGGTAGTTGTGAAAGCGATGGGGAAGTTTAGAAAGGAGAATTAGCCAAAACCGGCTACAATGATATTTAAATGATCCATTTAAAATGAGCTGATAGTGTTTTGTTAATAAGCAGTACATCTTGTGCATGCAAAAAAGAATTCATCCCTCCCACCTCTTCTTCCTTCAACTAATGGAAAACTGTTAAGGGAAGCTGATACAAAGAGAACACTCCCTTCTTCCGTCAGCTTTATATAAACTGTTCACGTGAGGTTTCAGTAGCGCCTTGTTTTGCCTCTTTAAGTTATGATGTGCACAAACCTTCTTAAATGCAGTGCATCTAAAGTTTTGATACCTGTAACTTTGTTTTGGTTGCGATTGTTTAAGAATCATGGATTTATTTTTTGTAACCCTTTGGCTATTGTCCTTGTGTATCCTGACAGCACCACGTGTGTCAGCCCCTGTCAATCAAGATGGGTAATTATTGAAATGCCAGACTTCTAAATTAAATGTTTTGGAATTCAGTGGGTAAATAAATGCTGCTTTGGGGATATCGCTAGGCGTATGGTCTTCATTTCCCCTCCTCAAGGAGCTGTGTAGCAGCTCACCACCTTGAATCCTGGTTTGTGTCTCAAACATGAAGCGTTTTTCACACAGTAAGTTCTTTTGCCTGCTGATTCCATTACACATTTTGTAATATACACATAAGACTCCTGCATTTTAAATAGTTTTCTGTGAGCCCCGCCAACATAGCCTCTCTTACCTGCTCACTCTCCCTGAAAACTGGTGCTTAATGGGAGCCTCTGAAAGGCCAGGCCCGAGTTTAGCTTGGGAGGGAGGGTGTTTGTCCCACCCTATGGATGCTGGTTGGTATTTAAACTCAAGGTACATACTGAGCTTATACATGTCCTCAAAAATTTGTTTTTAAACCTTTTTTAAAAAAAATATTTTTATTGATTTCGGAGAGAGAGAGAGAAACATCAATGATGAGAGAGAATCATTGATCGGCTGCCTCCTGCACGCCCCCCCCCACTGGGGATTGAGCCACAACCTGGGCGTGTGCCAGTGACCGGGAAACCACCAGCGACCTCTTGGTGCTTGGGTTGACACTCAGCCGCTGAGCCACAGCAGCTGGCCCTCAAATTTTCTTAATATTTTTCCTGTATTAGGTGTCATAAAATGTTAATTAGGGATACAACCTGAATTCCTGAAATAACTTTTACTGATTAATATTAAGAAAGCTTTGAGTAGTCTTTAAAATTGAAAAATGAACCTCCGTCTGAGTTAAAAAGAAAAAGACCTAACCTCTTAAGCATGCTCCCCATTTCTTGCTCCCCAAGACTTGAGGTTCAGCATCACCAGTTGGACTCTTCCTCAGGTGATGACTCCAGCCCCTCACAATTGTTACCACCTCCAGTGCTGTGCCTGGGACCAACAGATTGGTTCAGTTGATTTTGGAGAGAAACATCGCTTGCCTCCCGTACACACCCTGGCCCCGAAACCTAGGTATGTGCCCTGACCGGGAATCGAACCCCCAACCTCTTAGTGTACGGGACGATGTTCCAACCAACCGAGCCACCGGCCAGGGCTTAACTACTTTATTCTTGACTGAAGCTCGATATTAGCCTGGCGAAACGACCCAATTTCTGTCCTTGAGCTTATATTGTGGTGGCGCACAGAACTTCTAAGCATGGAAGTTTAACCTGTTTTCTCATTTTGAAGAGGAGGAATGACCCACGTGTTAATAAAAACTCCTTAGGAAGCCTGCTTCAAGTTGGCCTAGTTGCGGGCTGAAATGGTTACTGAGTCTCACTTCAATTAGGTCAGGTATTTTAAAGCTACAAGCTTTGCGTGGCCAAGACACTGGGCTTCGACAAACCTGGACACTAAACGTGTTCTTACGCCCTGGCTAGTGTGGCTGGGTTGGGGCGTCGTCCTGTACACCCAGAGGTGGTGGTTTGATTCCTGCTCAGGGCACATGCGTAGGCTGCAGGTTCGATCCCCGATTGGGGCCTCTGTGGGAGGCAAACGACCAGTGTTTCTCACGATGTTTCTCTCTCTCCCTTCTCTCTGAAATCAATAAAAAACACACCAAAAACTGTTCTTACATTGAAGTGCTCCTCAGAGCAGGGGCTGTGGGAAAACTTTCATTTCACGTCTGTCTTGTGAAAGGTTTTGTGCCCACCCTCCAGATGAGGAAGCTGAGGAGCAGAGCTGTGGACCTCTGGGATTCACACAGCTGGGAAGTCAGGAGGACCGCTTCTGCCCAAGACTCCTAAGTCAGAGCTCTCCCCGCCCTCGTGGGCTCCGGCAGGGCCTGCTGCCTGTGCGCCAGGCAACCTTGACAAGCCACACGGCCTTCAAGGCTCCGGTCTCTCATTAAGTTTATTTCCCCAAAGTACAACTGCGATGCCACTGTGCCAAGCAGGGGAAAGGAAATAACATTTGCTCGTTGCCTTCTGTGGGGCCTTACTTAGTTGACAATTCAAAGCTGACCTTCTGTGAAGAAGGTTGTAGCTCCAAGGGAGGGGCTCCGAGAGGAAAAGTGACTTTCCTGTGGTTGCACAACTGGCAAGTGGCAGAGCCCCAAGGCCCCTGTTCTCTGCAAAAACATGTTGTCTGCAGGCTGAGGGTGGAAGCCTGACACTCCAGGTCTTCCTGGATGGGACCTCTTCCTCCTCAACCAGACTTACCTCGCTTGCCTCTTCAGCCAGGCCCCACTCCCTGGCCTTGATTGATATATTGATTTCAGAGAGGAAGGGAGAGAGGGAAAGATAGAAACATCAATGATGAGAGAATCATTGATCGTCTGCCTCCTGCACACCCTCTACTGGGGATTGAGCCCCCAACCCGGGCTTGTGTCCAGACTGGGAATGGAACCGTGACCTCCTGGTTCATAGGTCGACGCTCAGCCACACTGGGCTGCCTGGTCTTTTTTTGCTGCCCCACTCCCACCACCAGGCATATCCAGGGCCATGTACCCTGATATTTTTCTTCCTCCTATTCCTTGGAGCGCCTTCTACCAGGAGAGGAGGTACCTGTAGGTGCTACAGCTATAGCATGACTCAGGTGGACCCATCCACCACCAGTTGAATTCTTTCCCCGGCTGGACCCAGCTTGTTCAGCCTGCTCTCTCACTTTGGCTCAAGCCATTACTCTCCTCTCTGGAATGGCTTTCTCCTCTTGGCCCACTCAAACCCTCATTGTGAAATCCCACCTTCTCCTGCCCGCTACAGTGTGCCCCTCTCTGGGCTCCTGTACTGTGGGTCTGTGCCACACCCGACACTTAGCACTTCGTCTTCATTCATTCAACAAACACTATATGGTGGACATTGGGCAGGTGCTAGGGGTACCTTGGTGAATTACCTGTCCTGGTGCTGACACTCCAGTGGGGGAGCTACACTAAAAATATAAAATAATAAAGTAACTATGAAAATGGCACTTAGGTCCTTTTCGAGGGCCTAGCACACAGCTCACAATAAGACTTTGTTTTTAGAAAAAATTCATGAATGTCCAGTCGTCGTGGTTCAGTGGCTGAACGTCGACCTATGAACCAGGAGGTCACAGCTCGATGCCTGGTCAGGGCACATGCCCGGGTTGCAGGCTTGATCCCGTGTGGGGTGTGCAGGAGGCAACCAATC
>NW_005361573.1:4977686-4979523 GCF_000412655.1 Myotis brandtii
TCTGAAATAAAAAAATATATATATTTTAAAAATTCATGAATAATTGATTGACTTGAGGGCAGAATTTTTAAAAAATGCAATGACCAAAGGGAATCCTTTATATTCTCACCCAAGTCTACTACCAATGAGCCATATAAGAGTCTGAGGTTCATGAGGCCTCAGGGTTAGTTCTAACATCACCTCTAAATTGGTGGTGTGACCTTGAGCAAGTTCTGGCCTCTCAGCAGCCCCTAAAAAGGAGGCAAGTGCTTTTGGGGGTCTCTGGTGCCTTTGTTTCTGAGATTCTGTTATTTTCAACTGCTCAGGGATGGTCCTCATCCTCTTCCTGGCCTTTTCCCCCTGCGCTGCCCCCCTCTTCCTTCCGCCCTTCACATTTGTCCCCTCTGCATCCGCCCTCCACCCTCTTCGCTTTCCTGGCCACCCCCTAGTTCCACTGAGATGGTTACCATGGCAATCATCTGGAAGTGACATCACTCATCTCCTAGGCAACTGTTTCCAGGGCAGTGACATCATTTGATCACCATGGCAACCATCCAGGAGGACAGTTCTGCAGTGAAATGGGCAATAGAATACTTATGTATTTCTGGGGGCTGGGGGCAATGCATGGAGAATATTTTTAAAAAAACAAAAGCATCTCAGGAGCAAGAAGAAAAAGCTTTGGGCTTAGAGGGGAGACGTGGGAAACCAGCGTGGGGCTGGGAAAGAGCAGGAGCTCTCGGGTGAATCCCCATCCTCCCCTTCCAATAATTAGGCTGACCTATAATATGTCACCAAACTGGGACACTGGAGCGTGAACCAGGGCATCATGATGATGATGCTGGGATGACAGGTGAAAACTGGGCCTTCTTAAGTAAACCAGGGCATGGCGCGCCCATAATCAAGAAGGTGCCTCCCTCACTCCCTCGCCTCATAAGCATCGATTCAGCTCTTCCTGCGTGTGGGCACCAGGACACCACAGTGAGCAAAGCCAGCCGGTCCCTGAACTAATGGAGCTCACAGTCGTGTGTGTGCTGGGGCCGAGGGTAATCCCCCAGTCACCCAGTGAACGCTGTGGTGCGGACTGAGAGTGGTGCCCAGAAGGGAAGACGCAGAATGCCAGGGATGTGTTAACAAAAGGACCAGCCTGGCCAGCGTGGCTCAGTGGTTGAGCATTGAACCTACGAACCAGGAGGTCACGGTTCAATTCCGGGTCAGGGCACATGCCTGGGTTGTGGGCTCAATCCCCAGTGGAGGGGGGCGTGCAGGAGGCAGCCAGTCCATGATCCTCTCTCACATTGATGTTTCTCTCCCCCTCCCTTCCTCTCTGAAATCAATAAAAAATATTTTAAAAAACCCAAAAAACAAAAGTACTAGAAGCAGCCAGGGCAGGAGAAGAGCTAACGAAAGGGTGTGGGATGGAGTCAGGGCGAAGTCTGTTTTGGCAAAGAGAACAGCATGCGCTAAAGGAGTGTGCAGAGTACAGGAGCTCAAACGAGGCCAAGGAGAGAGCAGGAGGGAGCCAGGTGTGCATGAGGGTGGGGAGGGTGGCAGGGGCCAGGCCTCACGGGACTTTGGAGGCCAGAGCACTGGGAGGCCCCAGGGAAATGTGTTCAGCAGCGAGAGGCCTGGTCCTGTTTGTACTTTTAAAATCTCCCCCTTGCTGAGGCACGGGCAGAGTGGGAGAGCAGATTGCCCAGGAGGGAGAGCGGTGGTGGGGACCTGGGTGGCGGCAGTGAAATGGAGGGCACAGTGGATATATTTGGGAGGTGGAGCTGACAGGATTTGCGGAAGGACCAGTATGGGGTGAGGGTAAGGAAGGACTCAGGCCCTAGCTGGTGTGGCTCAGTGGATAGAGCGT
>NW_005361573.1:4979884-4981984 GCF_000412655.1 Myotis brandtii
AAAAAAAAAAAAAAGAAAAGAAAAAAAAGAAAAAAAAAAGGACTCAGGATAGTAGAGTACTTGGCATGAGTGACTTGGGGTGGGGGTGGGGGGGCGCCTGCCCCTCTCTCAGATGAGGAAGCAGGGACTGGGACTAAGAGCGGCGTGGCACCTTCACTTTCACCAACCCCCCTAATAAACGTGGAGAGAACAGGTGGCAGACCTGAGGCCTGAGCGCCAATGGGCACCAGCTGCTTTCCTAGACCCACGGGAGCCCATCCTACCTACAGACGAACGGAGGCTCAGACCGGTTCCAGAACTTGCTGAAGTCCACACGGTTTGCAAGTGGCCGCACCGGAACCCAGACGGGCTTGCTGACCGCGTTTTACCAGCCTCCCCAGTGCCCCGTGGAAGGAAGGAAGGAAGGAAGGAAGGTAAGCCGAGTGCTGTCAGGACGGCCACTTCCTTGATCGTCACCAGCACCATGTGTGCTGAGGAGCAGACAGAGGGTCTGAGAGGGGATGAGACCCTCAGCCCCATCACGGCTGCTTCCTCTCCACCACTGGTGGAGGTTCTGCCCAGGCCTGTCTCCCCAGGAGGAGGGACAGGTGGGAGGCCGAGAACACACCTCTGTGCCTCAGTTTTCTCCTCTGTAAAATGGGGATGATGACAGCAGCAACGTCTGCCCCATAGGTTGGTGCTGAGGCGAAAGGAAATGTAACTGATGGATCTTAGGGACGGTTAGAACCAGGCGGGAGGGCAAGGGGTGTGGGTGTGCACAGGACACGGCCTGTGGGAGGAGGCGGGAGAGGCTGGGTACAGTGACATATGGACCAGCTGGCCGAGGGAGACGCCGCCTCCTCACCAGCTGGCTCCCCAGGAGACAGCATGGTTTGTACCCCTCATTCCCAACCCCACACCTGCTGCTGGCGGAGGAGGATGGGCACGGCCTCCCTCGGGAAAAGAGACTGTAGGGAAAGCTTGGAAACAAGGAGGTGGCATCCGTGAGGCCTAAGCCTGGGGCAGGGGTTGTGGGAGGAACTAAGCGGCCTGTGCTTGGGCCCTCTGCCCTCATCCACCTCCTAGGCCTACTGTCAGCCCCACCATTAAACAGCCATGGCTTTGCTACGGCCTCCAACTGCAGGATTCGGAAAGGCACAAAGCACCCCGAGTTTAAGAAAGAGTGAAGCCTAGCTGCTTTGGCTCGGTGGATAGAGTGTCAGCCTGTGGACTGAAAGGTCCTGGGTTCGATTCTGATCAAGGGCACATGCCCGGTTGCAGGCTTGATCCCCAGTAGGGAGCGTGCAGGAGGCAGCCGATCAATGATTCTCTCTCATCACTGATGTTTCTCTCTCTCTCTTCCTTCCTCTCTGAAATTAATAAAAGTATATTTTTTTTAAAAAAGAGTGAATAAACAGGAGGATCAGGCCCTTATGATTCCAGGGCATGTGCGTGTACACACAAACACACACACACACACACACACATACACCCCTCATTTCCTTTATGCATTAGTCAGGGTTCAAGCAGAGAAACAGTACCAATAGGAGATGAATATTAAGAGATTGTGTGTGTGTGTGTGCAAGGAGTGAAGTGTGTCCTTGCAGACCTGCCCGGCTGTAGGGCCGGAGGTTGACCATCCTGGGATCACCTTCTCGGGCCTCTGCTGCCACCTAGGGGCGCCCCGATGCCCACATGCTCTCCCTCCGAAGGCAGGTGAGTGCAGGTGAGCGGCCGAGGCCCAGCAGATGGGGGAGTGGGGCAGGCGGTGTGTTTGAAGCAAATGGTGTGTGTGTGTGTGTGTGTTTTGGGCCCAGGAACAGAGACAATTTAAATTCCACGGCGCTGGCCTCCCCAGGGCCCCGCAGGGTCATCAGGGACTTCGGGGGCCCTCCACCCCCGTGGGGCTCTGCGGCCATCCCGGCCTGGGAGGGTCCCCCCGTCCCCCGCCCAGGGGGCTCCGGGCCGTCAGGATGCCAGGGTGCCAAGGGGAAGCGGGAACTTCTCTCCCGCCCCCAGGTCTGCAGGGCGACTCGGGCTCCGGAGGGGACGGCCCACTCCGACTGGAGAGCAGGAGGGGAGGCCCTGGGGCGGACAGACGGGCAGGGGAGAGGCGAGGTC
>NW_005361573.1:4982089-4993179 GCF_000412655.1 Myotis brandtii
CACCTCGGCCCTTGGAAGGAGCCGTGCTCCCACTGGGCTCCGTGCGCTTCGGCTCAGAAACCGGTTGCTGATGCGACAGGCGGCGCGGTGAGTGGAGGCGAAGTGACCCGGAGGCGGAGAGGCGGGGGGGCGGCGGGGGAAAAAAAGTACAGCCTGTCAATCAGCCCCTCAGTCTGTCCCCTCAGCCTGTCAGTCCCGTCAGCCAGCCTGTCAGCCAGTACAACCGGCCTGTCAGTCAACCCTGTCAGCCAGCCTGTCAATCAGTCCGTCAGTCTGTCAATCTTGTCAGCCAGCCTGTCAGCCAGTACACCCGGCCTGTCAGTCAACCCTGTCAGTCAGCTTGTCAGTCCCCTCTGTCTGTCAATCCTGTCAGCCAGTACAACTAGCCTGTCAGTCAACCCTGTCAGTCAGCCTGTCAGTCAATCCCTTCCCGCTGTCAATCCTGTCAGCCAGCCTGTCAGTCCCGTCAGCCAGCCTGTCAGCCAGTACACCCGGCCTGTCTGTCAATCCCGTCAGCCAGCCTGTCGGTCCACCGGCAGGTAGTGACGTCGCACCACCGCCGCCCCCACAGGTTCTCCTTCAGTCCCTCAGTCGTTCGGTGTCTGTGGGCCTCTCAGCGGCCATCACGGCGCCCTGTCGCCTCTGCCCTGGTGCTGGGCCCGCACCCCGCAGGGGAGGGAGTAGGCGGTCCCCAGCCTTGGTTTCTCCCTCCCGTTCCTCGGGATCTTCCAGGCGCTGGGAGGGGAGCAGTGGAAGCAGTGAGTCCAGGCGAGATGGCGGAGGCCGGTGAACAGATACAACCACGGGCGGAACTGAAAGGCCTTGATGCCTGTCGGGATGCCGGGCAGGAGTGAAGGAAAAGGAGGACTCTTTGGATTTTCAATTCCAGCAAACAGCTGGGTGGCGATGCATTGATGGAGTTGTGGAGGAAGATTTTACGGTGGAAAACGAGAATGCAATTGTGGAACGAGAACTTGCAGAGATTTCTGTTAGATGGCAATGGAGGTGACAGGCAGAGCTGGCAAGGCCTGGAGCTCAGGGGAGACGGTATTGGGCTGCTAGTGGCCACGTGTGGCCGTGGGCACTCGGCTTGTCTGGACTGAGGTGTCCTGCAAGTGTAAAACACACACCAGGTTTTGTATTAAAAAAATATTTTTATTGATTTCAGAGAGGAAGGGAGAGGGAAAGAGAGAGAGAAACATCACCACCCCACTGGGGATGGAGCCCGCAACCTGGGCCTGTGCCCTCTGACTTCCTGGTTCATAGGTCGATGCTCGACCACTGAGCCACCCCAGTCGGGCTACAAACCAGATTTTGAAGATTTAGCATGGAAAAAAGAACACAGACTATCTCATTAATAATGTTTTATAGTGATTACATGTTGAAGTGCTAATATTTTGGATATTTTGGGTTAAATAAAGTAATTAAAATTAATTTAATCTGTTTCTTTTTACCTTTTAAAATGTGGCTACTGCCCTGCCCGGCCTGGCTCATTCCCGGTCAGGGCACAGGCCCGGTTTGTGAGCTTGGGGGGCGTGCAGGAGGCAGCTGATCCACAATTCTCTCTCATCATTGATGTGTCTAACTCTCTCTCCCTCCTCCTTCCTCTCCAAAATCAATAAAAAATATATTTTAAAAAATGTGGCTACTAAGACATTGAAAATTACATTTGTGGTTCACACAGTAGTATTTCTATTGGGAAGTGCTGTCCTAGCGAGTCCAGAGTTGTAAGATATGACGGATCGGGACACCAGGGGGCAGCAGTGGCTAGGAATTTGAAGGGCACTTCCGAAGAGGACAAGCCTACATTACACCCGGAGTGGGGGTTGTTGGCCTGGCTCTCCCTTGCTCTCTCTCCTTCCTGAGACCTTCTCATGGCAGAGCTGTAGCACACCCCTCTGGACTCCCCAGCCCGCTGGCCGCCTCAGTTGGAAGTGAGGAAGGGTCAGGAAGGGTCCCAATATGGGGACAGTGTGAAGGACCTTAGGTGCTGGATTCTCACCCCCTTCATATCACCCCTGGCGGACATTGTCCTGCCAGGGGAACGTTTCCACCCCTGGGACTAAGCAGGGTGTGCCAACCAACAGCTGGGTAGTCAAGGCAACCAAGGCCATAAAACTCATAATTTACCTGAAATAGATGTGGCTGGAACCCATTTTCACCCATTAACATTCTAAACACCTTGTTCAAACTGCCTGTGGTGTTTCTAGTTGCCAGGAAAACTGCCATTAGTCGAAAAAGAGCAGTGAGGTGACTGGGGGTGAGAGGGAGTCGGCGTCAGTTAGTTTGGTGTGACGTTTGTGAGCACCCACTGTGCGCCAGAAACTGTGCTGGGTGCTTCGAGGTGCTGATTGAACTGTCCTCGAGTAATGTATGTTCAAATATATTTGTCCCTGCCTAACCCAGGAACAAATGCATGGAGGTATAAATAGAGACCTATGAGAGCACAGAAGAAGCAAAATTAATGCCTGTGTGTGTGTGTGTGTGTGTGTGTGTGTGTGTGTTTAAGTTTGACCTCAGAGAAGGTGGCATCAGAGCAGAGGGGTAGGGTTTGACAATGTAGTGGGGGGTGTGGAGAAAGGGTTCTCCAGGCCCCTGGAACAGCAGGAAAAGACCTGATTCAGGTAAGTGCAGACAGAACTGTTTGTTGGGCACGTGGAACAAGTACCAGGAAAAGAAAGTTGTCGCCAGATCTTGAGAGGCCTGGATTTCCTCCAGGTTAGGATTTTGCTTCAGATTGTAGTCTCTTTAAAAATTTTTTTAAATTGATTTTTTTTAGAGAGAGAGGAAGGGAGAGGGAGAGAAGATAGAAACATTGATCAATTGCCTCCTGCATATGCCCTATCTGGGAATTGAACCAGCAACCTCTTGGTGCATGGGACAACACTCAATCCACTGAGCCACGCCAGCGGGGCCAGATTGTAGTCTCTTAAGAGCTGTTGGAGGAGGAACTGATCTGTGTGGGGTGTGAGGTAGGGGGTCCACTTCATTCATTCTTTTGTATGCGGATACCCAGTTTTGTCAGAACCGTTTGCTGTTCTTTAATTCATTGAGTTATCTTGGCACCCTTGTCAGAAGTCAGTTGACCATTCATATATTCTTACCACTTTTAAACTCTGTAATATAAGCCCTGGTGTTATAATCTGTGAAATGGTGACAATAATATCCAGAATGACTTATTGATCGAGCACAGGAGGCTTAATGTCTAGGGGCTATGATGTTGTTAGAGGTCCATGAAAATGTTTTAGGTTTTTGTTTTTTTTCCAAATTAGAACAGAAGTGAACATTTAGGCCAAGGAAAATGTCTTACTATACAACATTAAGACAACAATAATATCTTTATCCAAATGCAGTCATGAAATAGAATGTTTAACATTTTTTTTTTGTTGAGAAAGGGACCCATGAAGCAACAGTACTTTGCATCCACAAAAGTCCTACTGTAATCCTGATAACGTCCACCTAAAAGGGTTATTGTGAGGATTAAAGATGATAATTAAGTAAAATCCTATGTATTGTGATGGTCTATAGTAGATGATCAGTGAATGGTCTTTATCTGGTGGGGGAGCAGAGAGAGTGTCCCTCACCAGCTCAGGCCCCTTTAATAGCACCGGCGCCTTGGCAAGTTGGTAAATTATTGAATGTGCAAACCCGTGAAGGGGTCACCCAGTGAGTTCAAAGGAAGGTCAGCACTAAGGAGCTGCCCTTTTCCCTCATTTCTTGCTCTAACACCTTTGTGGGCTCTGGGGGTGGGAGGGGGCACTTGTGGCCTCACTAAGCCGAGGGAGAGTTACTGAGGTGGAGAGGAGGGGGGCCATGAGGGGCCCTCTGCCTCAATGGTTGGCCTGTTTGGTAAAGGTCCCTAACTATGACTCCCTGACTTTGTTAGGTAGAGGCCTGGTGTCCACCTTGGTGGAGAAGGCAATGCCTATGCAGAGTTATTTGAGAATCCCTGATAGCCCAGATCTTATTTTTAAAATTTGAGGTGAAATTCACACAACATAAAGTTAACTATTTAAGGTGTATAATTTAGTGGCATTTAATACATTGACATTGTTGTGCAATCATCCCCTCTATCTAGTTGCAAAATGTTTTTATCACCCTAAAGGGAAACATGTGGTCATGTCTTATTTCTTCCTCCCTCAGTTCCTGACAACCACTAATCTGCTTTCTGTCTCTACGGGTTTACCTATTCTGGACATTTCACACATATATAGGATCATCATAGGTGGCCTTTTAAAAATAATATATTTTTATTGAGTTCAGAGAGGAAGGGAGAGGGAGAGAGAGAGATAGAAACATCAATGATGAGAGAGAATCATTGATCAGCTGCCTCCTGCAAATCCCACGCTGGGTATCGAGCCTGCAACCCGGGCATGTGTCCTGACCAGGAATTGAATCGTGATCTCCTGGTTCCTAGGTCGATGCTCAACCACTAAACCACGTTGGCTGTGTTCATATGTGGCCTTTTGTATCTGTCTTCTTTCACTCAATATAATGTTTGCAAGGTTGTCCATGTTGCAGCAGGCATCAATACTTTCTTTCTTTCCATAGCTGAGTAACAGTCTGTTGTGTGGATAGACCACATTTAGTTTATCCTTTCATCAATTGATGGACATTTGGGTTCACCTTTTGGCTATTGTGAATGGTGCTGATATGAACATTCATGTACAAGTTTTTGTGTCGACGTGTTTTCAGCGCTTTGGGGTATATACTTGGGAGTGGAATCGCTGGATCATGTGGTAATTCTATGTCTGTCTTTTTGAGGAATCACCCAACACTGGCTGCACCATTTTACATCCCCCCGCCCCCCCCAGCAATGTAGGAGAGTTCTGATTTTTCAACATCCTCACCAATGCTCCTGATGGATAGACTGAGTATAGTCAATCTAGTGGGTATGAAGTGGTATATCACTGTGGTTTTGATTTGCATTTCTCTAATGGCTAGTGATGCTGAGCTTCTTTTTATGTGTTTGTCACGCTTGTCTTTTCTTGGGCCGAATCTAGCCCTGTCTGGATAGAATCAAGCTCTGATAGGAAAAACTGACTCATCCAGGGTAGTTTCTTCGATGTGCCTGTGGCATATTCTGAGATTCTCTTGATCTGAGCTTGCTGAATTCTCCCCCAGGTCCTATATGAAGACCTTGCCCTGTGGGAGTTCACGAAAGGGCTTTTGCCCTTGAACTCAAGGGTTAGGGGCACTGACCCCCAACACAATTGAAAATTCAGGTATAACTTTTAACTCCTTCCAAACTTAACTACTAATAGCCTCCTGTTGACCCAAAACCTTACCAATAACAGTCAACAAATACATAGTCTGTATGTTACATATATTATATACTGTATTCTTACAATAAAATAAGCTAAAAGAACCACAACAAATAAACAAAAATAAGCTAAAGAAAAGAAAATGTTATTAAGAAAATCATAGGGAAGGGGGTAGGGAGGCAGGAAGAGATTAACTAAAAAACTTATATGCATATATGCATTGCCCATGGACACAGACAATAGGGTGATGAAGGCCTGGGGTGGGGCAGAAACCAGCTGGTAGGGGTCAATGGAAAAAATGGGGGACATCTGTAATACTCTCAACAATAAAGATTTTAAAAAAGAAAATCATAAGGAAGAGAAAACGCATTTACAGTGTTTATTGAAAAAAGTCCATGTACAACTGAACCCATGCAGTTTGAACCTGTGTTGTTCAAGGGTCAACACTATATATATAATCTCCCTACTCTTAAGGAATTTAAAGACTTCAAGTGGGAAAGAAAAGTCTTCAAATAAGCTATAAAGTAATACTGTGTTTTCCCCAGGTTATATATTAGCAACTGAAATAGGGACTTTCTGGAGACATTAACCAAAGGGTGGTTATTCCCAGGAAGATTAATTTTTTTTGAGAGGGAAAGTAGGACCAATAAATGGAAGTTGCTAGGAGGTAGACTTTTGTTCTAGTATAACAGAGACATTTGAGAGCATTTGGAGGTGGTGAGCTCCTCGTGTCCTCAGAGGTGACCAAGCAGAGACTGGCCGACATGTTGACAGAGGAGCTTCCTGAATCCCTTCGAAGGCTCCCTTTTCCATCCCGGTTCCCAGAAGCCCTTGCCCTCTTTCCTTTGGGTGGCTCCCTCCTTCAGCAGGACCTGGCATCCTCCTGGCATTGTGGGTCTGAAGGCGGCTGCCAGGGCAGGTACCTCCTGCAGGTGACCTGGCACCTTATCTCCCCTGCCCCCATTTCTTCCCGGCCTCTTCTGGCTGACCTCCTAGAGCAGAAATAACCCAGGGCCAAACATTAACTGTGAGACCATAAAAACACGTGAAGCTCAGGTGGCTCCCAGCGGCCTGGACTCTTTGTGCCCTGTTATTAGGAAACGCTGGCTCTGCTCCTGATGGGTGGGGAGGGTGGAGCGGCTGGAACACTGAGGGGGACCCACCACTCTAGGCTTCCGCCATGGCCGAGCGGTGGGCAGAAGATGCCTCTATTGCCTGAGGACTGTTTAGAATCTGATCTTGGGGGCTTGGAGAGAGAACACAGCAGCATCTTTCAGCATCAACTGAAGATGCGCCCTCACTTATGCAATCAGGAGCTTCCCTAGTTTGCCATGGGCCCTGATGGACACATACATATGTACAGTGATTTCATAGACATCTACATAGTACTGAGAAAACACGCTTACCACTCATGGACCCGGCACTATAAACATCCATATGCTCTCTCTTATTCACCCCAGAACTTGCACAGTGCTTGCAAGATCAGGACATCTTCCTTGGACTGATGGGTGAAGAGTGAATGAAAAATGTTTATGTCCTCCCACATACTCGTCCACATGTGTATACATTTAAAAATAAAGTTTTTATTGATTTTTAGAGAGAGAGGGAGGGAGAGGGGTAGAGAGATAGAAACATTGATGACAGAGAAACATCATCAACTGGCTGCCTCCTGCACACCCCCTACTGGGGATTGAGATTGCAAACCAGGCATATGCCCTGATCGGGACTCGAACCAGTGACCTCTTGGTTCCTGGGTTGATGCTCACTGGCTGCCTCCTACAGACCCCCACTGAGGATTGAGTTTGCAAACCAGGCATAGGCCCTGGCCAGGAATCGAACCCGCGACCTCTTGGTTCCTGGGTTGATGCTTAACCACTGAACCACACTGGCCAGGCCACATGTGTATACATTTTGAGGAAGGTACCTGTAAAACCCATGGATGTTCACAGTATGCCTATAACACACACACACACACTCAAACTAAACAAAATAGCACAAATGCACCTATACATACACACCTGCACCTGCTAGTCATACACACACACACTCAAACTAAGCAAAATAGCATAAATGCACCTATACATACACACCTGCACCTGCTAGTCATATGTATATGAATATCTATAATAGTAAAGCGTAATATGCTACTTAGACTGGACAGCCAGACAACCTTCCAGACAACCTTCCTGACAAAGCTGGGGCTGCGAGGGCCGAGCCTCTTGCACGAATTTCATGCGTTGGGCCCCTAGTGTGTATAGATTTACAGATTTCCCAATGACCTTGCTAAACAGCAAAGGTGATGGCTATGAGGAGAGAATATGGTTCCACGGACTCAGAGCAGGCCAAGGTGATATTTCAGCGGAGAAGCCCATCTCCCAGTTGTGAGCTGGGAAGCTTGCACACACTGCAAAGCTTTCACTCCTCTGCTCTCCATGATAAGATGGTGCACAGGGGCAGGAGGGCAGGGGCTGAGAGGAGCACACCAGAGTAAGTAGGATCAACTTCAGCATCTCTTGACCCCTTAGATCTCTTAGAGAAAATGTATTGACCTGGGAACTGTTCTAGGCTCTATTCCCTTAGAGCAGAGGTGGGGAACGTCCCACCCGTGGGCCTTATAAGACCCGAAAAATCATTTGGTCTGGCCCTGGCAAGGCATTAGGGGTGAGCTAATTAAATGTTTGACCAAATACAGCAGGCTAACTTTTAAGTTGATAATTTTATATGGCCCGTGAATGATGTTATAAATTTTCAAATGGCCCTTGGTAGAAAAAAGGTCCCCCCCACCTTAGAGAATGATGATAAAAGAGGGGAGAAAAACAACGTTAGAGTCTAAAGGGGAGAAGCCTCAAGCAGGGTAGAGCCAGTGTGAGGTATTTATAAAGTGTGTGTGTGTGTGTGTGTGTGTATTCACATGTTGTAGGGTTGGCCCCAGGATGCAGCTTCTTAAAAAGGGGGCAAGGCTGTGATTTCACTGCCCAAAGCCCAGGATCTGGAGGCTGGAACTCTGGTGCGTGGTTCGGGCTCTACCACAGCTTGCCTGCCACATGGTCTCAAGGAGATGGCTTCACCTCCATGTGAAGTGCCTCACACTCCAGCTAAGTGGTCTGCTTGCCTCACAGTGAGGATCAGGGAGCAAAGAGAACTCACAGGAGCTTTGAAGAGTTAAGAACTTCTCCTAGTGGCCAGGGCTCATTTCTCAGCCTGGTGCAAGGCGTTTTAAGTGTCCCAGCATCCTGCACACTGAATCTGTGCACAGGATGAGAGGTTGAACACAGCACAGTCTCAGCTCCCAAGGCGAATAGCCAAGTGGGAAGAAATCCCCAGGGGGAGGTCACTACAAACCCTCTAAGCACCTCACCGTGGGATATAGTAATAGTATAGCGAGGCGGTCAGAGGGCTGTGGGTCACAGGGCCTCGGGGAGTCAGACAAGGTTTCATGGAGGAAGTGAGGATTGGCGAAGTTTAGTTGTGGGGAGGAGGAGTTGGGGTGATGGAGGGCTAGGGGTGGAGGGTCAGGGATGGCAGCTAGACCATGGAGACAGGAGAGAAGCAATGCCTCCCAGAGTTACAAATGGTAAAGATTAAAAGGGAAAATAGGAGGAACAAGGTTAATTTTTGAGTCCTTTCTGGAACTGGCCCAGGCCAATGGTTAATCGTCTGACCCTTTAGGAATTACTTGGACCCTGTCCCAGGCATATGTACACACACAACTGGAGGATGTGGGGCGGCCCAGAGCAGAGCTGAGAGGGAGCTTGGAAGTCACCCTGTCCAAGCCAGACCCTTTTCCCGAGGCAAAACTGAGCCAGGAGAGGAGACTGGGTTAGCCAGGGAGTTAGTGGCAGAGCTGGAATTTGAACTCAGGTCTCCCCAGTCTAGTGCCTTTTCTGGATCTTAAAAATGGACTGGGGGCTGGTGTGGTTCAGTGATTGAGCGTCGACCTATGAACCAGGAGGTCACGGTTCTATTCCCGGTCAGGCACGTGCCCAGGTTGCGGGCTCCATCCCTAGTGTGGGGCTGGGATTGGGACTTAGTGTTCAGTAATGCTGCAAGTTTGGATCCTGGCTTTGTTTGCATTTGTTGATTGTTTCTGGGTACAGAGACTAAGAGGGATAGAGAGATAGAAACATCAGTGAGAAACATCAGTTGGCTGCCTCCTGCACACCCGCAACTGGGGATCGAAATGAAACCAGGATGTCCTGACCATGCATTTGTTGATTGTTTCTGGGTACAGAGACAAAGAGGGATAGAGAGATAGAAACATCAATGAGAAACATCAATTGGCTGCCTCCTGCACACCCGCAACTGGGGATCGAAATGAAACCAGGATGTCCTGACCAGGAATTGAACCAGTGATCTCTTGGTTCACGGATCCACTGAACCACACTGGTCAGGCTAGAGCAGAATGTTTCTGACCAGTCATCACAATTCTCTTCAATATCTAGAACCTTTGGATAGGATAAGAGACGTCAATCAGCACATAATCTTCCCCTTTGACCAATCAATTTTTAATTATCTTCTTACTCACTAACATTGGTTGATAAGTAAGAGGAAATGACTTTTGAATAATTTCATTGATAACAAAGTCTTCTAAGGAAACAGTGTTTTATTTTTTAAAATATATTTTTATTGATTTCAGAGAGAGAGAGAGAGAGATAGAAACATCAGTGATGAGAGAGAGTCATTGATTGGCTGCCTCCTGCCTATTGGGGATCGAGCCTGCAACCCAGGCATGTGCCCTGACTGGGAATCGAACCGTGACCTCCTGGTTCATAGGTCGCCGCTCAACCACTGAGCCATGCCAGCTGGGCAGGAAACAATGTTTTGTATATACACAGATATACATTCACACACACTGCTCAGCTACCAACACGCAAACACGTGTCTCCCTGGCCACCTCTATCCTGGCCCACGTGCTCCCGGAAACTTGCCACACGTGCAAGAGATCTTATCTACCCAATTGTGCACACATAGCAAAAACCAAGCCAAACCACAATAAAATCACACCCACACCCACACCCTTAGAAGGCTCTTAAGTTTGGAAGGACAGAAACTAAGTGGAAAAAAAATAATAAGAATATTAATTTCTATTCATTGAGTGCTCACCAAATGCTGGTGATTAAGTTCAGCACTTTACATATACTGTCTCATCTGATCACCACAGCGATTCTATCAAGTAGATGTTAGCTTCCCCTTGTTTCCCGTTGGGAGACTGAGGCTGTGGTGAAGTCCAGAAGCCCCCGGGGGTTTGCATGCACATCAAAGTTTGGAAGCCTTGTAGTGTACCTCGCCCGGGGTCACACAACTAGGAAACCACAGAAGCAAACTTTGTTGTTGTTGCTTTTAAATCTTTATTGTTGAAAATATTATATAGATCCTCCCTTTCCACCCCCCTTCACCTTTTCCAGCCCACTCCCCCCAGACCCTTCCCAACCCATTATCTGTGTCCACGGGTGATGCCTATTTGCATACAAGTTCATTGGTTGACCTCTTCCCACCCATCCTCCCCTGCCTTCCCTCTGAGGTTCAACAGTCTGTTCATGCTTCTGTGTCTCTGGGCCTATTTTTGTTCATCAGTTTATTTGGTTCATTAGATTCCACATATGAGTGAGATCCTGTGATACTTGTCTTTCTCTGACTGGCTTGTTTCACTTAGCATAATGCTTTCCAAGTCCATCATGGTGTTGCAAATGGTAAGAGTTCTTTCTTTTCTATTGCTGCATAGTAGTCCATGTGTACATGTAATTTTTTATCCACTCATCTGCTGATGGACACTTAGGCTGTTTCCAACTCTTAGCTATTGTAAATTGTGCTGCTATGAACATAGGG
>NW_005361573.1:4993206-4993773 GCF_000412655.1 Myotis brandtii
TGGGATCACTGGGTCAAATGGCAGTTCCATTTTTAATTTTTTGAGGAAACTCCATACTGTTTTCCATAATGGCTGCACCAGTCTGCATTCCCACCAGCAGTGCAGAAGCAAACTTTGAATGCACCTGTGTGCTGACTAGAAAACATTTGTTCTTCTTAACCACGATCTTATCCGTCTGTATTTCCATGGCAGGGATAAGAGAGAAGAAACATGGATTTAATTTTTACTGAACAGCAGCATGAGAAGACTTCCATAGCCATTATTGTCTGCTTAGAAGGAACAGCTACTTTTAAAAAAAGAAATTACGGTAAAATATACACAACATACACTCTACTTATGAACTCATTTTAAGTGTACATTTCAATGATATTAAGTACAGTCATGATATTGTGCAACCATCTCCACTATTACCAAAACTTCTTCGTCATCCCAGACAGAAACTCTGTACCCATTAAACAATTAAACTCTCCTCTACTCCCCCTCTTCAATCCCTTGGTAGCCACCATTATACCTTTTGTCTCTATAAATTTACCTATTCTAGGTATTTCATGTAGAGTGGAATGTTTT
>NW_005361573.1:4994510-4996621 GCF_000412655.1 Myotis brandtii
GAGAGAGAGATAGAAACATCAATGATGAGAGAGATTCATTGATGGGCTGCCTCCTGCACACCCCACACTGGGGATCAAGCCTGCAACCCAGGCATGTGCCTTTGACTGGAATCGAACCTGGGACCCGTCAGTCCACAGGCCGATGCTCTATCCACTGAGCCGAACCTGCTAGGGCGAGCATCCTTTTCTTTTTTTTAAAGGTAAGATTGGTACATAAAATTATATAGGTTTTAGGTGTACAACATCATAATTCAATACGTATATAGAGGAGCATTCTTGAATCAGTTAAGTTTTCTCTTCTTCCTCTTCCCCTCTTCCTCCTCCTTTTTCTCCTCCAATGGCTTTCCTCCCTGCTGTGATGTCTCCTTTCTTTCCCTCCTCTGTTCCTCCAGGAAAATATCCTCAGAGCAGGACCCAGTGAGAAACTGAGGAGCCGTAGAAAGAGTCCTGGACCAGGAACCAGCAGACCAGGGTTTCACACTGGCTTTGACCCTGGACGGTCGTGGGCCAGTCTCTTCTCTGGGCTCATGTTCCCCATAAGTATGGTAAGAGGACTGGCTTGGCTAATCTTTAGGTTTTGTTCCAGATTTGATGCTACACTCACACCAAGGTGGAAGTGATACTTCTTTCGAGGGTATTTGCATTTAAACATGGGACAGAGCCTCAGGCCAGAGGAAGGAAGAATGGATAGTGGGGTGTCAGGCTTCCCCATGTGTCTAGGAGAGGTATTTCCCTGTCATCACACCACCTAGGAAAGTACAGAGAAGGCGGGTCCTGAACCCAGCCCCAGAAACTCGCCAGCTCCTAGGTTCAGCCCTGACTCACACTTGACAATGTGGTGGAGGAGGTTGTGGAGCAACCATGGGCAACAGGGCCTCATGCCTGATTGGTCTGAAGCCCCGTGGGCAGCTTGGTGTGAATGAGACTGGATTCCTGCATGTTCCCTGGGATTTTGCTAGGGATTAGTGGGCCTAACGGGTAAGAGGAAAGGGTTGCCTGGAAAGAATTTGTCATCGGAGAGCAGGAGAATTGGGGTTTAGTCCTGAGTCTGTTATTTGCTTTGCTAGTTGTGTGAGTTGACCAAGTCGCTTTGCTCTCAGCATTCGTTTTTTCATATATAACATACGGGAGTTGAACCCCGTGGTCTCTTCCATGCTTTGCCTACCTGGACCTTCCAATCCCCCAGATGCACCTCCGTCTCTGTTCTGGGCATTTGCTCACCTGGGACACTTTCTCACCCCGTGTCCCACCCCATTCACCTGGCGCTCTTCTTCAAGGCATGTCTTTCAGGGTCCAGAGTACATCAATAGGTGAGAGTACTGAGCAGAATACAGTAGGGAGTGGTGGGGACTGAGGAAAACTGGAGAGTTCATGTCCCACTGAAGCCATTCAGGTGCTTTGAAAACATGGTGCTGGCCAAGAAAGTTGTCGGTGGTTGAATTTATCCCTGGCACCAGGAATTGGCAACCCCTGTCCTACAAAGCCCCATTCTCTGGAAGGAGGCTGTCCGGGCATCTCATATTTCTCTCTTCACAGCACATCATTTTATGGTACTTATTTATTTATTACAGGCTTTCTCACTAGGCTGTAAATCTGTTTGGGCAGGTACTTAACTGTTTTATCTTCAACTCTATTCCTAACCTTATCACAGAACTGGTCCATGGTAGGTGCTTGGTAAATATCTATAAAATCAGCAAATGAGTGGATGGTTAATAAGTGATTGTTGAGTGAATTACTCTAAGGGTCCCTCAATGATGCTGTTTGATTTCATTTTATTCCATTCTCTGAAAAAATTACAGCTCCAGCCTCACAGCTAGTGATTTAAATTCTTTAGATCCCAGTTTACCCAGTTTGTTTGGCTCAGTGTTATGAGCTGGTCAAGCCCCTAACAGTCTTCAAACAACGTCCTTCAGGTCTTTTAGGGGTGTTTAGGTTGGGAAAGGCAACTAACAGCTCTAGAGTCTTCTGCTCTTTGGATCATGTAGGGAAGTCAACAGAAACGCTTGTACCATCTCACACATATATTCTTAGATCTTTTCAAGACCCTTCAAATCCATGGTCTTCCTTTTTGTAAAACAAAGCCAGAAGGCATCATGGTCCTCATTTTATAA
>NW_005361573.1:4997305-5003242 GCF_000412655.1 Myotis brandtii
ACTATCTCAGTGCAGCGTTGGGTCTCACCACAAGGTGGCGCTGTCACTTCCTTTGCTTCAAGTTTCTATCTTGATGGAAAACGTCTGAAATGTGCACACACTATAACTCAACAAATAAAAAAAATGGCTTCACAATTTAAATTGATGATTTATTAGACTGTCTTATTTTAATTTCCATCAGATTTCAGACAGTTACAAATAATTTTGTGTCTCTGCTGTGCCTTTGAAATAATGGCAGTGTGCTACACGAGGAGAATAGGGGCTCTAAATTCTAACTCCAACCTTACACACATGAACTTTCCAGAACTTTCTGCCATATCCTAGGTTCCTTCCTATAAGTTCCCTGAAAAAGCATATCCCTGCTGACTCTTTGATTTCAGCCAGTGAAACTGGTTTCAGATCTCTGACTGTGGAGTCAAAACCATAAGAGAATAGCCAGGCCGGCGTGGCTCAGTGGTTGAGCGTCGACCTATGAACCAAGAAGACATGGCTCGATTCCAGTCAGGTCATGGGCTCGATCCCCAGTGAGGGACGTGCAGGAGGCAGCAGCTGATCAATGAGTCTCTCTCATCATTGACATTTCTATCTCTTTCTCATGATGCAAATGATTGAGATGGATTTTTTAAATCAAATACGAAGACTTAAAAATAAACCAAGCAGCTAGTTTAACACTGAATTGCACTATCATTAAAAATACTGTATTATTATATACTTGGAAAGTTGCTAAGAGAGTAGATCTTTAATATTCTCACCATCCACAGAAAACGTGGCTTAAATTGTGAGTGATGGGAGCATTTAACCTTATTGTGGGAATCATTTTTGCAATATACACATGTATCAAACCATCGTGCTGTACACCTTAAACTTACATATTGTTTGTTATATCTCAATTATTACCTCAACAAAGCAGGCAAATATACTGAATTCACAAAGTTGTCTAGTTTTATGTCATTTAGCAATTTTTCCCCCTTCAAAACGATTGTTTTAAAGTGTCATTGATTTGTTTCTCACCAGATCAACCAAACTTACTTTCGCCGAAGTTACTTATTTTTGCCCCAGATTCTGCGATTGTCCCTGACCCACCCCAGGTGCTCTGTAGATAGACTCTGGAGCCAAGTCGCTCCCCGGAGTGTCTGTGCTCCCCACCCCAGCCGTGAAGAGGAAAATTTCCCAGGGAGAGGGCGTGACAAGGCACCCAAAGTGATTAGTATTTCTTGCTTCAGAGACAGGTGTGACCCGGAGGGTGGGACCAGCCTCTTAGACCAAAGTCTTCCTGAATGGAGCGGGTGAAAACATGTGCCTCCTGACTCAGCTGGAGGCGGGGCGGAGTCCCAGCCCAAGGCCCAGCGTTCCTTCCCAAATCTCGCCCCACGGAATGGGGTTGACCTCATGCATCACCTGAGGACAGAGAGGGCAGGGCAGCGGTGGGACTTCCCCAATGTCACATACACCCCATGACTGCCCTCCACCCCGGGCTGCCTCTTGTGTGGCAAATATAGTACTTATTAAGCACCAGCTGTGTACAGGATGCCGTGGTGCTGCAACTTGTCTCTGTGCTCCTTGTCTCATGATGTGCTTTCTTTTTCTCCCCTTTTTTTGGGCTAATCTTCACCTGAGGATATTTTTTCCATTGGTTTTTAGAGAGAGTGGAAAGGAGGAGAGACAGAGAGAAACATTGATGTGAGAGAGTCACATCGATTGGTTGCCTCCTGCACGCACCCTGTCCGGGGCCAGGGGAACCTATAACCTAGGTACGTGCCCTTGACTGGAATCAAACCCAGGACCCTTCAGTCCACAGGCCAGCGCTCTAGCCACTGAGCCAAACGGCTAGGGCTCTCATGATGTGCTTTCTGTCCAGCTTGCCCAGTTTGCTCCCTTCTCCTGGGTCATTATCACTGTTCTTTTCAGACTCCACTCACATCACTCTTCTGGGGAGCTTTCCCCGAGCTCCTGTTTCCCAGGACACAGGCGCATCAGTGTCTTTTCTGGAAAGTCTGGAGCACTGTGTGGGGGTCTTGGTCATAGCCCTCATCACCCTGTGTGCTATGGAGGTCCGCTGTCCCCTTGTTGTCTGCTTCCCCGCTAGTCTCCGAGTCTTCAGAGCTACAGGCCCAGTTTGCTTGATCTCTGTATCCCCAGCATGCTTCACAATTCCAGGCGCACAGCAGGAGCTATGTTTATTTTTAATATAAGTAGTGTCACCTCTATTAATTGCACACTTGCTAGGTGCCAGGCAGGGTGCTACGTATATACCCTATGTGAGCTCATCGATCATTACGATAACTTTGTGAACTAGGTATTACCACCCCCATTTTGCAGAGGAGAAAACTGAGGCTCAGAATGCTTAAAGTACACTGCTCAAGGTCATACCACCAGCGAGTCACAGAGCTTGGAGTCAGGTCTCTTAGACTCCAAAACTCTGTGCAGTAAATTAGTAATAAAAAAAAAAATCAGTGCGTAAAAGGCGCCATGCTTGGCCTGTGAGAAACATTCAGACAAATCAGTATGTATTCTGCTTTTAAAAAGGTTTGTCTAAGGTGATCCACCCCCCATAGGGTTGAGAGGAGGAAGCTATTACTTCTGTTGAAAGTAGAACCCTATCCAGGTAGCTCAGTGGGTGCAGTGTTGGCCCGCAGACTGAAGGGTCCAGGGTTTGATTCCGGTCAAGGGCACGTACCTTGGTTGCAGGCTTGATCCCTGGCCCTGGTTGGGGCATGTGTGGGAGGCAACCTGGTTGGGGCATGTGTGGGTGGCAACCAATGGATGTGTCTCTCTCACATCGATATTCCTCTCTCTGTGTCTCTCCCTCTCCCTTCCACTCTCTCTAAAAATCAACAGAAATATATCCTCGGGTGAGGATTAAAAAATAAAAAAATAAAATCAATACATTTTAAAAAAGAAAGAAATGGGGAGAATTGGAGAGGCTTTGCAGGGAGAGAGGAAGACTCCGTGGGCTCTAGACACTGGCTGAGGGTGAAATGGAGGCAAGTATCAAGGAGGCAGTGTTGGGGCAGAAGGCCTGGGCTCTGGTGCCAGCTGAGCCACACAGCCTCACTGGGCCTCCGTGGCCCCTTTGTGAAAGGTGGAAGAGGTGTTACTTCATCTCCAGTGGCCTTTCCAGGGCTCACATTCAAGCCATGTAATTTCTAGGTCTTTGCAAGAAGCTTAGAGAGCTGGGACCGAGGTGGACAGATTTGAAAATGCAGCCCAGGTGGCTTCCTGGAGGTGGTGAGCTGGCTTTCCCAAGATGTCAGCACTGGGCTCCTGGATGGGGTGGCTGAGGAGCTGTGATGGCTTTGTTACATGTGTGTAATCAGGGAGCTGTGATAACAGCATTCGATACTCTGCTCCCTTAAGCATTTTTTTGCAGTGGGGGCATGTTGGCATGACCTAGGTTATCGCCTAAATGATGTACCTTCGGAAAGGGGAGTGTGTGGTTTATTGGCCTCTGAAAGTACCAGACTTACAGTGCGATAAGGCTCAGTTATGGGCCTTGCTAAAGGTCGCGGAGAAAGGGCCAAGCCAGCGGAGCACCCTGGAATCTCCTTTCCATCCCTCCGCCCACAGGCTGTCAAGACTTGGGCCCCGGTCAGAACCTGGGTCTGGCACAGCTGGAACTGTGGGAAGAGGGGTCACAGCATGATGCCGGGGCCCAGAAAGGATGAAGGAGGCCGATGGGCTGAGAGACATCCTGCTAGGAGAGAAAACAGGTACGTGAATACCTAAGGTCCAAGGTGATCCACCTCCCATAGGGTTGAGAGGAGGAAGCAATTACTTCTATTGAAAGTAGAACCCTATCCAGGTAGCTCAGTGGATGCAGTGTTGACCCGCAGACTGAAGGGTCCAGGGTTTGATTCCGGTCAAGGGCATGTACCTTGGTTGCAGGCTTGATCCCTGGCCCTGGTTGGGGCATGTGTGGGAGGCAACCTGGTTGGGGCATGTGTGGGTGGCAACCAATGGATGTGTCTCTCTCACATCGATATTCCTCTCTCTGTGTCTCTCCCTCTCCCTTCCACTCTCTCTAAAAATCAACAGAAATATATCCTCGGGTGAGGATTAAAGTTAGTAAAAGGCGCCATGCTTGGCCTGTGAGAGACATTCAGACAAATCAGTATGTATTCTGCTTTTAAAAAGGTTTGTCTAAGGTGATCCACCCCCCATAGGGTTGAGAGGAGGAAGCTATTACTTCTGTTGAAAGTAGAACCCTATCCAGGTAGCTCAGTGGGTGCAGTGTTGGCCCGCAGACTGAAGGGTCCAGGGTTTGATTCCGGTCAAACCAGGGCGGTGCAGGAGGAGGCGTGTGGCTAGAGCTCACGGTTTCACAGAGTAGCAGCAGGTCACAGAGGGGAAAGGATTTGTCAGGGTGACGCTGTGAGGCAGGGGTGGAGCAGGACCTGGAAGCCTGCATTTTGAGTTCCCTCCTAGTTGGTTGGGGCATGTGTGGGTGGCAACCAATGGATGTGTCTCTCTCACATCGATATTCCTCTCTCTGTGTCTCTCCCTCTCCCTTCCACTCTCCGTATTTTTTCTCCCAGGACACTCTCTCTGGGCATATTCCCCGCCCCCCTTTTCTTTCCAACTTTATTTAGGTATAATCGACAAATAAAATTGTATAAAGTGTACAATGCGATGATTTGGTATATGTATAATTTGTGGACACATACTTTTAAAAAAATTTAATGTATTTTTATTGATTTCAGAGTATATCCTCGGGTGAGGATTAAAAAAATAAAAAAATAAAATCAGTAAATTTTAAAAAAAGAAAGAAATGGGGAGAATTGGAGAGGCTTCGCAGGGAGAGAGGAAGACTCCGTGGGCTCTAGACACTGGCTGAGGGTGAAATGGGGGCGAGTATCAAGGAGGCAGTGTTGGGGCAGAAGGCCTGGGCTCTGGTGCCAGCTGAGCCACACAGCCTCACTGGGCCTCCGTGGCCCCTTTGTGAAAGGTGGAAGAGGTGTTACTTCATCTCCAGTGGCCTTTCCAGGGCTCACATTCAAGCCATGTAATTTCTAGGTCTTTGCAAGAAGCTTAGAGAGCTGGGACCGAGGTGGACAGATTTGAAAATGCAGCCCAGGTGGCTTCCTGGAGGTGGTGAGCTGGCTTTCCCAAGATGTCAGCACTGGGCTCCTGGATGGGGTGGCTGAGGAGCTGTGATGGCTTTGTTACATGTGTGTAATCAGGGAGCTGTGATAACAGCATTCGATACTCTGCTCCCTTAAGCATTTTTTTGCAGTGGGGGCATGTTGGCATGACCTAGGTTATCGCCTAAATGATGTACCTTCGGAAAGGGGAGTGTGTGGTTTATTGGCCTCTGAAAGTACCAGACTTACAGTGCGATAAGGCTCAGTTATGGGCCTTGCTAAAGGTCGCGGAGAAAGGGCCAAGCCAGCGGAGCACCCTGGAATCTCCTTTCCATCCCTCCGCCCACAGGCTGTCAAGACTTGGGCCCCGGTCAGAACCTGGGTCTGGCACAGCTGGAACTGTGGGAAGAGGGGTCACAGCATGATGCCGGGGCCCAGAAAGGATGAAGGAGGCCGATGGGCTGAGAGACCAGGGCGGTGCAGGAGGAGGCGTGTGGCTAGAGCTCACGGTTTCACAGAGTAGCAGCAGGTCACAGAGGGGAAAGGATTTGTCAGGGTGACGCTGTGAGGCAGGGGTGGAGCAGGACCTGGAAGCCTGCATTTTGAGTTCCCTCCTAGTGTATTTTTTCTCCCAGACACTCTCTCTGGGCACATCCCCCACGCCCCTTTTCTTTCCAACTTTATTTAGGTATAAGCGACAAATAAAATTGTATATATTTAAAGTGTACAATGCGATGATTTGGTATATGTATAATTTGTGGACACATACTTTTAAAAAAATTTAATGTATTTTTATTGATTTCAGAGAGGAAGGGAGAGGGAGAGAGAGAGAAACATCAATGATGAGAGAGAATCA
>NW_005361573.1:5004986-5006262 GCF_000412655.1 Myotis brandtii
ACCCAGGGCTGGATTTTTCCTGTGGATGGGCTTACTTCCCGATCAGACCAGAAGCTAGTTCCCTGAGGGCAGGGACTCTGCTTGGCACAGAGTTGGGTACGAAAGCTTTGCTGAATGCGGAACGAATGGACACGATGAAAGGTGAGGCACTCCAAGCTACGCAAGCATCCACGGTGGAGGAGCTTGGAGAAGAGCCCCTGGCGGCCAGGCTCCCTGGAAAGAGAGTTCCTGCTCCTCTCGGTCAGGCATCACGACAGGCCCTGCACATTGCCTCAGAGTTTACAGTCCTGGGGTGATGGGTGGGGGGAAACGGGGAAGTCACCGCCTCAGTAGGAAGATGGAGCACTGATGAGGGAGGAGGGGATTGGGCCTCAGAGGCAGCAAGGGGCGAAGGGACAGGCTGCTGGCGTTTGGGCCCTGGGTGGTTGTCGGCTGGTGGTGGCCAGGGAGCCTGAGGCAGAACAGCATCTGGGCAGGGTTTGTGTGGTCCTTCCCCTTCCTGTACCTCATCACCCCAGCAAGGCTCCCCCCACCCAAAAGGGGCTGCTCTGTGCCCCCAGCACCAGCCCCCCCGAGAGCATCCCCCAACCATCTTCTGAACTGGGCCTGCCCTGGCCTGAGCTGCGGGGCCACATTTATCACCGCCTCAATGTGTGATCGTGGGTGACTCTTGCCTCCTCTCTCTGCTGTCTCTGTTCCGAGCCCTGACTTTCGGCTCAGAGGTGTGTTTGCAGATGCATTGAGTCTCCAGGAAGGGTCAGGGTTTGGCGAACTCCTTGGAGCAGATTCTCTAGTGTTTTCCCTCCTGCCTGCCTGCGAAGGACCCCGAATCCTTATTGGGCAAAGTGCGGGGCAAGGAAATAGCTCCTAGTGGGATTCCCTCGCCTGGTCTCCGTTTCTTCCTCCGCACAGCGGCGCGAACAGTGCCCCTGGGGGCTGCAGGCTGCGGAAGGGGAATCAGAAATGTGGGTGGGTGGGCGGCCATCCAGCCGCCAAGAGAATGCAATTGTGCGGAACTTTTACCAGCAGCGCTCACCAACTTCCCATCCTCCCCCGCAGGTTCCACACGGAGGCCAGGAACTTGGCTGATTCCTGGGCACAGTGAGTCCTGCACCCATTTGGCACGTGGAGCAGCAGCCAGGTCCACAGAGGACGTGGAACCGGTCCCAGGGCAGGTGCCAGGTGCTCCGAAGCCCCTGGGCTCTTGGCCCCAGGCAGCCCGCTTCCTCCATGGAGCCGCTCCCGCTCAGCTGGGGAGGGGCCGGCCCCACGGCTG
>NW_005361573.1:5006906-5011928 GCF_000412655.1 Myotis brandtii
CGAGGATGAGCAGAGGGAGAGGGGTGCTGGCCAGCACGGAAGGTGGGCGCCTGGGGCCTGTGCGCATAGAAGGAGGGTGGGAGATGGGGGTCAGTGGTGTGAGGGGCAGGAGAGGGCCAGCCTGTAGCTGCAGGGAGGGTCCCCAGGCTTGGGAGGAGGTGACTGCTGTCCTGCCTCTTAGTCATCCGGTTCCGATGGGAAAGAAACTGTAGCCGGGGAAGGACACAGCCTCTGCCGCTGCAAGTGTGTGTGCGAGGGGAGGGCTGCCTGGTGTCCCCCCCTGGGATAGGCTCACCTGAAGGCCTGGTGCCCTGGGATCCCAGGGGCTGGAGTGAGTGAGAGTTGGGAAAGCTGGTGAGGAAGAGGAGGAGGAGGAGGAGGAGGAGGACAGAGGGTAGCCGGCACCTGCACCGGGAAGAGGGAAGGAAACGCGGTGGCTCCCCTTCGGGACTGTGGGGACACACCAAACCAGAGGAACTTGTTCTTAGCAGCTGGGAATATGGAAATTTCACTTGTGACGGAGTCTGGCACACCCAGACGAGGAGGTGTTCTTAAATGTGCAGAAATCACAGCCACTCGCTAAGGTGTTCGTGGTGGGTGGCCACGGGGGAGAGGAGGGTGACATTAACCCTGCCATGGCCACAGGGTTGTTTTGTTTTTTTTTGATAAAAGGGAGATTTCTTTTTAAAAGTAACCGTAGAAAGCAGAGGTGACTCAAAGCCTCCCGAGGTGTCACAAGGGGTTGGTGTGGCTGACTGTTCCTCCAAACCCTCAGCCTCTCTGAAGTGTGCAACCAGGCGCCGGGATTCTCAGGTTTAGTCACGGCTTTGACATGGTTTCGGACACGTGACCTTGGGTAGCCCGCCTCAGCCCCAGTTTACTTCCCTGTAAAACGGACACAATCTTACGTATCCGTCTGCCTCCCCCAGGTGGTTGTGAAGATCGGCAGAGAGGAATCTGAAAGCTCAGTACGGGTGCTAGACATCTTTAAAAATACTGTTATTATTTGCCCTCGAGGGTCTATGACCCAAGCCCTGAATGACTTTTGTTCTCTTAAGTAAAATGGACACAAGTGGTTAGCTGGGTAGGACAACTTGACCAAAAAAAAAAAAAAAGGCCAGGAGACAGGGAGGGCGGGCATGTGAGTCCCCACTTCACAGAAGAGGAAACTGAAGCCCCACGTGGTTGTGATTGGTCCGAGGTTTCAGTGCAGGGAACCGTTCCTGGAACCGGGGCCTCTTTTCCACGGCACCAGCTACTTCACTACCTGGCCTGCCTTCCTCTCCCTGCCCCTCCTCAGCTTAGAAGCGTTGGAGCCAGGAGGAGAGCCCATCATTTGCTAGCTGCCTCGTACTGCCCGTTTCCCAGGCAATTGCCGACAATCTCCGTTCCCTTGAGCAATCTCATTTAGCCCCGCCAGTCCTGACGATGATGCTGTTTGCACTTCTCACAAATCTGCCATTCAGGATCACTTGTCCTGCTAAACGCTGTTTAACGAGCCTGCCAGGACTTGTCCACGTTCCCTCTTCCCCCATCAGCCAGTGCCTCCGGACCCTGGTCACTGAACGTGCTGGATTCCTTCCCGTTGACATTCCTCTTGTTTTCTCTTGGAGCATCGAGTGGCTTGGTTCAGGGACAGGTGTCCTGACTCCTGTACGATCCCTGAGCTGCAGAGACAGAGCGAGCCAGCCCCTCTGTGCTTCCTCACCGTAGAAAAGACACGACTACTGTCCCCTGTCACCATCCCCACCTCTTCCAACATTATTTCGTCCTGTTTTATCCTCTTTCAATGCTGCCTCGTCCAATCATATTGGGGCGGGAGCTTTTTCTTCAGTGTCCAGTTGACCCTTGAACAACACGTGTGTGAACTCTGTGGGTCCGATTCTCTGTGAATTTTTTTTTCAATAAATATTTGGTCGACCCTCTGTGTCCTGGGGTTTCACATCCGTGAATTCAACCAACTGCAGATAGGACACTATATTCTTCTTTTCCCCCCATTTTAAAATATATTTTTTATTGTTGATAGTATTATAGATATCTCCCATTCCCCCCTTCTCCCCCTTCCTCCCAGCCCCTACCCACCCCCCCCAAGTCTTCATTACCCTATTGCCCGTGTCCATGGGCTGTGCATATAAGCGTATAAGTTCCTTGGTTTATCTCTTCTCGTCCCCCCAACCCCACATGGAGGCATGTCAGCCTGTTCCCTGCTTCGGGTCTTATTTTGTTGGTCGATTCATTTTGTTCATTACATTCCACAAATAAGTGAGATCATGTGATATTTGTCTTTCTCAGTTTGGCTTTAGAAAACTATTTTCAATCCTCGGTTGGGAATTCACAAATACAAAGGGGCTGACTGTACACATGGTTCTACACCATTTTGTATAAGGGACTTGGACACCTGTGGATTTGGTACCCACGGGGGTCCTGGGACCAATCCGTGGATCCCGAGGGGCCACTGTAGTTAAGTGTTTGAGGAGCCAAAAGTTATACGTGGATTTTCAATTTTGTGGGGGTCAGCACCTCTAACCCCCATGTTGCTCATGAATCAACTATATATTTCCATTTTTTCTCAATTTGTTTCTTGGGAGATTTTTGTATCCTTTTAAGCCCAATCTCTTAACCTATTCTTTCTGGAAGATTTCATTAAGCTGTCCTCAAACCCTTTAAGCCAAGGGTGGTTCCCTATGGCCCATGGGCTACATCTGGCTCAGAGCCTGTTTTGTGCGGCTCACAAGTTAAGAATGGTCTTTACATTTTTAAGCGGTTATAAAATACAAAACACAACAAGGAGAATGTGTGATGGAGATCATATGTTTCCCACAAAACCCGTGTACTATCTGACCCTTTTTACAAGCAGAAAACATGTGCTGACCCCTGGCTTATGGGATCGTTTGCACGAATGGCATCATTGGATGCCTGAGTAGCAATGGGCCCTGGGGGAGCCCGGCATTTTCATTTCACAGATGAGGGTCAGAGAGGGTGACCAGGAGTTGCTCAGATGCACGAGTATCAGAGCGGGGACTAGAACTCAGGTCTTAAGATTCCCAAGGCAATGCTCTCTGCATGACCTGGCCTTTCCCCTTCCTAAGATCCTTTTTTTTCTTTTCTTCTGGGAATATCCTCTCCAGGGCCCTTACCACCGCGTGCATTGCTGTGGCAGTGTCCTCGGGATGCTGATTCCCTTCTTTCCTCACATATTTTCACAAAGCGAGGGCCTGCGTTTATCTTCATCCTACACTTGAGTCTCCCATCTAAACGGCTTGACAAAGTCATCTTGACAGGTGGCCAACACCTCACTAGAATACTTGCAGCAAAACTCTCCCCGGTGCCACCAGCTCCATCTCCGGCTTCTCTGACAGCAAGGACGTTCTCCCCCCTTTTTACAAGCAGAAAACATGTGCTGACCCCTGGCTTATGGGATCGTTTGCACGAATTGCATCATTGGATGCCTGAGTAGCAATGGGCCCTGGGGGAGCCCGACATTTTCATTTCACAGATGAGGGTAAGAGAGGGTGACCAGGAGTCGCTCAGATGCACGAGTATCAGAGTGGGGACTAGAACGCAGGTCTTAAGATTCCCGAAGCGCTGCTCTCTGCATGACCTCGCCTTTCCCCTTCCTAAGATACTATTTTTTTTTTCTGGGAATATCCTCTCCAGGGCCCTTACCACTGCATGCATTGCTGTGGCAGTGTCCTGGGGCTGCTGATTCCCTTCTTTCCTCACATATTTTCACAAAGCGAGGGCCTGCGTTTATCTTTATCCTATGCTTGAGTCTCCCCTCTAAACGGCTTGACAAAGTCATCTTGACAGGTGGCCAACACCTCACTAGAATACTTGCAGCAAAACTCTCCCCGGTGCCACCAGCTCCATCTCCGGCTTCTCGACAGCAAGGATGTTCTTCCTTGTTCTGAGCTCAGATCCCACGTCCCGGGGCGTCTTCCGTTGGGTCTGGTTGTGCCTGGTCGGGCCACTGAGTGAGTCTGTCTCACTTCACGTATCAGAAGGCCACAGGCCCCACCCGAGTCTTCTCTTCTCCGGGCCCAGCATCCCCGGTCTTTTAAGCTTTGAAGGTCTGAAGTGCCTTCCTTTTGCTCAATGATGTTTTTATTCCATTGAGAAAAAAGCATGTGGGTCAGCAATTGTGCTTCTTTGGCTCCCGCGGCTTGCCGTAGTGAGATCTTTCTCTTCTAGGGGCGAGTACACAGGCCAATTGAATGCCGTGGTTTACAGCGTGGGGTCTGAACCTTAGAGCTTGCTGTTGAGCATCCTGTGCTCATGGAGACGGTGTCTTCCTATTCGTAGGGAGTGACCAGCGGGGAGAAGGGAGGCAGGGAACATGAGCTGCTATGCATGTGCCAGAAAGCACCTACCAAATGCCGCTGCTGACTGCAGAACCTCTGTGTGTGTGTGTGTGTGTGTGTGTGTGTGTGTGTGTGTGTTGGAGAAAGGGGAGGAGTGGAACCTGAGGGAACTGAGAATCCCATTCATTTAACTTTTACTGACCATGCACCATGCACAAGGCATTAAGCGCTATGGAGGGTCATCATTTGTAAAATGATGACCACAATCAAGCTAATGAACACATCCATCCCCTCACGTGGTTACAGTATTTTTATGTGGCGAGAGCACTTAGAATGTACTCACTTAGCAAATTTAACGATGCCATACAGTATTATGAACTATAGTCACCATGATGTACATGAGCTCTCAGAACTTAATCATCTTATAACTGAGACTCTGTGCCTTTGACCAACATCTCTCCATTTCCCCCATGCCCCAGTCTTTTATGTAATATTAAGTACAAACTGTGCATTCTTATAACTTCTTTTCTTCCCTCCTTCCCTCTTCTCTCTCTCCCCCTCCCTCCCTTCCTTCCTTCCTCCTCCTTCTTCTCTTCTTCCCTTTCCTCCCCCTTTCCCCTTCCCCATCCCTTTCCCTTTCTCCTCTTCCTCCTCCTCCTCCTCCTCCTCCTCCTCCTCTTTCTTCTTCTTCTTCTTCTTCTTCTTCTTCTTCTTCTTCTTC
>NW_005361573.1:5011969-5016822 GCF_000412655.1 Myotis brandtii
CCCCCCCCCCCAGTGTTATTGAGGTAGAATTCACATACCGAATGGTGCTTTTAAAACATGACACTTCATCATGCACCTTCAGTATGTTTGTAAAACGACCATAAACATGTCCATGTCCCCTTATCTAACGGAAACAAACAGACCCAGGTGGAGTGAGTTGCTCGAAGCCACACCATAAGCTCACTGCAGAGTTAGCACCAGGGCAAGCTGAGCCTCAGTGTCCTTGTCTGTCAAATGTAGGCCCCTCCCTCCTCCGTCTGAGTATACTGGAGCCCCAGGGGACGAGGAATGTGGAAGTATTTCGGAAAGTGAAGTGGGTAGAAGAAAGCGCGAGCTTATGGGAAGGTGTGTCCTTTTGGCTGGCAAGGTCACTCTGTTCTAGTTTTCTATTAAACTTTTGACCTTTTCCTCCTCAGGCTATGTTTTCTACTAATCGTGGGACCGTCGGAGGCTTCTTCCTGGCAGGACGAAGTATGGTGTGGTGGCCGGTAAGTTTTCTCTGAAATACTGTTCGCTTAACTGCGATATTCCCTGTAGGAGGCCATATTCTCCTTGGGTTGGGGTGGTGGTCATTCCTCCTTCCCGCCTTAGACCCCTGATAATGGGTGTCTGGCTCACCCTCACTCCCTTGCAGTGTCCCGACCCGGAATCGAACCGTGACCTTCTGGTTCATAGGTCAACACTCAACCACTGAGCTACACTGGCCTGGATGGCTATTTAAATTAAAATTACAATGAGATAAAATTAAACATTTTTTCCTAAATCACACTCGCCATATTTCAAGTGCTTAATAGGTGCGTGTGGATAGAGGCTGATTTCCATGGTGGGTCCCTCATGGATGGTCTATCCCTGACCACAGTGGACAGTGCAGATCTAGAATACCTCCAGCGTGGTAGAAAGTTCTATTGACAGAGGCGCTCTACAGGTGTCAGAGCCAAGGCTGGCATGAAATCCTGGTGGGCTGCAGGTTTGCTGAATTAGATAGCTAAAGAGAACCTTGAAGTTTACTTTAATTATTTTGAAAACAGTGTACCCCCACCCCATCAAATACTTCAGTGTCCTCCCTGCAGTAAACCTGCCAAGTGCTCATCCAGTCCCCCTTTTTTCCTCCTGACCCCCTCCCCCCATGATGACAGAATTATTGGGGATAAGATCTTAGCTTCCAATCTCTTGGGGGAAGCCAATGAGGGGGAAGCATGGGGCAGAACCCCCTTAGGAGACGGGCATTTTGGGCTAGGCCTGGGACCACCCCACACCTTCACCGGCAATGATGACTCTCTTCCTGATAGTGCCCAGGTGTGGGTCTGGGCTGAGAGTTGTTTGGTAAGCAGAATTAGCCCCACCCAAGGCAGGCAGGGTTCAAGGGTTCTGTGGGGTTTCCTGTGAATGGTGTTTTCCTTATTCATGTCTCAGTATCGAGTGATTCTAACCAACAAAGAAACGTTACGTCATTCTTTTTTTGTGCAGAAGTCACTGCTTCCTTGATGTGGCTGAAATTCAACTTTTCTTCTCCCAACGATAATTTGCATCTACGTAAAGGGTCAGGAGGTGGCATTCATGGTTTCTAAACCTTGCCCATGTATCGGAATCACTTGGGTGTGTTTTCTAAAGATGAAGATCCCTGGGCTGCATCCCAGACCTACTCAGGAAAAAACACATCTTACAAGATAGTCCTAGGTATCTGCACTTTTTTAAAGCATCCTAGATGCTTTTGATGACCAGGCAGGTTTGACAATCACTTGTTTGGGTAGATTCTTCTCTATCTGGTCAGACTTACTGAAAACATCACCATCTGTTAGGGATGCTGGGAAGGGAGATTCTTAAATGGGGAAGCCGTGACCTCTAAGTCTCTCCCAACTCTAGAATTTTCTAGAATATTCTAGAAAGTAGAGCGACATGGGCTTTGAAGTCAGCATATCTGACCTGCCACATTTACTCGTGGTGTGACTTGGGCAAGTTGCTGAATTTCCCTGAGCTTTCATTTCTACTCTTATAAAAGAGGAGAATAATGCTCTGGCCGGTGTGGCTCAGTTGGTTGAGCATTGTCCTGTGCACTGAAAGGTTGCCAGTTCAATTCCCAGCCCTTGCACATACCTGGGCTGCGGGTTTGATCCCCAGTGGGTGTGCATGGGGGAGGCAGCCCTCTCACATTGATGTTTCTCTCTCTCCTTCTCTCTTCCTCAAAATTAAAAAAAAATTAAAAAAGGTTCTTATCAGGATTAAATGAGACATTGCATGCACATCATTCAGCACTGTGCTTGGCAAGTGCTCAATAAATGAGCACTGGGGATCAAACCCGCAGCCCAGGTATGTGCCTGGACTGGGAATTGAACCGGCAACTTTTCAGTGCACAGGACAATGCTCAACCAACTGAGCCATACCAGCCAGGGCATTATTCTCCTCTTTTCTAGAAGTAGAAATGGAATCTCAGGGAAATTCAGCAACTTGCCCAGTAGGATATGGAAGAAAGGCCCTCCAGTGGGACACTTTGCCCCCTTCATCTGCTTTGCCCCCTACTATGTGCTAGAGGAAGAGTTAGCAACCAGAGGAGCATTGGAAAGAGAATCCTTGGGGGATTTTAGGAAGGAAGGACCTGAGTCGACCTTGGGTTGATACATCCCAGGCCTGGAAGGCTTGGGTCGTCAGCCATGAAAAAAGGCAGGAGGAAATCATAGATCCTAAAGTCTGAAAAGAGATTGGACAGAGGACAGGCCAGTTGGGGAGCTTTGGGGACTTTGAAAGGAACGGTTGTGACCTGCAACAGGTGAAGATCCAGGAGCTCTGGGTAAAGACCCTGTTCTTAAAACACGGATAAGGCCCAGAGAGAGAAATGGCTGGCGCGTTGGCCTGGGGCTGGACGTGAGAGACAATTGGAGAGGAGGAGCAAGAACTCCAGGGCTGGGCTACTGCAGGAGTCAGCTTACACAGGGAGCCAGCCAGGCAGGCCCACAGTAGCCTGAGTCACACATGAGGCTAGCCAAGCCAACCGAGTAACATGAAACCACGAAGCTATACCTGTCATCACTGTGGGCTGGTTTGCGGTCCCGGATTCCCTCGTTGATGGCAACTTTAGCAAACAGCTGCCTGTGAGCTGTGTTGTATCGATTATTTAGAGATATGAGAGAGGTGAAAGCAGAGTGCGAGCGTGGAAGGGGAAATTCCCGCGTCCTTGGCTAGTGGTGCCAGAAATTACAGGGCCCCAGGGACACAGGCCAATGGAGGACTCTTGTTTTGGAGGAGATTTGGTTATACATACCAGAGGCAGCTCCACGGGAGCGGCGGGTGCAATGGGGTTGAGCCAACCTTGCCACACCCCCCTTCAACACATAAGGAAGCTCTCCAAAGGGAGTGGGGACCTCGCAGGAACCAAAGGACGTGGCTTGTGCCAGCTTTGTGACGTCAGGCAAGTCATTAGCCATTCTGAACCTCAGGGGGTCTCCTCTCCAAGGGGAGACAGTCAGATTGAGGGTCTCAAAGACTGTCCCAGGACTAAAATTCTAAGACTCCACACCACAGAGGAGGGGACGAGCACGAGGGAAATGGTTGTGGGCAGGCTGGCCAGTCCATCACCAGGGAGGGTCTTGAAAACAGAATGCCCGTGTCTCCCAACAGCCCAGTTTCTTTCCTTCCTTTATTGTTAGACAGTCGTCATAGAGGAGTGTCTCAAACGGTCTCGGGTAAGAATGGAAAACTTTCTCTGTAAAGGGCCCGACTGTAACTATTTTTGGAGGCCGTGTGATTTCTATCACAACGACTCAACTCTACTGCTAGCGTGAAAGCGGCCATGTTAATTCATAAATGGATAGCAGGGCCATGTTCAAATAAAACTTTATTTACAAAAACAGGTAGAGGGCTAGGTTTGGCCCATAGACCCTCATTCGTTGACCCCTTGCCCAGTCCTGGGCTCTGGAGTCATGCTCGTTGGGTTCGAATCCAGCCTCTGCCGTTTAACTAGCTGTGTGACCCTGGATGAGCTGCTAAACATCTCTGTGCCTTACATTGGTCATCTCTACAACAGGGATACTAGTGCCTACTTGAAGTTGTGAGGACACATTCACAGTCTCAGAACAGTGCCTGGCACACAGCAGACTCTCTGGTTTAGCTCTTGTCTTTGCTTGAAGGACTGTCACATCACCTATCTGATTGAATCCAGCAAGAATGATGATTAACCCCAGGGGTGGCCCAAGTTCACACACGATTAACGCCAGAGCTAGGGCTCTCTCTGTTCTTCTGGTTATTCAGGCCCCTTTCTCCTTATCCTTTGAGATGGAGATCTATGAGACCAATAGGTATGGTCTAAAGGTTTGTCTGAAAACCAAGAAATTCTTTCATTTCGAGCTGACCAGACCCCGATGGAAGTTTTCTCTGAGGAAAGAGGACAGCTTCTCACGCTTCTCAAACTCTCTTGAGTAACATGCATCTGATTGTAGCTGTAAGTCTCTAACATCTAATGATCCCATCGAAGTTCAGCCACATAGGATGCTACCAGAGTGGCCACCGGCCGTCCTGGAAGAGCCTAGCAGGCCTGAGACCTCAGTGGGAACTCACAGAGGAGAGAGGAAGAATGGGAATAAGGCAAATGGTCATAGAAGAGGCAGAGAGCTCACCGTGGAGCCAGGCTCAGGAAGGCATAAGGCAGACAAGTACTTGGCCTTCATGAGCCTGGGTGGAGGTGCGTGCCAAGCCCTGGTGGCCCTCTCTTCTGGCTTTGCTTGCTTTCCATTTGCAGGTAGCTGTGTGTGCTTTCCTTTACCCCAGGGCTGAGCCTGTGTTTCTCTCTCTCTCTCTCTCTCTCTCTCAAAAATATTTTTATTGATCTCAGAGAGGAAGGGAGAGGGAGAGAGAGAGAGAGA
>NW_005361573.1:5017323-5048772 GCF_000412655.1 Myotis brandtii
TGGCGGACATGGCAGACATGCAGGCAGGCATGTGCTGCTCCTGAGTTTACAGTGAGAGCGTTAGAGCGTCTCACTCTACTGTGCCCTTCGTGGAAGTCCGGAGGAGAATGCCTGGGGAAGGATGAACATGGTCAACATGGTCCTTTGGCCTCCCATTCTGTCCCTTGGCTGTTGGTCACGTTGGCCTGTAAGACCTTGTGGAAATCATGCCATTGCTCTGGTCCCCAGCTTCCTCACTTGTAAAATTAAGACGAGAATAATACCTACCTCGCAGGCTGTTGTGCGACTGAAATAAGATAACGTGAAGGAAGTGCCTGGCCCCACACTCGGCTTACAGGAGGCTCTGTTAGAGTTAGCCACCCTCTTTCCCTTTCTTAAAAGGGAAGGCAGAAGCTGGGAACAGAAACCATCTCTAGAGCTCTGGCCATTCTGGCTATTACATGGTCCACGAACAAAGAAAGCAGTTTCTTGAAATTAGCAGAGTCCATTTGCCATTAGAACTGTGAAGGTCTTGCTCCCTCCAAGAGAAAATGACCATTCTGACCCCTTCAGGAAATCCAGGGCGCTCCATGAAAACAGGGGCTGTGTCAAAGCATCATGAATAATATTTCTTCAGCATCACATACATATGTGGGGCAAAAGTTTCTTAAAAATTTCTCATTTTATCAGTTCATTTCAGCCTGGGAATATCCGTTTGAGGTCGGTTAAGAAGGATTCTCGTCCTGGGTTTTCAGTGGAGGAAACAGAGGCACAAGGCAGTAGAGTGATTGGTTCACGGTCACATGATTTGCTCTGGTAGAATCAAGATGAGAACCAGGTCAGAAGGGAGGAAGAGGGGGTCCACACCATTACTTGTGTTTTCAAGTGTGATACAGGGCGCTCTATCAAATTGGCAGCCTCTGATGCTAAGGAGACACACACAGATGTTGTTCATTGACGGAGGCAATTATTATTTTTTACTGTGAATAATTTTTTATTTTTCAGTTACAGTTGACATAAAATATTACATTAGTTTCAGGTGTACAATCCAGTGATTAGACATTATACAGCTTACTAAGTGGTCATCCGATAAATCTTGCACCATTTGATATCATACATAGTTATTACAGTATTATTGACTATATTCCTTATGCTGTACTTTACATCCCCATGACTATCCTGTAACTATCAATTTGTACTTCTTAATACCGTCACCTTTTCCACCCATTCCCCCAACTTCCTGCCCATCTGGCAATTGTCAAAATGTTCTCTGTATCTATGAGTCTGCGTCTGTTCTGTTTGTTCATTTATTTTGTTTTTTAGATTCAGTTGTTGATAGAAATGTATTTATTGCCCTTTTATTATTCATATTTGTAATCTTTTTCTTCTTCAAGAAGACCCTTTAACATTTCATGTATTACTGGTTTGGTGGTGATGAACTCCTTGAGCTTTTTCTTGTATGGGAAAACTCTTTATATGTCTTTCAATTCTAAATGAAGCTTTGCTGGGTAGAGTAATCATGGTTGTAGGTCCTTGATTTTCATCACTTTGAATATTTCAGTTAATATATTCATTTCTGACCACTTATTTTTAATGTTTTCTAGTTCTGTTTTTTAAATCTTTACCAGAGGACACGTTTTATTGATTTTAGAGAGAGAGGAATGGAGAGAGAGAGAGAGAAACATTGATGTGAGAGTGAACATCAATTGTTTGCCTCCTGAATGTGCCCTGACTAGGGATTGAACCCACAACCTGGGTATGTGCCCTGACTGGGAATCGAACTTGTGACCTTCTGGTGTACGGGCCATGCTCCAACCAATTGAGTCACACTGGCCAGGGCTTTCTAGTTCTGTTTTTAAGTTTCCTATCTTTTTTGTTGAACTTCTCAATAAGTTAATCTACTCTTCTCCTAAATTCATTGAGCATCTTTATAACCAGTGTTTCGAACTCTGCATCTAGTAGATTGCTTGTCTCCATTGTGTTGAGTTCTTTTTCTGGAGTTTTGTTCTGTTCTTTCATTTGGGACAAAGAGGGGGTCCACACCATTACTTGTGTTTTCAAGTGTGATACAGGGCGCTCTTATCAAATCCATTGGCAGCCTCTGATGCTAAGAAGACACACACAGATGTTGTTCATTGACGGAGGCAATTATTATTATTTTTTACTGTGAATAATTTTTTATTTTTCAGTTACAGTTGACATAAAATATTACATTAGTTTCAGGTGTACAATCCAGTGATTAGACATTATACAGCTTACTAAGTGGTCATCCGATAAATCTTGCACCATTTGATATCATACATAGTTATTACAGTATTATTGACTATATTCCTTATGCTGTACTTTACATCCCCATGACTATCCTGTAACTATCAATTTGTACTTCTTAATACCGTCACCTTTTCCACCCATTCCCCCAACTTCCTGCCCATCTGGCAATTGTCAAAATGTTCTCTGTATCTATGAGTCTGCGTCTGTTCTGTTTGTTCATTTATTTTGTTTTTTAGATTCAGTTGTTGATAGAAATGTATTTATTGCCATTTTATTATTAATATTTGTAATCTTTTTCTTCTTCAAGAAGACCCTTCAACGTTTCATGTATTACTGGTTTGGTTGAACTTTTTCTTGTATGGGAAAACTCTTTATATGTCTTTCAATTCTAAATGAAGCTTTGCTGGGTAGAGTAATCATGGTTGTAGGTCCTTGATTTTCATCACTTTGAATATTTCAGTTAATATATTCATTTCTGACCACTTATTTTTAATGTTTTCTAGTTCTGTTTTTTAAATCTTTACCAGAGGACACGTTTTATTGATTTTAGAGAGAGAGGAATGGAGAGAGAGAGAGAGAAACATTGATGTGAGAGTGAACATCAATTGTTTGCCTCCTGAATGTGCCCTGACTAGGGATTGAACCCACAACCTGGGTATGTGCCCGGTCCTTGCTTTTCATCACTTTGAATATTTCAGTTAATGTATTCATTTTTGACCGCTTCTTTTTAATGTTTTCTAGTTCTGTCTTTTTAATCTTTACCAGAGGACATGTTTTTATTGATTTTAGAGAGAGAGGTATGGAGAGAGAGAGAAACATTGATGTGAAAGTGAATATCAATTGGTTGCCTCCCGCACATGCCCCAACTAGGGATTGAACCCAAACCTGGGTATGTGCCCTGACTGGGAATCGAACTTGTGACCTTCTGGTGTACGGGCCATGCTCCAACCAATTGAGTCACACTGGCCAGGGCTTTCTAGCTCTGTTTTTCTGTTTCCTATCTTTTTGTTGAACTTCCCACTAAGTTCATCTACTCTTCTCCTAAATTCATTGAGTATCGTTATAACCAGTGTTTTGAACTCTGCCATCTAGTAGATTGCTTGTCTCCATTGTGTTGAGTTCTTTCTGTTTTTAAGTTTCCTATCTTTTTTGTTGAACTTCTCAATAAGTTAATCTACTCTTCTCCTAAATTCATTGAGCATCTTTATAACCAGTGTTTCGAACTCTGCATCTAGTAGATTGCTTGTCTCCATTGTGTTGAGTTCTTTTTCTGGAGTTTTGTTCTGTTCTTTCATTTGGGACACATTTCTTGGTTTCCTCATTTTGGCAGCCTCCCTGTATTTGTTTCTATATATTAGGTAGAGCTGCTATGTCTCCTGGCCTTGCGAGAGTGGCCTTATATAGTAGGTGTCCTGTAGGGTCCAGTGGAACAGTCGCCCTGTTCCCTGAGCTGGGCAATCCAGGTGGTCCCTCTCCCCTTCCCCTCCCCCCACGCCGTGTGAGCTGGGTACACCCTCCTGTTATAGTTAAGCCTTGATTGCTGTTGGTACATCAATGGGATTTACTCCCAAGGCTGAGTGACTACAAGGACTGGTTGCGCCCACCATGGAGGATCACCATGGAGCAGGACTTACTTCAGCGGGGCTTTGGTGCCTGCTGAGTCTGCCTCTTGAGTGTGTCGCTTGTAGAGGTGGTGGGGTGGTGCTTTATTGTGGACTGAAGCTGTCCACACCGTGTGCTGGCCCTGGGGCCTCCTGGGAATTTCAGGCCAAGGTCAGCCAACGTGAGGTAGGCAATTCTTGACTCCTGGGCTAGTGGTTGAGTGTACACATGCTGTTACTTTCCTGAGGGTATGGAAGTAAAAATAAAATTAATGTGTAAACTTGAATTACTTTCTTCCTCTGGGCTATTGCTTTGTTTTCACTTGAAAATGAAAGGTTGACCTTAATCATTTCCAAGATAATTCTAACATAAGATGCCTGGGCTAAGATGTCTATTTTCTGTTTCCTGTCGCACAAAACAAAATTTTAATTAGCATTCAATGACATTTTCATGTCTTTTTCTATAAACCTCTCCCCCTGCAAAGAAATAGGTAACTTCCCTGCATGATTTATTCCCAGGTCTCAGGCTGTGTGAGTGACTCTGACACAGCTCTGGCATTGTTGCCCTTTCTTGTTAAAGGTTTTAAAAAATTGTGTCCTGATAGGAAATGGAGGCAGTAAAATGTGATTGTGAATTCCCTAAAGTCAAAGACAAACGCAGTCTTTTCCCCTTTTGCGATGTGACATCACGTTATCCGCCAGTTACCACGCTATCAAACAACCCTGTTGGGTTTGGTGAGACTCGGCTCATCTTGCACAGTGACGGCAAAACCACCTGAATGCTTGCAATGCCTGAGCCCCACAGGGGATGAGAAAGGCTGGCAGAGAAGTTAGTCAGAAGCAAGGTCAAGCTGGGCAAATTTTAGATCCAATCTGCAATCCTGTGTTCAGAAGGAATGTGGGAGGAGATTACAGAGAAGAACACGCCACTGGGTGACTCCCTGGTTGGGGCACGATTCACGGGTGGGCACGAACGTGGGCTCGGAGAGTGTTTTGGGAAATCAGGGTGATGAAAGCATTGTTAATGAGCTCCCGTCAGAGGGAGGGCAGTGTGCAGACCTGGCGTGGGAGAGAGATGATAAAGCCATGGTGTCTATCTGTATTAGCTTGCATGCGCTGCCATAACAAAACATCACAGACTGGGTGGCCTAAACAACAGAAATGTATTTTTTTTTCACAATTTGGAGGTTATTAATCCATGATCAAGGTGTTGTTAGGGTGGGTTTCTGGTGACACGTCTCTTTCTGGCTTGTAGATGCCTGCCTTCTCTCTCGGGACTCACCTGGCCTCTTTTCTGTGTGCGCATCGACCTATCCTATGAGATTAGAGACCCACCCTTATAACCTAATGTAACCTTAACTGCCCTCCTAAAGACCCTATATCCAAATAGAGTCACATTGGGGATTAGGGCTTCAACATATCCATCTTGGGGGAGCATAATTCAGACCAAAATAGTGTTCATTGCAGTTCTTGTAAATGGCCTTTGAAGGTGAAGTGATTGTCCCCTTGGAGGGGAGGACGGAACTGATAGAGGGCCAGCTGAGTGTCAGTCATGACTGATTCATGACTTTATTTGGCTCCTGTACAACCCTGTCATGAGAGAAGATTGAAGCTCATAGTTGTTAGGATCACCCAGATAGTAAGAGGTCAAGAAAGCATTCAAACTCTAATTTATAAGCTCATGCTACCATGTCAGGGAGGGGACTTCCACTGAAACCTTGCTGAATTCCTAGGGACTATGTCTTTAAACTTGGAGTTGCCAAGAAGCCTGCTTGGCAGGTCCATTTGGGGGTCTGGGGAGGGTCTCCGAATAGGGAAGAGACGTGATCAGAGTTGTGCTTTGGGGAGGTAACTGGCCATGTGTGGGAGTGTGGGTGTGGGTGACTGGTGATCATCTAGAACCTGTTGCCATGACACTGTTGAGAGATAATGACAGCCAGCAAGGGCGATAGAAAAAGTGCTAGATTCCCATGACATTGTGAGGTCAGAGTCAGGCTTTGGTAAATGATTGAGTGCAGGGCATGGGCAAAGGGAGGGAGTCCAGGAAGAGGCCAAGGAGAGCAACTGGGAGGACAACAGCACCCCTGATGGAAATGAAATGAGTTTTGGGGTACCCAATTCATCGGGTACCCCCAAAGCTCTCCCGGCCCCCATTCCATCAGGTGTGAGAAGGTACCTCAAGGAAGCCTATAACTGCTTAGAGTCCAGTGCACCCCTTTGGGGGATGTTGGAGAGGATTCTTGAACTTAAGGTTAATCTATGCAGTTAATCATTACTGGTAATTATGCACTTAATAGTACATTAGGCTTAATAATTCATCAAGTGATAAATGAAGAGATAATGGGGCAGGACAGGCAGGCTGCAGGCCTGAAGGAACTTTGATTAAAGTGGACTGTTATCCCCATGAAGCTTTGAGGAGAAAAAGGTGGATCTCTAAATAGCCTGCTTTCCTCCCAGTCTCTCCTTCTTCTTCTCTTCTTCCTCCTCCTCCTTTTTCTCCCTTCCCTCCTCCTCTTCCCCCTCCTCCTCTCCCTGTTTCTTCTTTTTCTCTGAACATACAAAACATTTTAATGTTTGTGTTACAAGGAGGACAAGATGCAGTCTGGGCCAATAGAACTTTCACACCCTGAGAATTCCACTTACAGGCAGAGGCAATAGTAATTTATTTCTTGTGCAAATTTTAGCCAGTCCTATTCTTTTAGCAAAGGCAAGCATGCCTACGTTGTACAACACACTGTAAAGTACAGATGACCAAAGATTAAAACTCTTCAGTGGCACTAACCAAAGTACACAGTTTCCCCTTCTTAATGGTGTCCGCCCAGTTACTCAAATCCTGAATCTAGGAGTGACCCTTAATGACTCTTTCCATCACTTCCCACAGTTGACCCATCAGCAAGGCCCCTCAACTTTGTTTCTAAAGCAGACCCTAATCTCTGCGATTGTCTTCGTCTCTCCTGCTGCCACTCTCTCACCCAGAGGTAACAATAGCCTCCTGCATGATTTCTCTTTTCTCCCTTGTCCCCAACACTACACTTTCCACAGGCTTGAGAGCAATCTTTCAAAAGAAAATTAGCCCTACTTGGTTTGGGTCCGTGGATAGAGGGTTGGCCTGCGGACTGAATGGTCCCAGTTTCGATTCCGGTCAAGGGCATGTGCCCAGGTTGCGGGCTCGATCCCTAGTAGGGGGCGTGCAGGAGGCAGCCGATCAATGATTCTCTCTCATCATTGATGTTTCTATCTCTCTCTCCCTCTCCCTTCCTCTCTGAAATCAATAAAAATATATTTAAAAAAATAAATAAAAAGCAAATTAGATCCTGTCTCTGCCCTGCTTGAAAACCATCACACTTGGAATAAAATCTACACTTGCTATCCTGGCTTGCTAAGACCTATGGGATGTATCCCCACCTAGCTTTCCAGCCTCATCTCACACCACCCTGCTCCTTGCCCACCACACTCCAGCCACTCTGACCTTGGTCCTGCTTCTCCACCATGATGACCTTCCCGCTCAGGGGTCTTTGCTTTCCCTCTGATCTCAGAGTGGCTGACTTCCAGGGCAAGGCCTGATGGGCTGTGGGGCTTCCCAGGTCTTCTTCACTATTGTGCATTGGGCTCACAAAGGACTCACAGACGTTCTGATTTGGGGATACAGCCTACCAGTACTTCCTCTAATCCTTTCCTTTTCATCTTCACTATTATTACCCAAGTCCCCACAGTCACCTCCAGCACAGTTAAGTTCCTGGCCCCTCTCTGCTCTTTCCTGTCCTCCTCTTGGCTGGCACGTCTCTTCTCTCCTTGGCTCATCCCTGAGTGTCCCGATGGGGCATGGCGTCCTCACCCTCCTTTATCTTTGTGTTTCCAGATTGGAGCTTCTCTCTTCGCCAGTAACATCGGAAGTGGCCACTTTGTGGGGCTGGCCGGGACGGGAGCAGCTGCAGGCATTGCCACCGGGGGCTTTGAATGGAATGTGAGTAACATCAGAGACTCCGTGTCCTGGCGCCGGAAGGAGCTCTAGCAGTCAGTCAGCCGGTTGAACCTATGCTCAGAGGTAGATGCTGTAGGTGTTAGGGAACCTCTCCCCGTCACCCTGTGGTGCAGATGAAGGAGCAGCCCTTCAGGGCCCAGGGTCCTGCTCCCCTTCCACCAGAGTAGCATGAGAAAACCACTGATATGAAGGCAACAGTGGTTCTTTCTTCTCATAAAAAACCAAGCACTCCTCTACCCTTTCAGCCATATTGTAGGTTTGGAAATGCTTATCACCAGATCCCCATTATTGTTATTATTATTATTATTATTATTATTTTTAAAAGGTCTCTAAATGGTATTTTTCTCCCTGGAAACCAGGGAAGAGGAAAAAGGAGTTGCGATGTCACTGGGCAGTCACCAGGGGTCCCCTTCACTGTTGCTCAACTACCATTCCCTTGGGCCAGTCAGGCAGCAAAGAACCCACCAGCTCCGATGGCCACACAGGGAGTTGTCCTCAGAACCCAAAGAGAAACCGCTGGGGGATTGCTCTGCAGTGGCTGGGGGCCCCCAGGCGGCGGGATCTGACTCCATTTCTTTTTTGGTTTTAGGCCCTGATTTTTGTGGTTGTGCTGGGCTGGATATTTGTCCCTATTTACATCAAGGCTGGGGTAAGTATCTACTGCGTGCATGTACACATACACACACACACAAATACACACATACACACACAAACACACACACACATACACACATATAAACACACACAAATACACACACACATAAACACAGGCATAAACACAAACACACACATTTACACACATAAACACACACGTAAACACCCAATACACATAAATACACACGCGTGTGCGCACACGCGCGCGCGCGCACACACACACACACACACACACACGAGCTCAGTCCTCCTAGAAGACAGAGGAGACTTTACAGGATAAACGGCAGAGAAAGCCTGTGCCTCGGTAGGGACACTAATTAGATCCACTGAGCCATGCCGCGTGCCTGTAGGAAGCCTTCCTCAGCAGCCTCACTCTAGGCAGAGCCCTCTGCAGCATCCCGTCCTCTCAGGCCGGGTGTGTATTTACAAGGCACTGCCCTGCCTTTGCTCATGATCTGTGGTGTGTGCCTCTGCCCCCGGAAGGGAAGCAGCATGAGCAAAGGATTACACTTCCCCTTCATTCACGTCCGCCCGCAGGTTCATTTGCTGAGCGTGCAACTGGCACTCAGCTATCAAGTGCATGCCCCGACTCTCGAAGAAAGCGCTGCCATTTTACCTCAGGCAGCTTTAGTGTCATCTCTTCAGTGAGATATAATGAGCACCTACTACGTGTAAGTCCATTGAAAGCGATATGGAAGAAACACGGGGCAGACAGTGCAACTTCTGCAGGCTGTCCGTGACAGCTGTGTGATCCCAGGAGACAGCAGGCTCAGGGTTGAGGGACCAAGACAGAGTGTGGTTGGCATTTGCAGAAAGGAACTTGGAGAAGAGCTGAGCAGGCCCGCAACCACAACCCTTGGCAAGGCCTGTGTGCAGAGCAGGGCGAAGCACACACCCAGCCTGGCCACCTTGTTTGGTGCACTGAAAAGGTCTCTAAATGGTGTCTTGTTCACAGTAGGTGCTTTGTATAGGAATACCTATCTAACAACCCCCACCTCCTCCAGCGCACAGATCTGCCTCCTTGGTTATGTGTTTATCGGGCACCTTCTATGTCCTGGGATAATACAGTTACCTCTGCAGTAAGGCAGGTGGGATTGAAATGAGCAAAGGGCTGGAGGACAGCTGCCCGGCCACATCACAAACTTCTCTGACCAACAAGGGTTAAGCCTAGATCACACCTCTGACACCATTGTGGCTGCCACTGTTCTGCTTGCTCTGGGCCTTCTGGTCACTCTGGCTGGCCGTGACCTCCCTGACATCCCGTGCAGGTGGTGACGATGCCAGAGTACCTGAGGAAGCGATTTGGAGGCAAACGAATCCAGATCTACCTCTCCGTCCTGTCCCTGTTGCTCTACATTTTCACCAAGATCTCGGTGAGTCCACTGCCTCCCTATCATTTAGCCCGTCTCCCTGCCAACCTGGAGCTGCAGGCCCCGATTTCCAGAGCTGAGACTCCTCAGGGGTTGGCTGGCCATGGGGGTGTATTTAAGAACTGGACAGCGTTCTGGGCCGACCCACTGGAGCAAGACATGTATTCCTTCTTCACTTCACTTTTCCTTCCTCAAAAGTGTGAAAATCAACATCTTTGGTTGGCAAAACAAAACAAAGCAAAAGACTCAGGAAACCGCTGAAGTTCAGAGTTTTGGATTTCTTTGAATAGATACCCAGAAGTGGAATCCATGGGTCATCAGGCAGTTCTATTTTTAATTTTTGATGAACTTCCATACTGTGTTCCACAGTGGCTGTACCAATCTGCATTCTCGCCAACAGTGCACAAGGGATTCCCTTTTCTTCACAGGTTGTCTTTTTTTTTTTTTGCTGTTGAGTTGAAAGAGTTTTTATATATTCTGGATAGTAGACCCCATTCAGATGTATGATTTGCAAATATTTTCTCCTGTTCTGTAGGTTGCCTTTTCACTTTCTTGATAGTGTCCTTTGAGGCACAAAAGTTTTAAATCTTGACGGGGTTCATTTTATCTACTTTTACTTTTGTTGCTCATGCTTAAGTCGTCACCGAATTCACTGATTGTGTGACACCAAAAAAATCCATTGACAGAGCCGAGGTCATGAAGATTGACTCCTATGTGAGCTCCTTAGAGTTTTATAGTCTTAGCTCTTCCATTTAGGTCTTTGATCCATTTTGAGTTAATTTTTGTGTATGATGTGAGGTAGGGGTCCAACTTTACTCTTTTGCATGTGGATATCCAGTTCTACCAGCACCATTTTTTTTAACGAGACTATAATTTCCCCACGGAATGGTCTTGCACATGTTTTTCACACAACTCATTGAAAACCTGGCCCATAGGACTTTGTCTTGGAGTTGGGACTGATGCCCAAGATTACTGCGCCCTCCCTGCCTAGCTTCCTACTTCAAACTGCTACGCCCCTGACTGGTAGCCCTGTGCTTTCCCTGCCAAAGTGATGATTCCACCTCCTCCACTTTTTCCTTCCCTCCTTCGGGGTTAGTTTTCAGTTACAGTCCTATTCCATTAGAGACACTGCCCTGGGAAGTACTGATGGGGCGGGGGTAGAGAAACCAGCCTTCCTGAGGGGAGACGGGCAGCAATGTGAGAGGAGGAAAAGAAATGTAAGCGGGGAGGGCGGGGAGGTCACCCTGAACTTGGGGGCAGTTGGTAGGGAACAGTTCCTCGGCTCAGCCTGTGAGCTGTCACCTGTTTAATGAACACGTAGAGCAGGGCACTTGGACTCCCCTTCTCAGAAGCACGACTTCTCCAAGTCCACAGTTCAGGCGGGTGAAAGTCTGTTGACTACAGTTGCTATGGAAAGGGCACTTTTTGCCCTCCCAGTGAGTAGAGGGGTAGTCATATAAAGACACGGAGTAGCCAGCCTCACTCCCTGCCTTCCCGACCAACTCACCTGTTGCTCAGGTTACTGATTAAACCTCCCAGGACATGGGGGCCCCCAGGTAGCTGAGGGGCAGCCTCCCTTGGCTCAGGTCCTGATGGAACCCATTCCCTAGCAGTCAGCTTTTCCGGAATTCTGCTTTTGAATAGGGCTTCGTGAAGGATGTTCCCGCTCTGGGTGATTTCTGGGGCTCCTTCGTGGAGGCCTTGCCCTGTGTCCTACCTGCTCCACCTCCTTCCCATCCCCAGCATTCCCTTGAATAATGCACAGGACGGACGATCGCTGCTCTTTATTGAGGGCCAATCTACTGAATGATGGGTGCTTCCACCCAGATTTCCTTAAATACCGTCGTTACTTTTCTTTTTACAGTTTTAAAAGTTGGGGGAGCAGGAATTTTAAAACACAATGTATTCTTTATGGATCTAGGGATATACATATATGTAGAAAAATATAAAATCATAGACCAGAAGAATGCATACCAAGCTCAAGACAGTGTCTACCTTTTAAGAAGAAAGGAAATAGGTCAAGAGGGGAAGATGGGACTAGATGGCCTATCCCATCCTGTCATCCTCTGCCTCCATGCCATCCAAGACAGAGCAGGACGGTGCGGAGAACACAGACTCTGGGACCAGGGACACCCAAGATTCGATCCTGGCTTTGCCTCACACCAGCTGTGATTTTGGACAAACTTCTCTGAGACCCCGTTTTCTCTTCCAGGAAATGGAAAATGAAATTAAAAAAATTCTCTGGGGAACTAAATGCTCTCAATAATGGTCACCCCTGGTCCAAGTCATGGAAGCGGGTCCACTTTTACTTTTCAATGTCGAACTTTCTGGGTTGTTTATTTTTAAACCATATACATAAGTTATTTTACTTAAAAATTTTTTTGGATTAAAAAAGACCTTGCCCTCTGCAGAAAATATCCCAGAAAGAAGGACCCTCATCTTTCAAAGTTGTTGTTGGAAGGTCACTGGACTTGGTGACAGGCAGTCTGGATTTTAGCCCATGAGCAAGTCACTGACTTTGTTTCTCTCATCTGAAAAGCGGAGCTGTTTACCTGTTCCATCACCTTATTTTGGGGATCCAAACAATGCGTGTGTCTAAACGCTCTTGGTAAAGTGTAAAGTCACCCGGATATGAGGGAAAAAATACCCTACGAAGCACGATACCCAGTGGGCACCCAGGAGATTCAAAGACTAATGTCAGAGCACCCAGGCTAATGTGGGCGCGGCTGTGGTCCCCCAGGCGCTCCTGGTGGCGTTCGGGGTCTAAGGGCAGGAGGCATTCCTCCCTGAAGTTAGGAGTAACTCATGGGAGGGAGAATTTGTCTTAGGTTTTTTTCCTATTTATGAGGGAGTTTTCCTGAGGATTCGTTATGTGCCCTGTTCGCTGGAAGTAGAGTATGTATTATAAAAACCAAGGTCTCTGTTAGCCCAGCACTTCTCATAAGTGTTTATAGATTTTGTTTATAGCTAATCTTGGGAGTTGTGTGCTACTTATTTGTGACTAATAACAGCCAGGCAAATATTAATGAGGCTATCACAAATATTAATGAGGCTATGATGTGTTGTCATAAAGCATGACAAATTAACTACTCTGGAAAATAAACCAATCAAGGGTGTTTTAAATGGCAGCAGTAATCTTGGAATATATACATTTTTTGCTCACTATGCTCATTAGCTAATCTACTGAATCATACTTAGCAGCATTCCACTGAAATCAGTGAATGGAGCCCTTCAGTGGGAGTAACTACGAGAAGATACGGAGCTATGGGAGGGCCGGGAGGGGCCTTGGGATTACTCATCACAGTTTCAAGTGGCCCAGTGTGGAGAGTCGGTGCCCATTTCACCCGTAGCACGGCTAAGGGGCAGCTGGGGAGCCTTCTTCCTCGGCTGCTGCAGAGGGCAGGGTGGACCAGGTCTAGGACCCGGGAAAGAAATATCTTCCTCAATGGCGGGACTTCCCCACTTCCGGCCACTGAGGGTTTATTTGTTTATTTTTTTAAAATATATTTTTATTGATTTCAGAGAGGAAGAAACCAGGAGAGAGATAGAGAGAGAGAGAGAGAGAGAGAGAGAGAGAAATAAACAAGGAGAGAGAAAAATAGATCAGAGTTAATTTTTGTGTATGATGTGAGGTAGGGGTCCAACTTTACTCTTTTGCATGTGGATATCCAGTTCTACCAGCACCATTTTTTTTAACGAGACTATAATTTCCCCACGGAATGGTCTTGCACATGTTTTTCACACAACTCATTGAAAACCTGGCCCATAGGACTTTGTCTTGGAGTTGGGACTGATGCCCAAGATTACTGCGCCCTCCCTGCCTAGCTTCCTACTTCAAACTGCTACGCCCCTGACTGGTAGCCCTGTGCTTTCCCTGCCAAAGTGATGATTCCACCTCCTCCACTTTTTCCTTCCCTCCTTCGGGGTTAGTTTTCAGTTACAGTCCTATTCCATTAGAGACACTGCCCTGGGAAGTACTGATGGGGCGGGGGTAGAGAAACCAGCCTTCCTGAGGGGAGACGGGCAGCAATGTGAGAGGAGGAAAAGAAATGTAAGCGGGGAGGGCGGGGAGGTCACCCTGAACTTGGGGGCAGTTGGTAGGGAACAGTTCCTCGGCTCAGCCTGTGAGCTGTCACCTGTTTAATGAACACGTAGAGCAGGGCACTTGGACTCCCCTTCTCAGAAGCACGACTTCTCCAAGTCCACAGTTCAGGCGGGTGAAAGTCTGTTGACTACAGTTGCTATGGAAAGGGCACTTTTTGCCCTCCCAGCGAGTAGAGGGGTAGTCATATAAAGACACGGAGTAGCCAGCCTCACTCCCTGCCTTCCCGACCAACTCACCTGTTGCTCAGGTTACTGATTAAACCTCCCAGGACATGGGGGCCCCCAGGTAGCTGAGGGGCAGCCTCCCTCGGCTCAGGTCCTGATGGAGCCCATTCCCTAGCAGTCAGCTTTTCCAGAATTCTGCTTTTGAATAGGGCTTCGTGAAGGATGTTCCCGCTCTGGGTGATTTCTGGGGCTCCTTCGTGGAGGCCTTGCCCTGTGTCCTACCTGCTCCACCTCCTTCCCATCCCCAGCATTCCCTTGAATAATGCACAGGACGGACGATCGCTGCTCTTTATTGAGGGCCAATCTACTGAATGATGGGTGCTTCCACCCAGATTTCCTTAAATACCATCGTTACTTTTCTTTTTACAGTTTTAAAAGTTGGGGGAGCAGGAATTTTAAAACACAATGTATTCTTTATGGATCTAGGGATATACATATATGTAGAAAAATATAAAATCATAGACCAGAAGAATGCATACCAAGTTCAAGACAGTGTCTACCTTTTAAGAAGAAAGGAAATAGGTCAAGAGGGGAACAGGGGACTAGATGGCCTATCCCATCCTGTCATCCTCTGCCTCCATGCCATCCAAGACAGAGCAGGACGGTGCGGAGAACACAGACTCTGGGACCAGGGACACCCAAGATTCAATCCTGGCTTTGTCTCACACCAGCTGTGATTTGGGACAAACTTCTCTGAGACTCGGTTTTCTCTTCCAGGAAATGGAAAAGGAAATTTAAAAAATTCTCTGGGGGACAAAATGCTCTCAATAATGGTCACCTCTGGGCCAAGTCATGGGAGTGGGTCCACTTTTACTTTTCAATGTCGAACTTTCTGGGTTGTTTATTTTTAAACCATATACATAAGTTATTTTACTTAAAAAAATTTTTTTGGATTAAAAAAGACCTTGCCCTCTGCAGAAAATATCCCAGAAAGAAGGACCCTCATCTTTCAAAGTTGTTGTTGGAAGGTCACTGGACTTGGTGACAGGCAGTCTGGATTTTAGCCCATGAGCAAGTCACTGACTTTGTTTCTCTCATCTGAAAAGCGGAGCTGTTTACCTGTTCCATCACCTTATTTTGGGGATCCAAACAATGCGTGTGTCTAAACGCTCTTGGTAAAGTGTAAAGTCACCCGGATATGAGGGAAAAAATACCCTACGAAGCACGATACCCAGTGGGGGCACCCAGGATTCAAAGACTAATGTCAGAGCACCCAGGCTAATGTGGGCGCGGCTGTGGTCCCCCAGGCGCTCCTGGTGGCGTTCGGGGTCTAAGGGCAGGAGGCATTCCTCCCTGAAGTTAGGAGTAACTCATGGGAGGGAGAATTTGTCTTAGGTTTTTTTCCTATTTATGAGGGAGTTTTCCTGAGGATTCGTTATGTGCCCTGTTCGCTGGAAGTAGAGCACGTATTATAAAAACCAAGGTTTCTATTAGCCCAGCACTTCTCATAAGTGTTTATAGATTTTGTTTATAGCTTATCTTAGGAGTTGTGTGCTACTTATTTGTGACTAATAACAGCCAGGCAAATATTAATGAGGCTATCACAGTCTCCTATGATGAGTTGTCATAAAGCATGACAAATTAACTACTCTGGAAAATAAACCAATCAAGGGTGTTTTAAATGGCAGCAGTAATCTTGGAATATATACATTTTTTGCTCACTATGCTCATTAGCTAATCTACTGAATCATACTTAGCAGCATTCCACTGAAATCAGTGAATGGAGCCCTTCAGTGGGAGTAACTACGAGAAGATACGGAGCTATGGGAGGGCCGGGAGGGGCCTTGGGATTACTCATCACAGTTTCAAGTGGCCCAGTGTGGAGAGTCGGTGCCCATTTCACCCGTAGCACGGCTAAGGGGCAGCTGGGGAGCCTTCTTCCTCGGCTGCTGCAGAGGGCAGGGTGGACCAGGTCTAGGACCCGGGAAAGAAATATCTTCCTCAATGGCGGGACTTCCCCACTTCCGGCCACTGAGGGTTTATTTGTTTATTTTTTTAAAATATATTTTTATTGATTTCAGAGAGGAAGAAACCAGGAGAGAGATAGAGAGAGAGAGAGAGAGAGAGAGAGACTAGGAGAGAGATAGAGAGAGAGAGAGAGAAGTATCAACGATGAGAGAGAATCATGGATCAGCTGCCTTCTGCAAGCCCCACAATGGGGAGCCAGCCTGAACCTGGGCATGTGCCCTGACTGGGAATCGAATCCTGACCTCCTGGTTCATAGGTCGATGCTCAACCTCTGACACGGAGAGGCACAATGTTTTATCCAGTCAGTCAGGCCTAGAGTGGCAGCGCTGGGGTTAAATTCCAGGCCCTTTCACCAGCAGCCCTGAGGTTGTTGTTGGTGGTGATGGTGATGGGGAGTTCTCTTTCTAAGTCACCATGATTCTCCCTACCTCCTGCTTCTGCCTCTTCTCCTCCACCAGGAAATACAATGACATTAGGTCCCCTGGGGCTAGAGAATTTGTAGGGGACCCAAGGCATAGGGTCCTCTTGGGGGAGGAGGTCATGTATTCACACATAGGCTTGGAGTTGGAGATGACGCAGAGGCAGGGAACAGGAGATTTGATTGGTGGGGACCCAAGTCACTGGAGGGTCCTGAGGAGCTGGAAGGAGGCAGAGAGGGGAAGATAAGAATAGAGCACCCATTTCCCAGGGCTCTGAACGGGTGGCCGTTTACATGCCCTGAAATGCATTAGATCTCATGCAATTAAACATCTCGTCCATTGCATCTAGGGGCAGTCTAGTGTCTTTCCTACCTAGAGAGAGGAAAAGATTCACCTGGTGGTATTTTGGAGCTGCCATGAAAATTCCGTTTGGGTGACTCCAGCGCTCTCTGTTGGTTTAAATTAGCAACTGCACTGTCCAGCCAGGTAGAAGATTCTATATGTGGCTAAATGAAGCAGGGAGGAGAACAAGAACTGTGTCAAGAACTGGTGAATTTAGGGGTGCAAAGGGAACAATTCTCCTTCCAGTTATATGAGCGAATCTAGATGAAACCACCTCGCACCAAGCCTGCCATGCAAGAGGTTCTTGGCGAGGTTCTGGTTGTGTTAGGGTCAAGATGGACTCCATCTGGGCTGGAGAGATACAGTCATGATGTTGCTCAAATGTCTCTCCGCTCCAGGGTGGGGCTGGGGTTTCCCTCCCATGGGACTCTCCAGCACACCAACTTGCTTTTGGGACTAGATCTGAAAAACCTTTGCACACAAAGGTGTAAACAGTGGATAATCGCTTAGAGCAGCAGTCCACAGGTTCGTGGGGAGGAACCCCAAGGTATCGATAGTGGTTCCTTGGCCTGGCCTGCGTGGCTCAGTGGTTGAGCGTTGACCTATGAATCAGGAGGTCATGGTTCGATTCCTGGTCAGGGCACAGGCCTGGATTGTGGGCTCCATCCTCCAGTGTGAGGTGTGCCGGAGGCAGCTGATCAATGATTCTCTCTCATCATTCCTCTCTGAAAGAAATAAAAAATATAAAAAAATAATTGTTCCTTGGCAAACAGAGTTCCACAGTTAAATATCTTTGTGGAGGGTCCTTTACTATGCTCCCCTCCCGGGGTTCACAGCACACACTGTATATTAAAGGCTCAGAGGAGTTGTGTGGTAAAGAGGTCCTTTACTATGCTTCCCTCCCGGATTCACAGTACACGCTGTATATTAAAGGCTCAGAGGAGTTGTGTGGTAAAGAAACTGCCTTAACGTTGTTTAATCTGGCATTTCACAGGCCTCTTTGACCATAGCATCCTTTTCTCCTCCTAGAATATCTATTATGAGCTTAAATAAAGCTTGTGGAAAGCTTAGGGAGAGAGCAGGACTCTCGGGTGTTCGTATCCTTTTATTTTTATTTCATTGTGAGAGGAACACTCAGCCATGTGACCTGTCCCCGTCACAGGTTTTGAGTGTACCATTCACCGTTGTCGGCTTCTAAGTACAATGTTGTGCAGCAGACGCCGAGAGCTTGTTCATCTTACGTAACTGAGACTCTATGCTGACTGATGAGTAACTCCCCATTCCCCTCCCCCAGCACCTGGTACCCACCATTCCAGTCTTTGATTTTATGAATTTGGCTCTTTTAGATAGACATGGAATTGTGCAGTACTTGTTTTCATATTCTTAACTGGGGTTAAAAAGACGAACCTTTGATTGTGGTATTTCAGCCAAAGGGCAAATGAGTGTGGGTCAATACTAGACCCTAGAAATCATTGGCATCGACATTCCCCAGAAGACAGCTTCTGCTGGCTCCTTCAAGTTCACCTCCTGGCCCTGCAGCCAGCTGGTCTCTCTCACCCCTAACGCACCTCTCCTCTCCTTCCAGGCAGACATCTTCTCTGGGGCCATCTTCATCAACTTGGCCTTGGGCCTGGATCTGTACCTGGCCATCTTTCTCTTATTGGCAATCACTGGCATTTACACCATCACAGGTGAGTTATTCAAATGACTCGACTCAAGCCCAGTCCAGAGTTAGGCACTTGGGAAGGAGGAAAGCGAGTGTTTTCTCTCGAGGAAAAGAGATACACCCAGGAAACAGATCGAGGATGGGGGACTAGCTTGTACAATGATTTGGGAATCACAGACCCTGACAAGTTATATGGGTTCCCCTCAGAAAACTCCAAGGTTGGCTGGAATAGTCAAGACAGCTTCTTCCAGGAGGCGGGGCAGGGCTTGCCCTTGCAGGTTGTGAAGAGAGAACTTGGCTAAGTTGGGAGAGTCGGGGAGGGAGTGCCAGATGCAGGGACAGGTGAGAGCAAGGAATGGAGGCAGGAATGGGCATGACGCAGGGCAGAGGCAGGGTGAGAGCAGATGCATTTAGTTGGAGGAGGGTGGTCAATGGGACGTAGGTGTGTGTGTGTGTGTGTGGGGGGGGGTATGATAGGGCCTGATAATTCAAATGAGGTCACAGGGCAGGGGCCTTAGAAGCCAAACAGAGGTCTTGGAATTGATGTGACCAGGACTGGGAGGCACTGTGAGGAAGAAAGAAGGGAGTAACACATACAAAGAGATTTTAGAGGAAGACTCAAGAGGTGACAGGAGAAGCTGATGACATGAGTAGCAACTGGGGGCACCTCTGAGGAGGTGTTGCTCTGCCCAGTCCAGGGGCCAGGCTCAGTGACGGAATTTGCTGCTCAGCTGGAGCTTCATATGAGCTTTGGGGACAAGAAGTACTTAGAGGGTCTGAGAATAGAGTCAACATACAAGTAGCCCTTTAAATGTGTCCATTTGGTAATGTCCCCAGACATTTTGTAGAGATGTCAGCTCTTTGCTCTTCCTGCCTTCATTTGTGGCAGATGCTTTTTCTTTCTTTTTTTCTAAAAATATATTTTTATTGATTTCAGAGAGGAAGGGAGAAGGAGAGGGAGATAGAAACATCAATGATAAGAGAGAATCATTGACCAGCTGCCTCCTGCACGCCCCACACTAGGGATCGAGCCCGCAACCCGGGCATGTGCCCTGACTGGGAATCGAACCATGACCTCCTGGTTCTTAGGTCGATGTTCAACCGCTGAGCCACACCGGCTGGGCCAGATGCTTTTTCTTACTACAGAGGAGCCATCTCCTAGCTTAAAAGGATCACATCGAGCTCTTCCTCCTCCAAGAAGGAGAAACATTTCTCCTTTCCTCAAGGTCTTCCCAGCATTGCTGTGACGAGTGGAGATGTTGGATCATGCTGGGTGGCAGACTGTTGTCACAGGACAACAGGAGGAAGGAAGGGGAGGCGGGCGACTTGAGGGGTGTGTTCACACGGTGTGCAGAGCGAGAGGGGCAGCAGTGGGTCAGGAGGTAAGCTACCTGGTTGCTCTCCTGCGTGATGTCAGATACATTGTCTCCTTGTCCGCGTAGGGGGCCTGGCGGCTGTGATTTACACGGACACCTTGCAGACGGCCATCATGCTCGTGGGGTCTTTCATCCTGACCGGGTTTGGTAAGTGGGGCTGCGGAGGCGGGGAGGCTGAGGTAGAGGCCCAGGGAGAGAAAATCAAGTCCAGGGTCTCTGCCTGCCTTTCCAGGGAGTGGTCCAGCCCAGAGCGGCCATCACTGTGGGTGTGCAGGGGGCACCTTCCTCAGCCCTGGAGGTCCCAGGGTGGGCCTGGCCCCAGACAACACCTGTATTCCCTGCTACCCCCTCTAGACACTCGGAGCCAGTGGTCCCCACTGTGAGTCTATGATGATGTAGTCTCCTCTCCACAGAGAAACTGGGTAGAAAAAAGAAAGGATAAGACTAAATATTAAATATATTCAAATGTGTCTTAAATCTCAGGTTATATCTTATCTACATTTTGGTGTCATATGTCCTTTCTTTTATGAATCGATGATAGTGAGTGATTATTTGCTTGCTTATGTCCTTATTTGACAACAGTTTTAAAGCTCAGACACTCTCTATTGGCCCCTCTCCCCCCTAATGTTGTAAACTGTCATCTGTCTGTGGAACCCTAAAGGCAAGGCTAGACACCCTCGCTCTAGAGGCAGTTGATATGGGAGGATAGAAAATGCATTGTATTCTGAAGGGGCCCAGGTTCTCGGGGTGTCCTGTGAAGCCTCTGATCTGCCTTCTATCTTCCAAGAGCTTCCATTGGGTTTCCCCAGCGGTGCCCCCGGGGGGTTGGGCGGGGGGAGCAGAGGAGGCTGTCAGCAGGGCAGGGACTGGAATGCCTTCTTCAAGGACACAGTCACCAGGGGGCCGGGCTCCAGGCTCCTCACCCATGCTCTGCTCATCCCTGCACGTGGCTGGGACCAGGGGTGTCAGGGCCTAGTCTGTGTCTCTAGGTCTGTGTCTGGGATCCCAAAGGCCACTGCTGACAGTAGAGGGGGAGGGGAAAACAGAGTTTTTGAACCTGGTTCCAAACCAAGGTCTTTCTTCTAATAAGTCAAGTAGCTTTCCTTTGTAACGATGCTTAGGGTTGGAGTCCTTTCACGGGTCATTGCTTTGGAGCCTCAGAGTAGTCCCCGAGGAGGCTGGGCAGGGGTAAGGATGACGAAGCCGAGGCCAGAGAGTGACTTGCCCGAGGCCACACGGAGGGCTCTGGCTGTGGGGCAGGACCTCTCGGTGTCTCGGGCATCCACAGGGGAAACTGCCGTGAAGAGTGGAGAGTTTCGCGATGCTGATTTTTATGACTGATGTTTTTCAGCCTTTAATGAAGTGGGAGGGTATGAGGCCTTCATGGAAAAGTACATGAACGCCATTCCGACCAAAGTTTCTGACGGAAACATCACCATCAATAAGGAATGCTACACGCCCAGGAACGACTCCTTCCACATCTTCCGAGACCCCCTCAAGGGAGACCTGCCGTGGCCAGGGCTCATCTTTGGGCTGTCCATCCTCGCCCTGTGGTACTGGTGCACGGATCAGGTACCCGCACTGGATGTGCAGGGGGGACAAGGTCTCCCTCGGGGTGCTGCAGGAACTCCTGTCTGTCTGTCTGTCTGTCTGTCTGTCTGTGGCTCGAACGGTTGGGAAAGGTAGGGCAGGGCTCACGCGGTCTGGGGGTCACTGAGCCTTGGTAACATGGGAGTGCCAGGCCAAGCACCCAGGATGTGGGGGAGGGGAGCTGGGGTGGCCAGAGGCGTCAGGACCAGCACCTCACCCGGCCTTTCCTGCCAGGTCATTGTGCAGCGCTGCCTGTCAGCCAAAAACATGTCCCACGTGAAGGCGGGCTGCGTGATGTGTGGGTACCTGAAGCTGCTGCCCATGTTCCTCATGGTGATGCCAGGAATGATCAGCCGCATCCTGTACACAGGTGATGCCTTCTGCTGGACTCAGTGGCCACTCTCCCCCATTCCTGGCTCTGAGCCACTTCAAAAGCCCTGTCGCTCCCTGCTCCTTCCGTTCCTCCTCCTCCTGCCCCTCCTCCTCCTTCTCCTCTTCCTCCTCTTTCTTTTCTTGCCATGCGCATTGCCAAGTATTATTGATCTCCCCCAGCGGTTCTCAACCTGTGGGTCGCGAACAATGAAAATACATCCTGCATATCAGATATTTACATGACGATTCATAACAGTAGCAAAATTACAGTTATGAAGTAGCAACGAAAATGATTTTATGGTTGGGGGTCACCACAACATAAGGAACTGTATTAAAGGATCGTGGCATTAGGAAGGTTGAGAACCACTGCTCACAGTGAGCAACTTGACGTCACAGAAGCCACAGAATTGCCTTCCCTGGCTTTTGCAGCAACTTGAGGTCACAGAAGCCACAGAATTGCCTTCCCTGGCTTTTGCAAATTCTCTGAACCAGGAGGTCACGGTTCAATTCCTGGTCAGGGCACAGGCCCAGGTTGCAGGCTCGATCCCCAGTGTGGGGTGTGCAGAAGGCAGCTGATCAGTGATCCTCTCTCATCATTGATGTTTTTATCTCTCTCTCTCTCTCTCTCTCTCTCCCTCTTTCTACCGTTCTCTGAAATCAGCGAAAACATATTTTTAAGAAAGAAAGTGAATCTTGAACGTATTTCCCTGATGTCTGCTCGCTGACACGGCTCTTCATCTCTCTCCAGATAAAATTGCCTGCGCCCTCCCCTCGGAATGTGAGAAATATTGCGGCACCAAGGTTGGCTGTACCAACATCGCCTACCCGACCATGGTGGTGGAGCTCATGCCCAACGGTGAGATTCGTCCCCACTGGCGGGGTCTTTCTTGGGAGGCTGATTGGGCTCGGGCTTCTCGTGGATTCTGTGGGCCTTCTGGGCAAGGCCATTTCCATGCCTGGAGGTCAGTTGGGGAAGCCTCATTCCAGGTGTCCTCAGTTTTTGAGCAGGTCTTACCTTGTGGCAAGCAGACATAGGACTAGGTTGGCTCTCAGACCTGGCACTGGTCTGTAGTCAGTCAGGCTCGGAAAGGAGATGATCTGAAAATGTGTTAGGGAAAAACACGGCTTTTCCATGTTCATCTGGAAGGTCTTTCGAAGTCCTCCCACAGACTTTGACATGGCGGCTTGAACTAAGTGGAGTTTTACCTGGAGAATGAATGAAAAACATGGAGAGAAAGGCAAGGAGTGGTTTTAGCTCTAGAATGAGGACGTTTGAGGCAGTTGATGGATGGGATACAACTTCTCACTATAGAGAATGTGTTCTCCTAGAAGATTGAGAACATAGAGTCCACTTTGGTTAGAGTTTTGGGGTAGATCGGTGGGGTTACTTTTCATATTGCATAAGGAAGAAAAATCTAATTCTGGCTCAAGAGATGCAGATTTAGTTAGGTTAGGGGGTCTCAGGAGATCCAAAATTCAAAGGTATTGGCCAGGAAAATTTAGAAGAAACCTCTACACAATTTTATCACTGAAAGAAAATGTAGAGATCATCTCATCAAACCTCTTCATTCTGCAGTTGGGGAAACTGAGGCCCGCAGAAGGAAAGTGACTTTTCCAAGCCACACAGCAACTCAGTGTCTGGCTTGTATAATTCTGCTCAAGGCTGGAATTGAGGAATTTGAGATGGTCTTAAAAAAACAACAACACTGGATGCATCACCTTGTGCAAACCATTTGGATTCAAATTCTATAAACATGGGAGTAATAGTTAACTATTCCACTTAGCTGGGCTGCTTATTAATTAAGGTTGCAATTAGTAAGAATCACATGGCTCTTTTATTTTACTTTTTAATTTTTTTGTTAATCCTTGCCAGAGGATATTTCCCCATTGATTTTTAGTGAGAGTGGAAGAGAGAGGGAAAGACAGAAACATCGATGTGAGAGAAACACATCGATTGGTTGCCTCCTGCATAAGCCCTGACCAGGGCCCGGGCTGGGAAGGAGCCTACAACCAAGGTATGTGCCCTTGATTGGAATCGAACCTGAGACCCTTTGGTCCACAGGTCAACCCTCTATCCACTGAGCCTAACTGGCTAGGGCAAATCCTAGTTTAAGTATTTCTGCTATATCATGGATCTTTTGAATTAGAGATCTTATAAAAGTCCGCTCAGATGGAAACACACACACACACACACACCATCACCACCATCATCCAACTGCAAAGTGTTAACCTCATATATATTTTATTCCTACCTCCTTGTTGACTGCTGTGGGATTGCAATATAATGTAAAGCCACAGTCCATTCCTTAAAATGTCTAGTTTTTCTGGAGAGATACATCGAAGGCCAACCATGGCATGATTTCAGAAAGCAAACAAACAGTGAGTCCTCCCATGTTCCAAGTGCAGAAGAGCTGAGGTGCGGTGTGTACCACTCAGAACCCCCTTCTCTTCCAGGGCTGCGAGGCCTGATGCTGTCAGTCATGTTGGCGTCTCTCATGAGCTCCCTGACCTCCATCTTCAACAGCGCCAGCACCCTCTTCACCATGGACATCTACACCAAGATCCGGAAGACAGCAACGGAGAAAGAGCTCATGCTTGCAGGAAGGTAAATGAAGTTCCCACCTGCCCCCACCAGGAAGCTTGAATAATTACTGTATAGGGTTCCCTCCAGCTAGGGATGATGGCGGATGCTTGGGTAGCGTGGGAGTAGCCTCTGTGGCCAGTTATATTTTCATTCCAGTGGCATCGGCTTTGAAATGCCCTTTTGGAGTGAGAAGGGACATCAGGGACCATCTAATCTAACTCCCAATTTATCAATGAGCAAAATGAGTGCTTACTATTTGCTCATCTATTTGCCCACTGTTGGTTTGACTATAGCTAATCCTCATCCCAACCTTGCAAGGTCAGTGATATCATTCCCAGTGTACAGTGAGAGAAATTGAGGCTCTCAGAGGTCCGGCAAGGTGTCCTATGTCACAAAGAGAGAAGAACAGTTTGAATCCAGAACTGTCTGGATCCAAAGTCCACACCCCTTTGTTCCTACACTCGGCTGCCTCTTAAAGTGGGATCTCTTGTGGTAGCGGCTGGTTTAGGTGACTATTGAAAGTCAAGTGCGTTTCACTTATAGGTACAGATGACTTTCTTGGGGAGGCAGAATATGGGAGAACAAAAGCCTCAAGAATGAATTTGCTAATTATGTTTCCTTGCTGTGGTCACATTGTGTGTGTGTGTGTGTGTGTACATACTTGCTCATTTTATATATATCCTAGAGGCCCAGTGCAAAAAATTCGTGCACGAGTAGGGTCGCTAACGGCTGCCTGCTGGGGCCTTCCTTCGTTCCACGCTGCCCCTTGGTGGTCAGCGCAGGTCATAGCAAGCAGTCCAACTCCTGAGGGGACACTTTGCATATTAGGCTTTTATATATAGAGATTTATTCATGTAGAGCCAATTATTGACACTATTGCGGGGGCTTTGCTTTCAGAGTGTTCATCCTGGTGCTGATTGGCATCAGCATCGCCTGGGTGCCCGTCGTACAGTCAGCACAAAGTGGACAGCTCTTCGATTACATCCAGTCCATCACCAGTTACTTGGGACCCCCCATCGCAGCTGTCTTCCTGCTTGCTGTTTTCTGCAAGAGAGTCAATGAGCACGTAGGTAGCATTCGTGTGCAGCCGGAAAGGCCCTTTCTGGTGCAGAAATTCCCACCGGGATGTGCCTGCTCTCTGCGGGAGGGATTCTGTTTCCCAGCGCTCTCCAGCGGGAATGGGTGTGCTGCTGAGGGTTTGGATGGCAGTGCTCCCATGTTCCGCACTCCCGTGCCCCGGCTTCAGATGGCCTGGAGCTATCCTTTCTCTCACCTTTCTTCTCCTGCCTCTGCCCCGCCAGCGTGCACAGCTGTCTTGTGTGTTCAGCAGTTGGTAACCCAAGGTTTTCTTTCCCAGGGAGCCTTTTGGGGACTGATCATAGGATTTCTGATTGGGGTGTCCCGTATGATCGCCGAGTTTGCTTATGGAACCGGGAGCTGCATGGAGCCTAGCAACTGCCCCACCATTATCTGTGGTGTGCACTACCTGTACTTCGCCATCATCCTGTTTGCCATTTCTATCATCATCATCCTTCTCGTCTCCCTCTGCACCAAGCCCATTCCCGATGTGCATGTGAGTACCCACTTAGGAAACCTGTCCTTTCCTTGTTTCCCATGTTCAGGCTGCAATGCCCATCTTGCTGGCCCTCGGCTCAGTGAGACATCTCACACTCACATGACTACATAGTGCACCCTTGCCATTGGTGTTGTGCAGAAGCATACAGGACAGGAAGCTCAGCGTGCCGGCTGCACAGTCTCAGGCATGTGTCTTCAGCAGGAGTCCTCAAGCGCTCTACATTTCCATCCAGGGGATCTTCTCTGACTCATGCTCCCCAAGGGACAGCTCAGGTGTAAGGGTATGAGGTCACTAGGGCAGGTACAGGGCTACACTGGCTTAGATGCCCAGGCCCCAGATAGGAACTTATATTTCTCGTAATAGTTCCATGGTCAGAACTTCCAGGGATCCCAGCAAGGGACATCCCTGGTTACAAAAATCACTACACTCAGAGAAATCTGAAGTATGATTTACCCTTTATTTTTTTCCTAATCAAGTCTCTAAACAGTTGCCCGTAGAATTCAAAAGAAATTTCAAACAATACTAAAGTCCAATTGATTTAAGGCTTCAAAAATGGCAAGTACTCTTCTTTAACTCTAGATGTTGCCCTTGGTTTAGGGTGTATTCACAGCCCTCCCAATGCAGATGAAGATGACCAATGATAGGCCATTTTCACCATAAGCAATATAGTCTGGTAACCCAATCCAGCTGGCATTCCACCTTTTCCAGGTTCCCAAGGAACAGAGCAAGATCATATTCGTCCATAGAGAAAGACAAAGGGTTTTGTTAACTCATGTCAATAGAGATGGTGCCTCCAGTTCTTCCCAATTCTAAATGGCTCTTGATTCTACAGCTTCTCCCCATACTATGCCAAACACACACAGTACAACAATGTGATCTTATGCGGTTGGTCTGGACAGATAGGTGTCTAGTCTTGTTTCTCAGAACCAGTGCTAAAAGAAATGAATTCATTTCTCCTAGGTAGCAAGAGTTCATTCATTCAAACCACTTATTTCTGTGTTCAAGGCATCTTCTTAGCCTCCGAATATGCATATGTCACAGGGCTAATGTGTACACGTCTGTGATTGACACCTAAGTTCCTGACATGTTTAGATATAATGCTGTGGATGGGAACTGTTATCTATGTTCTTATTGGTACTGAGAGGCCACATTCCTGTTTCTTTCTTGACGCATAGCTCCTTGTCCTCCCAGCTCCTTGGCCCAAGGCCCTCTTGGGATCTCCCTGTTGACCTGTTCTACTTCCTCCACAGCTCTACCGCCTGTGTTGGAGCCTGCGCAACAGCAAAGAGGAGCGGATCGACCTGGATGCCACCGAGGAGGACGTCAATGAAGCCCCAGAGGAGACCTTTGAAATAGGTGAGTGCCTTCATCAAAGCCCAGATCTCTCTTCTAGAGGGGGGATGGGAGCGGGCTGGGGAGATGTGAGGAGGAAACGGGGTTTGGGACATCTGCTCAAAGGTTGTGGGTACAGAGGGGGAGGTACAGAAGGGGAGGAGGGAGGTACAGAATCATTGCAGCTCCCTCAGCCCTCACAGTGTACAGCCTTCAGTGATGAAGGGTGGGTGAGGAACTGCCACCCTGACTTGATCTGGGGCATGGCCAGGGCCAAGGGAAGAGTCAGAGCTCTTCTGACGTAGCCTGTGAACTGAAAGCAGATGGAATCACAACTACGGTTCGTCCGAATGACATCAACAGGATGGAACAGAAGCTCAGGATCTTATGTCTTACCTGCCTAAGATTTAGAGAACCAAATTTCTCAGGCAGTCCATTGAGATAATTCTTGGTCAGCATTCAGACACTCATCCTGATCATGGAGAAATGCTTTCCTCAACTTCTATGTTCTTCCCCTCCACGGAGAATGGTTGTGTTAATGTGTGGTGTACACAGGTGTGGGAGCTCAAGGGCGTATGTTTCTTCTTCTTCTTCTTCTTCTTCTTCTTCTTCTTCTTCTTCTTCTTCTTCTTCTTCTTCTTCTTCTTCTTCTTTTAATTCTTACCCAAGGATGTTTTTCCATTGACTTCTAGAGAGAGTGGAAGAGAGAGGGAAAGACAGACAGAAATATCAGTGAGAGAAACACATTGATTGGTTGCCTCCTGCATGCGCCCCAACCAGGGCCCGGGCCTGGGAGGAGCCTGCAACGAAGGTACATGCCCTTGATCAGAAAGGAACCCGGAACCCTTCGGTCCATAGGCCTATGCTCTATCCACAGAGTCAAATGGGCTAGAGTAAGGTCATTTGCTCTTTACCTGGTGTTGGGCAGAAGGTCTCATCCCGCCACCTGAAGGGAGTGCACATATAGCAGAACAGGTCCTGCATCTGGCCGTCAGGAATATCAGAGAACCCTAGCTCTGGAAAGGGCCCGGAGACCAGTTGGTCTTATCGCCTCATTTTGAAAGCATATACATGGAGAACCCGGAATAGAGAGGCTTTGCCAATGGCCCCAGCTCTGACACAATCTGCCTTTGATCTCGAAAGACTTTTCCGTCTGACACCTGTGGCTACACAAGAAGTGCCAAAGGAGCCTCAGCCGTAGGGCAGCTGATCCTGGTGCTGGGAAAGGCAGCCCCTTCCTGCTTCCCGGGAGCTGGCATGGCCCCCACTTCTCCCACCTCCAGAAATGTCCCCACATTGAGGAAGAACACCATAGACTTTAAAATACTCACCATGCAATGAGGAGTATTTTGAATGTTTTCGTGCAGGCAAAAGATTATTATTAATTTACTAGAGGCCCAGTGCACGAAATTCGTGCATGGAGGGGTCCCTCAGCCCGGCCTGCACCTTCTCCAATCCAGGATCCCTTGGGAGATGTATAACTGCCGGTTTAGGCTCGATCCCACAACCGGCAGTCAATCATCCCTCTCGCAATCCAGGACCGCTGACTCCTAACTACTCACCTGCCTGCCTGCCTGATTGCCTCTAACCCCTCTGCCTGCCTGCCTGATCGCCCCTAATCGCCTCTCTCTTGGCGCCCGCCACCGTGGCTTTGTTTGGAAGGATGTCCAGAAGATGTCCGGTCTATCTGGTCGCCTCTCTTTTGGCGCCCGCCACCGTGGCTTTGTTCGGAAGGATGTCCAGAAGATGTCCGGTCTATCTGGTCTAATTAGCATATTATCCTTTTATTAGTATAGATTTGTTTTTGCACCAGAGGACAGGGTTAAGACCTGGTTGGAAAGAACTCACCTAGTTTTAACCCAAAGAGGCAAGCTCGTGTAGAGACAGCCTGTGGTAGTGGGATTCAGGAAGCACTGAGGTTGAATCCTGACTTCTTTACTCACTCCCCTGGGTGAGTGATTCCATTTTTCCTAGAGCTCAGGCTCCTCACACGCAAGTATTCTCAGTGGTAGCCTAGGCTTCACAGCGCTGTTGGAAACCTTGAGTGAAATCATGCTCCACAACAGAATCGGGCATAATCATACCGTTGTGATGGCCACGGAGGAAAAGGTTTCCGAGTTTGTCTGGAAAGGGGGGCGGGCAGCCAGTGTGCATCCATCAGGGATGCTTAGAGGGGACTCCCACGCCGGCTGGAGAATTTGAGCTTAGTGACTTCTGAGGTTCGTGGCAGTACTTGAATTCTGTCGTTTCTTGGTGAACCTATGGCGAAATCATACTGAATGTCCCGCCCTTAAAGTACAATAAACTAAGATCTCTAGAGGGCTTTTATAAACAAGGGGTGTCCCCTCATCATTCTCTAAAAAACAGCAGTATGAGAAGTCACCCCTATATCATTGTTACCACCACCACCAGCATCATGGCAAATAATGGTATGACCACAATGCATTTTAATTATGAACATCTTACTCTAGTCTAGTGTTTCATTTTGGCACATCATCCTTTTAAAAAACAGATAATACAAGTATAATTCTTCCAATTTTACAGATGAATAAAATGAGACATAGAGACTTGCTGGAATATTTTCTGCAGAAGGCAAGGTCTTTTACAATCCAAATTTTTTAAAAAATAAAATAACTTATGTATATGGTTTAAAAACAAACAATACAGAAAGTTCTACATTAAAAAGTAAAAATGAATCCACCTCCATTACTTGGCCCAGAGGTGACCACCATTGAGAGTTTTTTGTCCCCAAGAGAATTTTTAAAAATATATTTTTATTGATTCTAGAGAGGAAGAGAGAGAGGGAGGGATAGAGAGAGAGAGAGAGAAACATCAATGATGAGAGAGAATCATGGATCCGCTACCGCCTACACGCCCCACACTGGAGAGTGAACCCGCAACCTGGGCATGTGCCCTGACCGGGAATCGAACCGTGACCTCCTGGTTCATAGGTTGATGCTCAACCACTGAGCCACACCTTTTAGTTCCTCCTGCTTCTGTAGCCAACAATTCTTTTATTCCTTTTCCCCAACACAGAAGTGGCCGAGGAGAAAAAAGGATGCTGCAGGAGGGCCTACGACATGTTTTGTGGCCTGGACCAGCAGAAGGGCCCCAAGATGACAAAGGAGGAGGAGGCAGCCATGAAGCTGAAGCTGACCGACACGTCTGAGAAGCCTCTGTGGAGGACAGTGGTGAACATCAACGGCATCATCTTGCTGGCCGTGGCCGTCTTCTGCCACGCGTTTTTCGCCTGAGTCCTGCCTTTGGCCGCCGACCGCTCTCACAAAGGCCAGACTGTTTACTCTGTCCCCCTCTAGTCCCTCCTGGGGTGTTGAGGGGGAACCAGCCGGTTGTAAATTTTGCCCAGTCGATAAATGTGTACATGTGTTATTATAGGAGAGCCGGACCAAGGTAACCAGTTTGCTGTGAACTTAGGTATGTGAGGCCAGTGTGAGACAGTCAGCTGTACATAGCGTGTCAGAGCCGCGGGAGAAAAGTCTGCTCATTGATGGGAATGCAGACTGAGAAACAGAACCCTCTTGATGCTGGGGGCATGTTTGTCTCAGGGCGATTGGGCGTGTCCACATTGTTTGTGACCCTTGACTATTAGTGTCCAGAGTTCTGGCCTCCCTGGTTCCTGCCACTTTCTCTATCGGATCCCCCTTATCCTTTTTTTTTTTTTTTAAAAAGAAAGATTTCACTCTTCATCATACCCCTAGCAAGTTGTTTTCTTGGCACAAGAAAAATCAATCCGATAAACTGATCACTCATGGAAGCTGAGGGTGGGAGCTTGCTGGTTCCTATCCTGGGTGCTTGTTCTTTGAAGGAGAGAACGGAAGGGAAGGGGGTGGGGCTGAGATTAGTACTTACCCCAAAGTGGCACAAAGCCAGATGGAAGTATTGCTGTCACAACGGAGGCATTTTTTACCATTTTGGAAGTTCAGAGGAAAGACCACAAACCGGCGACCGTCAGCAAGGCAACCTGTCGAAAGCAGTCAGTCAAGAATAATGATACTGAGCAAACCACCCACAACTCTC
>NW_005361573.1:5048884-5050657 GCF_000412655.1 Myotis brandtii
TGGGATAATCTTGAGTCAAGAGGATTTTCTGGTTTCCTTAAAAATGTCCAGTGGGGGTGCCACGTATTTGGGATTTCCCTCACGTTGGCATTCGTGGTGCCTGGAATGTTCTAGTCCCTCGGCAACGTGTGTGTGGGCTGAATGGCTAATATGGGCATTATTTATGAACACATGCTTTGTTTTGGGGTTAACCTTTTCCTGTGGCTGCACAAAGTACACTCTGGAGTGACTATCATGCATTTCCAGGGGCCACTCTTCCTCATGATGTGGGTGTTGACATATTGACTGAGAAGTTGACTCTGTGTCATATCCCAGAGCAAATGTGCCTCTTGGGGGGGCGGGGGATCCATCATCTCAAAGCCACCATGCTGTCCTGAACTATTGAGACAATTAGCCTGAGATTCTCCTCCCCATGAGTTCACGTGACCACAGCCCTTACTCTTTCCAGTTGTCTAGACCGGCCATCACCCATTGACCAAGGTTAGGCCAGGTGGTCTCTGTTCGGGTGGGCGTGCTCCACACATTTCGCTAAGCGTGTTGAACGTGTTTGTGTCCCAGGGAGAAGGTTTTAAAATGCAATGACTTTAAATAGAATTCTTTCCATTCCACCTGTGAAATCTCAACAATATGGTAATAGAGGCTCATGAACGTGCAGAAAAGGTCAGGATGTTAGTTAGCATGGACGGATCTCAGGCGAGCTTAGAGAAGAGCTGGGATCTGGGGCTGCACGGAGCTGAGAGTGGTCCCTGGGTGTAAAACGGCTCAGCAGGCGAAGGAGTGGCTTGCGCTTGTGGAAGGAACCCCAGAGGTCACTGTTTGCTGAGCCCTTCTGTTCCCCTAAAGCTAGGAAGGGGAGAGGGAAGCGTGGAGAGTTCCACGTGGCTGGCATTCCTCGGCTTTGTGTGGAGTGTGCGGTACTGTTGAGATTGGAGAGGATACAGGGCCAGGGTCGACGGTTGGTGGACGGCGTGGGCACGAAGCAGCTCGATTGTCTTGGATCCCGAGTCTGGCTTTGCTAATGATTCGTCGTGTCTGTTGTGATAAATTATTTTGTCTTGACTGTGTATTTTTTTCTCTTTGAAAAAACGGGAACCTTTGGTGCTTATAGTATCTACCTACCTCCTCTGGGTGTGACGCGGTCACGTGGAAACGGGAATGGGAGATACATCCAGGAGAGATGCCGTACGGGTGTCCTATTAAACCGCATTTGGTCCCCTAATGAAAATGTATTACTTTGATAAAAATAAACACACCCAAAACCATGACTTCCAGGTTTCCTGTTCTCTAGAGGTTCTAGACAAATACCGACCGTGTCTGTGGGGAGCTGTGGTTGGGGTAAGATATAGATTAGGAAGCAGGCACCGAGGCAGCCGAGAACAGAATAGAGCAACTTGAACAAAAGGTAGCCAAGTTCGGGAAGGACTTCTATTTCACAATCTCCAGTAAACGCGAGGGGAGTCGCTCTACCTTCGCCGCACCATGTCCTGTGGGAACAGACTGAGCCACTGGGGTGCCCAGGGACCAATAAGTGATAAACTGGACTAGAGTAATCTCAGGGTGCAGGGAAGAGCTATTCTTTTCTTCAGACGGTTAATGGGTTATGGGGCAGAGTGATTGCTTATTTATTTATTTATTATTTTTAAATTTTCACCCGAGGATATTTTTCCATATATATATATATATATATATGATTTCAGAGAGGAAGAGAGAGATAGAAACATCAATGATGAGAGAGAATCATGGATCGGCTGCCTCCTGCACACCCCCTACTGG
>NW_005361573.1:5050842-5069098 GCF_000412655.1 Myotis brandtii
GAGAGAAACATCGATCAGCTGCCTCCTGCACACCTCCTACTGGGGATGTGCCCGAAACCAAGGTACATGCCTTGACCGGAATCGAACCTGGGACCATTTGGTCCACAGGCCGACGCTCTATCCACTGAGCCAAACCAGTCAGGGCTGTGATTGCTTATTAACGCTCAGTTTATAGAGCTGAAAAAGTCATGCCCTGTCAGGCAACACAAGCTTCTTGAACTATGGATGACTCTCAACATGTTTGACTGGTTCTGGAGGGTACAAGTGAGTGCTGTTTAGCCTGACCCAGCCCTTTTTTTTTGTTTTTTTCTTGTTTAATTGATTTTTGGGGAGAGAGAGGAAGGGAGAGGGATAAAGAGATAGAAACGCCAATGAGAGAGAAAGATCATCGATTGGCTGCCTCCTACACACCCCATGGGGGATCGAGCCTGCAACCCCCCTGACCAGGAATTAAACCATGACCTCTTGGTTCCTGGGTTGATGCTCAACCACTGACCCACCCTGGCCGGGCCCCACACAGTTTTTGTAGTCTTAAGAGCAACTCCAAGAACAAGTAATTTGATGCAATTCATCCCAGGCTTGGAGAACTGGTGGCAAATGTTCACCTGATGAAGGGACCACTTTACACACGAGGGCTGGCAGCCTGTTCACACGCATTTCAGAATCAAAGGGCTTAGCACAGTGGTTTTCGAGCCATAGTGCTATTACAACACTGGCTGCTGGGATGCACCCTTGGAGTTTTCGAATCACTTGGTCTGGAGGAGGGCCTGGGAATTTGCATTTCTATCGAGCTCCCAGATGGTTTTGAAGCTGCTGATCTGGGGTGGGGGGCACATTTTGAGAACAGCTAGTTAGAATTCATTTCCAAAGAGGTTTCATTTCATCACCAAGGCATATTGGAGTGGACAGGAGAGAGAATCAGTGAACTTGAATACAGGACAATTGAGATGGTCATGTTTTAGGACAGGGTGAGTGCAGGAGGCAACCAACCTATGTGTTTCTCTCACATTTGTTTCTCTCTCTCTCTTTCTCCCTCCCTCCTTCCCTTTATTTTCTCTAAAAATCAATGGGAAAAAATATCCTCAGGTGAGGATTAACAACAACAAAAAAGGAGGGATATCTATATGTACTAATAGGCAAAGATCTCCAAAATCAATTTTATATGAAAACGCCAGTCATGGAACAACACAGGAAGTAAGATTGCATAATGTAGAAATATGTGTATGTTCATACACGTATACGAATGACTAGAAAAATTACTTTAACATAAACTTTACACTAACAGTTATTCAGAAAGTTAGTGGGAGTGGATGGGAGAGATGGGTTGTCAGTGGGGAGTATTATATTAAATTCTGTAGACCAAAGCATTGTTTGAATATTCATAACAGTATCATAGGTAGGCATTTCTTATGTAATTTATTAAGGACATTTTAATTTGTTGATTTACTTCTAAAACAGTGTGTTTTCAAGCTATATATAAGCCCACATAGAGAGAATCATCATTTAGAATGTCAAAATAGCACAGAAACAGACAAAAGATATATATTGAGGTAACACCAATAAATAAACTAACATTAATCTATAAAATTAAATTGTGGTGATGCTGCACAACTGTGACAATTCTAAAATACACGGAACTGTACACTCTATTATTTATCTTTTAATGGAATTTATTGGGTGACATTGGTTAATAAAACTATACAGGTTTCAGGTGTGCAGCTCAAGAAAACATCATCTGCCCCCACTGCACTGTGCGCTCATTACCCCAAAGAAAGTCTCTTTCTGTCCCCATTTATCCCCCCTTTGCCTACTGCCCACCTCCACCTACCTTTTCGTCTGGCTATCACCTCAAATATGTGTGTATGTGTGTGGGGATGTTTTGCTTAATCCTTTCACCTTCTTTCATCCAGCTACCCAAACCACCTCCCTCCCAAAGCTGTCAGTCTGTTCCATGTATCCATGCCTCTGTCTCTATTTTGTTTGTCAGTTTATTTTATTACATTCCCCTTTTTTTCACCCAGGCCCCCAACCCCCTCCCCTCTGACTTCTGTCAGTCTGTTTTATGTATCTGAGTCTGTTTGAACTGTACACTTGAAACAGATACATTTTATGATATGTGAATTATATTTTAATAAAGTGGTTTAAGAAAATCAATGGCTCAATATGCTAACTTTTAGTGGGGGATGAGTTTATTGAAGGCAGAAACGAATAATTTTTAAAAAGTTCGTAAAAATAGTCACCACGGGCATTTCCAGCTCACTTCCCCTCAACTTCTAGGAACCATTCCTATTTTTCAAGCCCCTGAGATCAGCGAGGTGAATTCGGGGAGACAATGTCGCTGTTTTTCCGATGAGGGCATCCTAGGCGAGGCAGAGTAGGGGGAGGTAGTCTGTCAACGTGGAAATCTCTGGAAAGAGCAGGAAACAAGTTTGACGCAGGGCAAGCTATCTGATGAGCTCCATACAAAAATAATTTATTCCCAAACTCTCCTAGTTTACACACACACATAGGGAGTCAGCTCACTGGCTTTCTAAATGATCAGCTCTTTCTCCACTGACACAAAGGAACAGCAAACGCTAAAAGTCATGCCTAGAGTTATTGGGTAAAATTAGCAACTGCATATCTCCCTTTTGCATCACAACAAACTCTACAGGTGAAAGATCAATGCTGTCCTCTGCTTCATCTATCCTCTAGTGGCCCCGGTGGGGTTCAGGCGAAATAGCCGTGAGCAAAGACGGCCACGGCCAGGAGCACGATGGCGTTGACGTTCACCACGGTCCTCCAGAGGGGCTTCTCGGACGTGTCTGTCAGCTTCCTCCTCAGGGCTTCTTCCTCCTCTTTGCTCAGCTTGGGGCCTTTCCTCTGCAAACCGCAGAACGCCTCGTACGCTCTCCTGAAACACCCCGGCGTTTCCCCGGGATCATCTGAACCAAAGAAAGATAAACAAATGATCACAAAGCTCGAGAAATCCGACTCCCGTCAAGGTCGTGCGGATGACGGCAAAGAATGACGACAACTTACTTCTATGCCTTAGAGAAATATCCCTGCGAAAACACAGATAACTCCAGTTATAGAAAAATGGAGCCCGGCCAGCGTGACTCAGTGGCTGAGTGTTGACCTGTGAACCTGGAGGTCACGGTTCGATTCTCGGTCAGGGCACATGCCCAGGTTGCAGGCTCGATCCCCAGTAGGGGGCGTGCAGGAGGCAGCTGATCAATGATCCTCTCTCATCATTGATGTTTCTCTCTCTCCCTCTCCCTCCCTCTCTGAAATCAATAAAAATATATTAAAAGAAAAACAAAAAACTTTTGCATAGCATAGAGCCCAATAAACAAAGTCAAACAAGTGCCAAGCTGGGGAAAACATTTGCATCTTATATCCCACAGGGTGTGATATCCTTGTAGTAATGAGTTTCTTGAAATAGAGAACATCCTACAAACAACTCCATGTAAACACGCTAGAGCGATGAATCAACAGTTCAAAGCGAGAGAGAGAGTTCTCAAACCAAAGGCAAACCAGACATTACCTTCATCAGCATCATCATCAGCTTCTTCCTGTCTCTGCTCTTCTGCGTCTAAATCGATTCGCTCCTCTGTCCGGTTCCGAAGAGCCCAGCACAGGCGATACAGCTGCCCAGGGAGCACAGACAGGCCCATGAGTGATGAGCAAGTGTTTACAATAACATAACAGCACATTTACTGTACAGTGCAAAAAATCCCACAGTGTGGGAAGACATACACAACAAAGAAGAGGTCTTCTACCACACTCATTCACCAAAGCACACTATTTTACATTATTTCTGGCCTGGCCGGCATGGCTCAGTGGTTGAGCATCGAGCTATGAACCAGGAGGTCACGGTTCGATTCCCGGTCAAGGGCACATGCCTGGATTGCAGGCTCCATCCCCAGTATGGGGTGTGCAGGAGGCAGCCAATCAGTGATTCTCTCTCATCATTGATGTTTTTCTCTCTCTCTCTCTCTCTTCCTCTCAGAAATCAATAAAAATATATTTAAAAGAATAAAAGGAGCATATAGCTGTGACTCCTCACTCACATGCACATCAGGAATGGGTTTTGTTAGCAGGGAAACTCCCAGGATGACCACGATGGAAACGACAAAGAGAATCATGGCGAAGTACAGGTAGTGCACGCCACAGATGATTTTGGGACAGTTACTGGCAGCCAAGCAGGTCCCTGTTCCGTAGGCAAACTCTGCAATCATACGAAACAGGCCGATCAGCAGTCCGACGATGAGACCCCAGAAGGCTCCCTGCGCAAGAAGCAAGAACAAAACCAGGGGATTTAGAGGAGAGGAGAAGCTCATTCTAGGAGGTCATAATTACCACCCTTCCTGCTTTCTCCACTAAGCACTACACAGGACCCTGGCTGGTGTGGCTCCGTGGATAGAGTATCGGCCTCTGGACTGAAGGGTCCCGGGTTTGATTCCAGTCAAGGGCACGTACCGGTTGTGGCTTGATCCCCAGCCCTGGTTGGGGTGCCTACGGGAGGTCACCAATTGATGTGTCTCTCTCACATCGATGTTTCTCTCTGTCTCTCCCCCTCCTTTCCACTCTCTCTAAAAATCAATGGAAAGGTATCCTTGGATAAGGATTAACAACAACAACAAAGAACCAATCCATGGCTAACCTTGAGGGCAAGGCCACCGAAGCAGGGAAAGATGCCAATGCGTGTGGTTGCTAGTGGCCTGTTTCCCTCCGTGGCCTTGAAACACCATGATGGCACTGTTCATTCTCCACTTTGCTTTCACGAAAGACCTACCTTAGTACCTGTTTTCGCTGAACGAAAGGAATTCCAAGAGGGTTTTTACTTTTATGAAAAAAGTCGAAAAGAGGCAAAATGCAGGGGAGCCATGAGAGTGACCTCGCCAAGCTCCTTCCCCAGAACCACACCCAGCAGCTCAGCGTCAGGCCGCCTAGCTTTGCGCTGTGCCTGTGAGCATCTCTGCTTCATCTTGATGTGTTCTGTGAGTCCGTTAGCAAGATGTGTCCTAATGTATCAAAAGCCTAAGAGAGGTAGGACCCCTGGCTGGTGTGGCTCAGTGGATAGAGCGTCGGCCTGCAGACTGAAGGGTCCTGGGTTTGATTCTGATCAAGGGCACAGGCCCGGGTTGTGGACTCGATCCCCAGTAGGGGGCAGGAGGCAGCTGATCAATGATTCTCTTTCATCATTGATGTTTTTCTCTCTCCCACTCCCTTTCTCTCTGAAATCAATAATATATATATTATTGGCCCCAAGAATGCATTCAAGAATTTTTAAATATACATATATTTAAAAAGCTTTTTTAAAAAGCATAAGAGAGGATATTTTTGGGGGTCTGAAATTCTCAAAAAATTTCCATATAAATCAAGGGTACATGCCTCTTCACTTTATGCCATTTCGGTTTGCGGGTAGCGGGGGAAACCTGTACGGTCTACTTTGACCCAAGCTTAGGTTTACTGCGACTTTTCTGTTGTACATAGATTCAAACACTTGTGACTGATTTTGTAGCATGAACAGAACTCTGACTTATGTGACACAAGTTGCAGAGTCGACGGGCCTTGAGTTGTATGAATTGGATGGAAAGGATGCATTTTCCTCCCAGCGAGAGAAAGACGTTTTCCCCCCACTCCAGCAGGAAAAGAAGTCCCCGCACTTCCACTCACCTGTTCATTGACTCGCTTGCAGAAGATGGCGAGCAGGAAGACAGCGGCGATGGGCGGCCCCAGGTAGCTAGAGATGGATTCTATGTAATGAAACAGCTGTCCGTTTTGAGACACTTGTACCAACGGGACCCACAAAATGCTAATGATAATTAACAGGATGATGAACAGCCTGGGAAGCAAACAAAAGGAAGGGTTGATTAAACGGAAGCATCACTGGTACGTCCACTGTGCTTGGGTTCTTGAATGCATTCTTGGGGCCATTTATTGATTTTTATCCCCCCCGCCCAAAGAAATCCAAGCTCCTTGAAACCTCATGCCAGGCCATTGCGTAGGACTATCTGTGAGTAAAATGCCAGTAAAGCAATTGCTAGCAAAAGGAAGGGATGATTAAGCGGAAGCATCACTGGTACGTCCACTGTGCTTGAGTTCTTGAATGCATTCTTGGGGCCATTCATTGATTTTTATTTCCCCCCCAAAGAAATTCAAGCTCCTTGAAACCTCATGCCAGGCCATTGCGTAGGACTATCTGTGAGTAAAATGCCAATAAAGCAATTGCTATTCTACAATCAGTCATAATAGCTTCAATGATGAGATTAAGTATTCATTTATAAAAACAGTTCCAATGTCAGCATTCGGTTAATAATTCTCTAATGCAGTTCATGCACTGTAGCAATTAGGAAAAGAAACACACAGCACTAGGTCTAAGTAATCATTTGTAGGACACAGAAAGCAGACTCCTGTTTTGGTTTTTTTTCCTAGCTTGAGAGAAACTGAGTCAGGATGCAAGCTTTAGAATTAAAATATCCTCTGTCCCAGAATGCTGAGTGAGTTGGCCAGAAATGCTAATTTGTGTGTTTTTGCTGCTTGAGTACTTTGGCGGGTAGAAGGAATTGGTTAAAATATTGAGATGCAGCAAAAATCTATTCGGTTTTGCTCCTGGGGGTCAGGAGCAAAACCAAATAGGTTCACTTTTTAAAACTTTGCAATATTCTTCTGTGCTTGTGATATGAATAAACAAATAATAATAATTTACGGGACTCTCTGTAAAAGGCCATGGCTTGTCTGTGCTCACCGGAAACAGAAAGGTGGGAGTTGGGGGAACCGGGGACAAGCATTTGGGCGGGAGACTGAGGCACAGGGCCTCATTTCAGCTCTACAAAACTTCTGCAACCTTGCAATAACTAAGCGTGATAAACCACGGGCGGTCCGAGCACAGGGTCCAGAACACAGTAAAGATTCAAGAAATAGCACCTCCTATCGTCATTGTCATCATCACCCGAAAGCAAACGGTGTGTGTCCTGTGCTCTCTTATCTTCAGTTGTTTTCAGCTGTTTGCTGTCACACGCAGAATAAAATCCAAAGTCCTCTTATGGCCGGAATAGCCCTGCGTGATCTCCCGACCCCCACCTTTCTGATTTTGTTTCCTATCGCTCTCACGGGCCAGCCTCACCTCTTGCTGTCCTCACACACACCCCACACGTGACTGTGGAGGACTGCAGGCAGCACTGACTGCTCCTCCACACGGAGCCTCGGGGCTCCCCCCACACTCTCCCCAGGGCTCTGCTCAAATGCCACTTCTTCCGTGAGGACCCCCTGAGCACCGTGTTAAGTTAGTCCCCATCCTTAATCCTGCTCTAATTTTCTTCCTAGCGTTTTTTAAAATATATTTTTATTTATTTAAGAGAGGAAGGAAGAGAGAGAGAGAGAGAGAGAGAGAGAGATCAATGATGAGAGAGAACCATTGATCGACTACCTCCTGCACGCCCTCCACTGGGGATCGAGCCCACAACCCCGGGCCTGTGCCCTGACTGGGAATCAAACCGGTGACTTCCTGGTTCATAGGTGGTTTCTCAACCACTAAGCCACGCCGGCTGGGCATCTTCCTAGCATTTTTTGTCACCAGATATAGAATATATTTATGATCTGTCTTCCCCACCAAGGCATAAATCCCATGAGGCATGAACTTATTTTTCATATCGATGCCATTTTTTTCATATTTGTATTCCGGGTGATAGTAGGCATTTAATAAGAAAGAGAGGAAAAGAGAAACTCATTAACTGATCATTGAGACTTAGAGGGGGCTCATAACCAAGATCGTTGACCCATCCGTGGACTACTGCATCTTGGACCTACTGAATTCTAGCCCAACACTTTTCTACCACAGAAACCCAGAGGCCTATGGTCTTCCTCTCCTGTAGCATTTATCCAGAGTCACGATCTGGACCAACCAAGCCCTCGGAATTTCTCCAAGTGCTTCATTTACCAAAGCGATTGTTACTGTCTTCAGCAACGCATCGTCTTTTAAAGAGGTGGTTAGTTTCTCTTGACTCCCCGTTTTTAATGAATGCAGTTGGTAAACTCATCTGTGGTAGTGTGTGGAGGTCCCTCATCTGTTACTTCCTGCCTGTGATATGCATGGAAACTTCTAGAGATGATGCCTTAACCTGTGAGAGTAGATGGAAACTTTAGACCCTGTGAAAGACATTGATGGGATTTCACGAAGAGGTGGTTGGGAGTGGGTGTGAGGGGAGGAATAAAGAGACAATCAGAGGCATTTGGAAATCTGAAAAAGAAACTATTTCCTTGTCCTATCTGGTTTGGCTCAGTGGATATATTTTAAAAAAAGAAACTATTTCCTTGGTACGTATGGCCCCAAATTTCGTATCTAGAAAGAGATAGAGTTGGGTTAAATGTCCTCTAATGGTCCTTTACCCACTCTAGAACTCTATGAGTAGTTTATCTGAACCCCAAATGAGGAGGCTCTATTTCACTTCGATGTCGCTACCTTTGCAGAGAAATTTAAGACAGAAACCAGGGTTCTCTCACCGCCCAGCGATCAAGAGCTCTCTCTCCGAGGCCTGCTTCCGGATCTTCGTGTAGAGGTCCATGGTGAAGAGGGTGCTGGCGCTGTTGAAGATGGAGGTCAGGGAGCTCATGAGAGACGCCAACATGACTGACAGCATCAGGCCTCGCAGCCCTGCGGCCGGAAGAGGAGGCAACCACGAGTAAGGAACTGGACGCCATGAGCTGTGATCACTTGCCAACCAGAGGGCCATTCAAAGGTAAAATGTCACACGGACTGTTTACTAACTGATGTGCCCATGGATACATGCCATCGTGTAGCATTTTCTGCCTATTTCCTGGCGATTCTCAGAATTATTGACAAGTAAAAATTGCATGTATTTAAGGTGTACAACATGATGTTTTGATAGATACAGCATGTGAATGGTTACCACAATCAAGCTAATTAACCCAGTCATCACATCACCTAGTAACTAATACCTTGTTTTGTTGTGAGAATACTTGAGATCTATTTTCTTAATAAACTTCAAGTACACAAGACATTATTATTAACTGTAGTCTTTATGCTGTGGTCTCCAGAACTTATCCATATTATAACTGAACGTGTGTACCCTTTGACCAATATCTTCCTATTTCCCCATTCCCCATCCCCTGGCAACCACCATTCCACTTCTCTGTTTCTTTAGATTCTACATATAAGTGACATCATGCAGTATTTGTCTTTGAGAGAGACACATCGATTGGTGCCTCCCACACTCACTGGGAGCAGTGACTGGGGGTCGGGGATAGAACCTGCAACCCAGGTACGGGTCCTATACTGGAACTCAAACCTGAGACCCTCTGGTTCATAGGCCGATGCTCTAACCATTGAGAAACACCAGCCAGGGCTCATCACACTTTCTTTACCCATTTACCTGAGCAGGACATTTTCTTACCGTCAGGCATCAGCTCCATCACCAGCATTGGGTAGGCGTAGTTAGTGCAGCCGACTTCAGTGCCACAGTGTTTCACACACTCAGAGGGGACAACACAGGCCACCTTCTCTGAAGAGGAAGTCAGATAAGTGGGTTCAGTGAGTGGGGCCCAAACAGGTGAGACCTACAACCATTGGCCGCAGAGACGAGTGGTAAGGTCATGAGTTAGAGGAAAGACGTTTGCCTGGAAATTGAGGCTCAACTTTGAACTGCATGCAATCGATCTGCTTCCTCTTTGGCTAGAATACACCTTTCCAAGTGTCACAGCTGTAGCTTCCCTGGCACTGGCCCGAGAGGCAGGCTCTGCCTTGGGATGTGGCCCAGCTAGAGCATTAGAGGGAGCGATTCCCCCTCCAGAAAAGCTGCAAGAGCATACGTCCTCCCAGGAGCACAGAACTCCACAGATCAAACAGCAGCAACACAGCACTCAGGCAGCTGGTCCTGTGCGCCATCATTCAGCCAGTGTCTTTCTCCCACATCTAAGAGGAGGTGCCGCTTGTGATGTTGGGGTGACTGCCCCTGGTGGGATGATGCCTCATTCATTGTGGCAGTTGCACAATACCTTGCTGATATTTTAGCTAAAATGACATTATGGGATATTTTTCTATCTGTTTTCACAATGTCATTTTAGCTAAAGTATCAGCAAGTCACCCAGAATACTAACACCTTCGCACACGAGCTTCTCTTAGTTTATTATTCCTTTCTAATCCTTTTCCGGAGAGAAATGTGTTTATGGCACAACTACGGTCATTGTTGCGGTGATATTTTATAGTCTGCTGTTTATATCCAACATGATGATGTCAGCATGGCCCCAAGTCTTGAGATAGTGAACAATCCTATCTTTGGCTACTCCCTGGATATCTACCCGTTCTTTGTTGCTATAGACAACACCATAATATTGCAATAAGCAGGAATGCTGGTCACCTGATGCTCCTCTTAACAGGTTTTCAGGAAAATAAACCCGTTTTCTCCAGGCCCAGTTGAGAAAACATGAAGTGAGGTTAGTGCTATCTGATGGACTGCCTCCATAAACACCAGTGGTCTCGGATCAGGCAAGAAATATTCTATGTTTCCTTCACTCCTCATAATACATTTTTTTTTTAAAAAAAGATGGCAGTTTTTTTTTTTAAATTAATTAATTAATTTATTTTTGTTAATCCTCACTGAAGGATATTTTCCCATTGATTTTTAGGGAGCGTGAAAGATAGACGGAAAGACAGAGAGAAACATCGATGTGAGAGAAACACATCGATGGGTTGCCTCCTGCACGTGGCCCGACCAGGGCCCGGGCTGGGGAAGAGCCTGCAACCAAAGTACATGCCCTTGACCAGGATCAAACCCGGGACCCTTTGGTCTGCAGGCCAACGCTCTATCCGCTGAGCCACACCGGCGAGGGCATAATAAAGATTTTTAAGGGAGATTTTCAACATTAGCAGTTACTCTTAGCTGACTTAAAACATCTTAAAAACCACGATTCGTAATTCAAGCATAAATGATGGGAACTTATGGCTCCGGACTTGCCTGTGTACAGGATGCGGCTGATCATTCCTGGCATCACCATGAGGAACATGGGCAGCAGCTTCAGGTACCCACACATGATGCAGGCGGCCTTCACGTGGGACATGTCCTTGCCGGAGAGGCAGCGTTGCACGATGACCTGCCGGGAGAACACGCCTTGTCATGGGACAGCCGGAGGACGCGTCACGGGAGGGGAGCGCCTCTTCAGGGACTAGCGTGCCAATGAGAAGTGGGATGGTGATGAGAGAAGAATGAGCTTCGGAGTAAAATGTGGATTTGGACCCCTGCTCCTCCCACATGAGCATTTGACTTCTGTGAGTTTCAGGTTTCTCATCTGTAAATAGGGTTCTTTCTTTCTTTTTTGTAAAAAAGTATATTGATATTGACTACAGAGAGGAAGGGAGAGGGAGAGAGAGATAGAAACATCAATGATGAGAGAGACTCATGGATCAGCTGCCTCCTGCATGCCCCCTACTGGGGATCGAGCCCGAAACCCGGGCATGTGCCCTGACCCGGAACTGAACCCGGGGCCCTTCAGTCCGCAGGCCGACGCTCTATCCACTGAGCCAAACCGGCTAGGGCAAAGTGTTTGACTTTTTAAATGGTGAAACTAGATGATTTTCTAGGAGAAGAAAAAGAACAACATAAAGGTATTCACACATACACTCACACACACACACTCAGTCACACACACATACACACTCACACACGCACACACACACACACTTTACCTGATCTGTGCACCAGTACCACGCAGCCACGATGGTCATTCCTATGATCATTCCCGGCCACGGAATGTCCCCGGTGACAGCATCTCGGAAAATGTGGAAGGAGTCTGGCCGAGGAGTGTAGCACGCGGGGCTAATTGTCAGGTTGTCCCCTTGGACTATGGATGGGATGGCGTTCATATACTTCTCCGTAAAACTCTCATAGCCTCCGACTTCGGCAAATGCTGCAACAGCATCGGATACAAGACAGTGTTCCACAGAAACGTGAGACACCCATTTCCCTAACGACCCCTCCGTGATGGGAGGCACTCCGGCACCTCCCATCAGCCTGGTCGTATTCTCAGGACCCTTCTCTCGGGATCCACAGCCCCATGACTTCCACCCCATGGCCCCGTTCACACAGCCATCACTTACCAAACCCCATGAGGATGAACGAGCCGATCAGCATGATGATGGTCTGGAGGGTGTCGGTGTAAATAACCGAGGCCAAGCCGCCTGTGGGGAGAAGGAAAGAGCCAGGGTGTTTGACTCAGGTGCCCTCCCCTACTTGCCTTTGCCTTTAGGTTCTCTAAACACCGGAAATGACTCAGCAGAAAACAGATCGGAAGCTCCTGGTGGCATCATCATCTCCTTGGAAGGTGTGTCTCTCATTGGTCCTGTCTTCCTCGCCTTGCCTCCACTCAACGTTTCTATGAATTACGGTAGAGTTCTACCTTTGTGTGCGCTTTTGAATATTAAGTAGGGGGAAAGGCCATGTTATAATATCGTGAAAATCTCCCATAACAACCCCTCAATTCGCTCTATTTAGCACAGGATACCTGCTCTAAAGAACTGGGCGAAGCCATTTCTGTTCCAGCGTTGGAACATACCATCGTTTCCTTAGTGGAATACCGTATATTACTGTTGACCTGCGTTTTGCGGCAATGTCGTTGAGCCCAAATAGCGTCTCCCTGTCCCACCCATCACATCGTTATCCTGGATCAAGGTGATCATAACTAACAACGAGGATCCGCTTTCCTACGCTCTGGCTGTGTTTCTAGGCTGCGACTGACTCTGAGCGGAATAAAGGGAGAGCCTTACCTTGGCAGCGACAAGGCTAACGCTCAGGTGACACGAGCAGAAGGTAGCATGGCCGAGCTAAGCACGCGGTGGACTCACCAGTGATCGTGTAGATGGCGGTGATAGCCAAGAGGATGAAGATCGCCAGGTAGAGGTCCAGCCCCAGGGCCAGCTTGATGAATATGGCTCCGGAGAATATGTCTGACTATAATGAGACAGGCAGGGCCATCAGCCCATAGCTTCAATCTCTCTCTTTTTTTTAAAGTTTATTTTTATTGATCTCAGAGAGGAAGGGAGAAGGAGAGAGATAGAAGCATCAACGATGAGAGAGAATCACTGATCGGCTGCCTCCTGCATGCCCCACACTGGGGATCGAGCCTGCAACCAAGGCATGTGCCTTGTCTGGGAATCGAACCCTGACCTCCTGGTTCATAGGTCGACACTCAACCACTGAGCCACACTGGCCGGGCCCTTAGCTTTGATCTCTTTGCCTATCTCTCCTTCTGTTGAACTCCTCTAGCCCAACTCCAACCCTGGCTAAATCCAGTTTCCCACTTACTCTGTGCCTGCACCTAGGGATGTTTCTTCTGTGTTTCTAATTAGATTCAATCTCTTTGCCTATCTCTCCTTCCGTTGAACTCCCCTAGCCCAACTCCAACCCTGGCTAAATCCAGTTTCCCACTTACTCTGTGCCTGCACCTAGGGATGTTTCTTCTGTGTTTCTAACTAACATGCTTACATGCCATTCCCCATGTTTTTGTTATGTTTTGGTTTCGAGTGAGGTGAGGTGAGGGGAAGGGATACGGGGGCAGGATTCAGGATCCGAAGCGTTAGAGGCAGGTTCCTTTGGAGAACCCGGGTTCAGAGGGGTGTCACAGGAGATGGGAGATGTTTTCCTCCCTAAGATTTGAAATGAAACCTGGGGCAGGAGGACTGGGGAGGCTGTCCTGTCCTCACTCCTCATCGTGATCGGTTTAACCAGTAACCAGGACCCAATCTGTTATCAGAGTGCAATAGCAATAGTGCACAGAAGGTTGTGCGCAAGATTAATCATTATTAATAGCACTTAAAACATGACCTTGTAGGTAGGATGGACTCCTGCTACTGTACCTTCTCAGCCGACCACAGACCCTGCACAGTCAGTCACACACATGCCCTTGACCTTCCTGTTCCTCCGTTCAGCTCCCATCATTCCATCACGCCCCTGCCCCCCCTCAACCGGATCCTTCTGCCACCGGAGGCTGCACCCCGTGAGCCCCTTCGGCCACTCGCATTCTGCCCCAGCGCCTGGTTCATGCCCTGGAGGATCGCAAAGCTGTAGAGGTCAGAGGCAGGGGAGACCTGGGAGGTCACTGAGCCCCGCCCACCTGGGGAACATGGCGAGCCCCTCGCTTCCCTCGGCCCCTCCTCTTTCCTGGCCTGGGGGTTGTGTAATCCCCCAACACCCCAAGCGGAGACTTCCATTCCCACCCGCTTTCCTGGGCATCCACAGCATGTCTTCTTGTGCTTGTCCACACACTCCACTCAAGCTCACACTGACTATATCTGCAGCCATTGTCATAAAGTACTAACAATCTTATGGTTAAATTGTTTTTATTCAAGTGTGTTTTTTATGTTAATCCCCACCGAAGGATATTTTTCTATTAATTTTTATTTTTTATTTTATTTTTAAAAATATATTTTTGTTGATTTTAGAGAGGGAGAGAGAGATAGAAACATCAATGATGAGAGAGAATCATTGATTGGCTGCCTCCTGCTTGCCACCTACTGGGGATCGAGCCCACAACCTGGGCATGTGCCCATGACCAGAATCGAGCCCTGGGCCCTTCAGTCCGCAGGCAGATGCTCTATCCACTGAGCCAAACCGGATAGGGCAATCAATTAATATTTTTACTCCTCTATTTGGCATTACTCACTCTGGCTTTGAAATCAGACAAGTAAGCAGAAAAATAACACAGGTGATATGCAAAAAAATTTTTGTTTTAATGGAGAACCTACTTTCTGAGTCAGGTAGGTGAAAGAAGTCATTGTCATGTACTTGATTTACAAACATGAATACCCTACCATCCAGCAACTATCGGGGCCAGGGAAAGAGCCTGCAACTGAGGTACGTGCCCTTGACTGGATTCGAACCTGGGACCCTGTGGTCCACGGGCCGATGAGCCACACTGGCTCGGGCTTTGGTTAACTTCTTAACTTCTTAACCATGTGGTGAACTCCTAGCACACAGGGATCCTCGCTCCCCCGGGCTCGGAGCGCCACATGCACAGGAAGCGCTGGGAGAGGCTCACGCTGCGCCAGGCGGGCTCAGCCCCTCATCCGAGCAGCTGGCTCACTTCCAGCCACGACTCCACTCAACAGCAGAGCGATGGGGAGTCAGCTTCCGCCCTCAGGAGCGGCCCAGACTCTGCACCCCGGGCCATAACCTCATGAGTCACTGATGTGCCAGCAGCAAGCCGTTACTCTGTCTTTGTTTTCTACACGTGCTGCTGACTCTTCAAACTCCTCTCTGCTTTCCTCCATGATTATCTCCAAGGAATTTAATTAAACACACACACACACACACACACAACTTTAGAGTTCTTTCAACACGTATTTGTGAAATATATTGTGTAGGGGCAGCCTTAGATTAAAAAAGAAAAAATTAAGGGCCCTGGCTGGTGTGGTGCTGTTGGTTGGGTGCCATCCTGTGCACCCGTGCCGATTCGATTCTTGGTCAAGGGCACAAGCCTGGGTTGCGGGTTCGATCCCCAGTGTGGGGCGTGTAGGAAGCAGCTGATCCATGATTCTCTCTCATCATTGTTGTTTCTCTCTCTCTCCCTCTCCCTTCCTCTCAGAAAGCAATACAAGGATATATTATTTAAAAGCAATCTTGCAAAGCTTAACACGCCAGGAGCACAAACTCACCGAGATCCTCAAAGCCACGCAGATGAAGAGGGAGAGGACGGAGAGGTAGATCTGGAGCCGCTTCCCCCCGAAGCGCTTCTTGAGGTACTCGGGCATGGTCATCACCTGCGGAGACAGCAGGGGCTCACTGGCTCAGCACATCCGGTCACTCCACACTCACCGAGCACGCGGGGCGGGCAGGCCTGTGGCGCCTCGGGAAACCGAGGGCAGGGAGGCATCGTCTCTCGGGAAAGCAGCAAAGCCGGGTGGACACGGGCGCTGGGATCAGACAACCTTGGGACGGGCTCCCAGCGCCCACACTGACTAGAAATGTAACATTTTGCGAGTGACCCTCTCCCTGGACTCCACTCCTCTCATCTGTAAAGTAGGGTTTTCATGGGACGGTAGATGTAAAATACCCACGCCACCACCAAATGCACGGCAAACGCTCAATGGATAATTTTTATGATTTTCACCCAAACTATGACAGTCTAGTTAAAACGTTACTTGCAGCCTGGCCGGGTGCAGCTCAGCGGTTGAGCGTCGACCCAGGATCCAGGAGGTCACCGGTTTGATTCCCGGTCAGGGCACAGGCCCGGGTTGCGGGCTCGATCCCCAGTGTGGGGCCTGAGGGAGGCAGCCGGTCCATGATTCTCTCTCATCATTGATGTTTCTCTCTCTCCCTCTCCCTTCTTCTCTGAAGTCAATAAAAATATGTTAAAAAACAAACAAACAAAAGGCCCAGAGAGACAGAGCAGGCGGAAGGGAAGCCACCACAGCTGTGGTACATCCTACCCTTCATCACAAATGAAACCGCTTTACAAGTGTCAGAATAGCACGAATCAGGAGGAAGGAAAATGCCCCAAGTTGGGGAGGACGTGGGCGAGTGGAGCCCTCACGGCGGGGAAGGCCTGGGAGCAGGTGGCTGAGCCATTCGCAAGAGCAGCCGGGCAGCACCCAGTGGCTCTGGGTCATTGTAAGCCCAGAGACCCTGCAACAAACGGTCTTACCCAGGTCTCCCGGCTGAGCAGGGAGAATGAGTGTGTCAATGGATGCCGACCAGGCGTGCCCACAGCCCCCGCGGGTACTCACGCCTGCCTTGATGTATATGGGGACAAAGAACCAGCCGAGCACCAGCAACAGCACCAGGGCCTGCAGGAAATCAAGCAGAGAGGGAGGCGTCAGAGAGGCCTGGCCTGGGGGCCGTGCCGTCTCACGGCCTCGGAGTCTGAAAAGAAAAGGCGGCCAGTCCTCCCTGACTGTCGTCGCCCATGATGTCACTTACGTTCCACTCAAAGACTGCGGTGGCGATGCCCGAAGCCGCCCCGGTGCCCGCCAGCCCCACGAAGTGGCCGCTGCCGATGTTGCTGGCGAAGAGGGAGGCGCCCATCTGGAATCCAAGAGCACAGACGCGGGTCAGAGTTAACAGACTCCAATCAGGCTTCCGAACCGCAGGGACACGTGGCGATGTTCCCGTGGCTACCCCTTGGGCCAGGAGCCCGCCAACTACAGCCCGTGGGCGGAACCCGGTGTCCGTAGGGTTGGTGCGCCCAGAGTATTTCTTCCGTTTCTAAACGGTTAACAAAAGAGCTAGCCCAGCGGGCGTGGCTCAGTGGTTGAGCATCGACCTATGAACCAGGAGGTCATGGTTCGATTTCCGCCGGTCAAGACACATGCCCGGGTTGTGGGCTTGATCTCCAGTAGGGGGCGTGCAAGAGGCAAGCTGATCAATGATTCTCACCATTGATGTTTCTCTCCCTCTCGCTCTCCCTCTCTCTCTCCTTCTTCTCCCTCCCTCTCTGAAAAAAAAAAAAAGATGAGCACACCCAATGTTTTCTTTACTCTTACACACACACACACACACACACACACACACACACACACACACAAAGTTCATCTCCCAGAAGCTCTGCCCACTCACCGGCCACCAGACCATGTCCCGGCCAGCCAGGAAGAAGCCCCCAACGGTGCCCCGGTTGGTCTTCAGCATGGCCTGTGGGGAGGGAAGACGTGGGGCGGTCAGACCACAGCCGCCGCACCAAGGTGCCCCCGGCGCCGGGTCACGGTGCCGATGAAACGGACCCTTTCCAGCTCCCCCGAAGAGAGAAACATTCTCCTGGAGACTGCGACGTAGCACCGATTTTTAAAGGACCAAACCAGAAACCGGGGACTTCAGGGATTACATTTCTCAACGTTCGTCCTAACCGCTCTGGTTAGTTTCATTTAGGAAGACAATGGGGGAGATAGCTGTAATACTGCCCACAATACGAAACAGGAAAACGCTGTGAGTGAGGTGTCTCTGAAGCTGTGTGTGGAAGGAAATCGGTAGCCTTCAATCCGTTACCAAAAGAAAGAAGGGGCATCAGTGAATTAAGCATCCAACTCAACTGTGGTAGAAAGTGAGAAAATAACAAAGGGAAATAAGAGAAGTGAGATAAGAAAAACAATGTCGCCTCTCCAGCGTGGCTCAGTGGTTGAGCATCGACCTATGAACCAGGAGGTCACGGTTCGATTCCCGGTCAGGGCACATGCCCGGGTTGTGGGCTCGATCCCCAGTAGGGGGGCGTGCAGGAGGCAGCCGGTCCATGATTCTCTCTCCTCATTGATGTTTCTAGCTCTCTCTCTCTC
>NW_005361573.1:5069377-5071824 GCF_000412655.1 Myotis brandtii
GGAGGCAGCCAATCCATGATCCTCTCTCATCATTGATGTTTCTATCTCACTCTCCCTCTCCCTTCCTCTGTGAAATCAATAAAAATATATTTAAAAAGAAGAAGAAGAAAATGATTCTGAGAGGAGGACAATGACATCGGTGACAGCTGTGAATGTTCTCAGCTTCGTCACTTTTCCCTCCCTTAGATGTTTTACTCCAAGCCATGCGCCCACCCCAAACCCCCTCTGGGCTCCTACGTACCCACAGCCCGACAGCCATCACTACCACGAAGTAGATGACAATGACGGAGATGTCGGCGGCGTTTCGGATGCGCTCTGACATCTCGGGGGGGCCCGGGGTCCCGGTCACGGTGCTGGGGCTCACGGTGCTGGCCATGGCTGCGGGCAGTGCTGTCCCCATGCCCAGGAGGGGCCCTCTCCTTATATGAGCTCTGGGTTAATGATCAGCCTCGAGCAGGTGGGGCGCGCTATCAGGACCGGATCCTGGGCACGGGACCTTTAAACCTTCTCTGATGCCCTGAGACCCTGGCCCCCCGGCGGGCAGGGCTGGTCTGACGGCGTGTGGGAATGAGGGTGAGAATTGGAGGTGCAGAGTGGGGTGTTCCCTGCGTGGAAAGACAGGGTCTGTAAGATGTGGCCAGGTTGGGTGAGGATTAGGGAGAGATGACAGGGGACAAGGAGGAGAAGGACAGAGGTGAAAAGGCCAGAAAAGAATCCGCAGGGACAGGGGGTAAGAGTCCCTTACAGATCAGATAAGACTCCTGACCAAGGTGTTCCAACTTTGAAAGTGAAACTGCCCAGCCGGCGTGGCTCAGTGCTTGAGCATCCACCTATGAACCAGGAGGTCACGGTTCCATTCCCGGTCAGGGCACGTGCCCAGGTTGCGGGCTCGACCCCCCCGTAGGGGGCCTGCAGGAGGCAGCCGATCCATGATTCTCTCTCATCATTGATGTTTCTAGCTCTCTCTCTTTCTTTCTCTCCCTTCCTCTCTGAAATCAATTAAAAAATATTTTTTTTTAAAAAGTGAAGTGAATTATGCAATCCATGGGTCCCAAGGCGCTGCCATATTCTTCAGGAACAAGTAATCTAAATTGCCTTGATATGACACAGCAGGAAAAGGTGTAAGGAAAGAGATGAACCGAGGGAAGAGCTGGCAGGCCTCTGTGGGCACTGCCGATATGCCTACCAGCAGAAGCACCTCGCCTGTGCCCTCTTGGTTTCGACTGGGCGTGAGCCTGGCAGAGGCACTTCCCCCGCTGTTTTTATTTCTCCCCTGGCGACAACCTGTAAGGACCCTCCTGCCCACTTCCGAGATTAGGCCCTAAAGCAGCGGTCCCGGGAGGAGCCTTTGACTGCTGCAACGTCCTGGTGACGCAGGCTTACTGTCCCCTTCAGCTCGTTGGTTTATTAGACTTGATGCCTGCTCCCCTCTGCTCCCCTCCTTTATGAATATCTGGCTGCCTGTGCTAACCGGGTGAGAAGTGGTCATTATGCTGATCTGTTAGGACCCTTTGCCCAGGATGGGCTGACTCGTGGCAGGTGTAAGAGGGGTGTCAGGGTGTCAGGGACAACATCTTCTGTATGAGGAGGAGCAGCCACAAAGAAACATGGGGGTGGCCCCACAACAAAAGCCTCCAAGAAATGTGAAACCCAGAAATCTGAGAAATGTGGAGGGAAAAAGTGACCTCGCAGGGTGATCTGAGCATAAATCCTCGACTCAGCGGCTGGTGGTGGGTAGTCATACCCCCGGGCGTATACATTCCTTAGTAAAAGAATTACCTTTGGCCCTAGCCGGTTTGTCTTAGTGGATAGAGCGTTGGCCTACAGACTGAAGGGTCCAAGGTTCGATCCAGGTCGAGGACATGTACCTTGGTTGCGGGCAGATCCCTACGAACCTGCACATGCAACTCAGGACGTGAAAGGTCTGGTGGAAAGTCCTCCTTTGAACTTGCCCCTGAATGTGTTCCCGGGAAATTCCCTGAACAGCCCTGTGAGTCCTAGTAACCAGAGGAAGGTGTCCCTGGTCTGTGACGTCGGACATGAGGGTCACTGTGCACTGACTGTTGCACCATCTTCACTGGAGGGGAGACCTAATCAATCTGTCCTTTGTGTCCATGATGGCTCCTCCCACAGACGGGACTCCTCCTGGGAGTGAGGTGCTGCAGGGAGGCTCCAGTGCATCAGAGTCACAGGACCTGGGACCAGGCCAGGATGTGAGGCCAGAGACAGTCCCCTCTGAGCTGCAGCTGCAGCTGGGCTCTTAGGGCTTTGGGCCAAGGGCAGGTGTGTGCTGCCACCAGCAGGGGGCGCTGTGGGACCGCCCTGTGGTCCTAGTGCAGCTGCACATTTAAGGACCTGAACTAATAGGAGCCTGGGCCTGTGGCTGGGCCCTGTGCTCAGTGATGTGCTGTCTCAGCAGGTGCTTCCTCCCAGGGCCCCCAAGGGGT
>NW_005361573.1:5072741-5076051 GCF_000412655.1 Myotis brandtii
CCACAGAAGGTTGGTCACAACCAGCACAGACTCTCAGTGACACCCTCCCTCCCCCTCTTCCCTCCTCTGCTGCTGCCTCCCTCACCCCCTCCTCTCCCTCGGGCTCCTCAGCTCTTAACTCCATCCTCACGTGAGGGTTTCAGAGGAAAGTGACAAGTTCCTGCTGTAATTGAAAAATTAAGAAATATTTAATGTAAAAAAAAAAAAGAAGATGTAACATCGCCTAGAATAACTTGCTCTTTTAACTTCCTGTCCATCCTAAATGGAGGGTTTCTCAGGCAACAGCTCACTTCTCCAGCATCGTTCCATTTGCTTCTTATTTATTTTCTGAATTATTTCCCTATAAGGTATCTGTGTCTACAGCACACTGACTGTATTAACATTACTCACATTAGGCCATGGCCAGATTTGCTCAGTGGGTAGGGCATCAGGCTACTACCAAAGGGCCCCCGGGTTGATTCAGGTCAAGGGCATGTACCTCCATTGCAGGCTGCTCCCTGTCTGGGCCCTGGTCAGGGCACGTGCAGGAGGCAACCAATCAATGTATTTCTCTCACCTCGATGTTTCTCTGTCTCTCCCTCTCCCTTCCGCTCTCCGTAAACATCAATGGGAACATACCCTCCGGTTAGGATTAACAAATACACAGACAAATCTGAGTCCCATGGGAAGTGGTGGCAGCTCTGGCCCCACAGGCTTTTAAATCCCTGTGACCAGCCAGCGGCCAGGGCAGAGGACAGGAAGTCAGAGCCATGGGACAGGCCAGAGCGTGACCGCGGCAGGAGGGGCAGGAGCCGCGGGGCCATCTAGGGGCTGAGGGAGGCCCCGTGCCGGAAGGTCAGGCACCGCCCAGCCCGGGACTGAGCTCTGTGCTCACAGAGGGACATGCGGGCCCAGAGGCTTCTGAGCAGAAGCTCCTGCTCCCACCTCCCGACAGGGGCTGCTCAGCAGCGGCCTCTCCCAGGCTGCTCCCAGGGGACAGCGGGACCAGCTGTCCGCCTCCTCCCACCACAGAGGGAGCCCAGGGCCTTATTACTGTGCAGGGAGAGGGGCGGCCGAAGGAAGTCGGGGCCAGACCTCCATGACCAGCCCTTTCTTGGGCAAGGCGGCCAGGGGGGCGCAGGGCTGCCCGAGTCCACTCTGGGCCCAGCTGTGTGCCAGGCCTGCAACCTCTCCTCCTAATGCTTCCCTCTCACTCCCCAAGGGCTGACCTGCGCCCTGTGTCCCCCAGGGGGCGCTGTGGTAGAAGCCCCTGCTGGCTGCTCCCCAGTAGCTCAGCTGTGCCCCCTCCTGCCCCGCCCCCAGCCCCAGGCAGGTCTTCTGTGGGAATAAGGCCCCATCTCAGGCTTTTCTCTCTGGTGGGACCAAGGCCAAGTGTGAAGGAGGAGCTGAGCAGCCTGCAGACAGGGGGAGATTTGCATGGAGCCTCCCCCTGGGGATCAGGGCTCATAAGAAGGTGAGGGCTCAGCCTGGCTGTGCGGCTCAGGGAGCAGAGTGTGGGGGCCTGTGCACCATGGATGGGGCTCCCCTTCTCCTCGCCCTCCTGGCTCACTGCACAGGTGGTGCCTGAGGGGGGTTCTGGGGGGGCATCTGACTGTCACCCGGGAGCATGACCTCTCCCTCCCTCCCTGGGCCAGGGGTCTGCGCTGTCCCCTCTGATGTCTGTGTCGCCCCCTCCTTGCAGGGTCCTGGGCGGAGGTTGTGTTTACTCAGCCCCCGTCTGTGTCGGGCTCTCCGGGACAGAAGGCCGTCATCTCCTGCACCCGCAGCAGCGGCAGCATCGGGTCCGAGTATGTGCACTGGTACCAGCAGCGCCCGGGCAGGGCCCCCACCATGGTGATCTACGGAGATGATGAAAGACCCTCGGGGGTCCCAGATCGGTTCTCTGGCTCCATTGACAGCTCCTCCAACGCCGCCCACCTGACCATCTCAGGGCTGCAGCCCGAGGTTGGAGGCAGCTATGTGCACTGGTACCAGCAGCGCCCGGGCAGGGCCCCCACCATGGTGATCTACGGAGATGATGAAAGACCCTCGGGGGTCCCAGATCGGTTCTCTGGCTCCATTGACAGCTCCTCCAACGCCGCCCACCTGACCATCTCAGGGCTGCAGCCCGAGGATGAGGCCGATTACTACTGTCAGTCCTATGACAGTGGCTATACTAAGAACACAGAGCTCCAGGCTCACGGGGAAGTGAGACAAAAACTCCCCGGAGCCTGGGTCCTGGGGCTGCCTTCACCTGCCCCATTGGGGGGTGCTCTCTGCTGCCCCCTGCTGTAAAGTCTGTGTTGAGACGGGAGGCTCCTAGTCCCTCTCTGTCACTCAGGTCTCCCCTTGTCTTGATGGATTCGCCCTGTGTCCTGTGCAGTCACTCCCTGGGGGCGGGCTAGTTCAGAACAGGGTTTCTGAGCCTCCGCACAAGTGACAATGGGGTGGGGGCGAGGCCTGTGGAGGGGGCTGCTCTGCGCGTGCGGGGCATCTGGAAGCTTCCTGTGGGCTCCACACAGAAGATGCAGTAGCACCTCTTCTCTAGGTTCTCCTTAGGAAAACACCTCCTGATATTTCCAAATAGCCCCTGAGGGTGCCAAATCACCCCAGTTTGAGAACCACTTTTTAAAAGCACATGTTCTCAGCTTCTAGGCAGCCTTTAACCTTCAGGCCTGTTCATGCCCATCATCTGGATGAAAACTAGATGTGGTGTCACCTTGTGCCTCTGTGTTCCCACCTGTCAGACCAAACAGTGACACAAACTCACCTGAGGTCAGAGAGCTGTGACCCAGTCACGTGCAATCTCCTCTCATACAGAGTGTGGCGCGCCATTTCTGGCCAAACTATGAGCACACTTAATAGTTAAAACTTACCCAATGCCCATCCCTGTACCAGCTCTATGCTCCTTGATTCTCTCAGGAGGAGGTCACAAGCATGAGATAAAGGATGAATGAATCCATGACCAGGCCTCCCACCTGCGAGTCCCCGTGTTTGTGGGGTCCCAAGAGCAGACAGGAGGGGTAGGCAGGTGAGGAGCCAACAATGAGGGCGGGAGCCAGGACGCCCTCCTTGGGCACAGCCCTGTGAGTCCCAGTAACCAGAGGAAGGTGTCCCTGGTCTGTGACGTTAGTCATGAGGGTCACTGTGCACTGACTGTTGCACCATCTTCACTGGAGGGGAAACCTAATCAATCTGTCCTGTGTGTCCATGATGGCTCCTCCCACAGACGGGACTCCTCCTGGGAGTGAGGCGCTGCAGGGAGGCTCCAGTGCATCAGAGTCACAGGACCTGGGACCAGGCCAGGATGTGTGGCCAGAGACAGTCCCCT
>NW_005361573.1:5077258-5080105 GCF_000412655.1 Myotis brandtii
CCCAGGGCCCCCAAGGGGTGAGCCCACCTCCATGCCCCTCAGTCTGGGGTGTGAGCTGAGCTCCAGCCCCAGGGCCCAGGGAGGGGCTGGGCAGTCCCTGGAGGGGCTCCCATTTGCATGGCAGCCCCTCCTCTGGCAGAGGGTGGGGAGAAAAGGAGGCCTGGGCAGCCCAGCCCCACTGTGGGCTCAGGGCTGTGAGCACCATGGCCTGGACTCCTCTGCTCCTCGCGCTCCTCTCTCACTGCACAGGTAGGGACAGGCCTGGGACCAGGCTTCTTTCCTTCCTGCTAAGTCTCCTGGGAAACGTCCCCTGGTCCCTGCCCATCACTGACAAGTGTCTGTGTCTGCAGGGTCCCTCTCCCAGCCTGTGCTGACTCAGCCGCCCTCCCTCTCTGCATCTCCGGGAGCCACAGCCACATTCACCTGCACCTTGAAAGGTGGTTCCAATGTTGGCGTCTATAACATAATCTGGTACCAGCAGAAGCCCGGGAGCCGTCCCCGGTATCTCCTGAGATATAAATCAGACTCTGACAAACACCAGGGCTCCGGGGTCCCAAACCGCTTCTCTGGATCCAAAGACACTTCAGCCAATGTGGGGCTCCTGACCATCTCGGGGCTGCAGCCTGAGGACGAGGCTGAGTATTTCTGTGCTGCAGAACATGGCAGTGGGAGCGACTATGCTTACACACAGTGTCCCATATGATGAGGAAGTGAGAACAAAACCCCTGGGCCCAGAGGTGGTGCTTCTGAGCCTCCATTAGGGAGAAGCTTCTGTGGAGGCCTCTGCCTGGAGATGGTGATGGACCCACAATTAAAGGACCAGTCCCACAAGGTGCCAATCACAGGTGAGGGGTCCAAAGTATCATATAACTTCTTGCCGATAGAGCAAAGGTTCCCAGGATCCCTCCCTTGGGTTTGATGAATTTGCAACTCTACCTGAGCCCTCTCTTCTTCAAGCGAATGGGGGGCAGGTGTGAGGCTTCCAAGCTTCTGATCTTCTGCGGCCTCTCCACTGGCCCGTCCTCACCCAGGAGCCCACCCAGCGTCCCCTCATCAGCAAAGGCCCCTCTGCCCCCCAGGGAGTGACAACGTTCAGGAGCCTGTGCCGGGACCAGGGGCCGAGACCAGCGGTTGTTTCCTATCAGCTCACATCCTGTGTCTGCAACTGCACATGGTCACCCAGACAGCCATGCTCCCCCACAGATTAATGTCATATGTGTGAACCCTGTGTCACTACTGACCCCTCATGTCTGATATGTTAGTGTCCACCCCGGTCATGGACACAACCTTCTTCTTCTCTGAACAAACCCACAGAAGGTTGGTCACAACCAGCACAGACTCTCAGTGACCCCCTCCTCCTCCTCTTCCCTCCTCTGCTGCTGCCTCCCTCACCCCCTCCTCTCCCTCGGGCTCCTCAGGTCCTAGGTCAGGGGTCATCCTCACGTGCGGGTTTCACGGAAAAGTGACAAGTTCCTGCTGTGGTTTTCATTCAGTGAGGTTTCTGCGGTCAACTGCCCAGACATTCATCACATCTGTACACACAGCACATTCTCACATTTGTCACTAAAATAGGACAATGAGTCAGAAAGTACAGTAGGTAAAGTTTTATATAAACATAAAAAATTTTAAAACAACTAAGGAAATCCTAACAAGAAACACAGGACACAGATATGCAGATCAGCACACACGTGATAAAAAGTCAATTCCTGAAATGAAGGAGCTGTGACACCTTCCACTGGCCACTGTGAGGCCTGCAAAAGCCATGATGTGTCTGAGTCAATCCCATCAGATCTCTGTGAACCTGCACATGCATCTCATGACCTGAAAGGTCTGGTGGAAAGTCCTCCTTTGAACTTGCCCCTGAGTGTGTTCCCGGGAAATTCCCTGAACAGCCCTGTGAGTCCTAGTAACCAGAGGAAGGTGTCCCTGGTCTGTGACGTCGGACATGAGGGTCACTGTGCACTGACTGTTGCACCATCTTCACTGGAGGGGAGACCTAATCAATCTGTCCTTTGTGTCCATGATGGCTCCTCCCACAGACGGGACTCCTCCTGGGAGTGAGGCGCTGCAGGGAGGCTCCAGTGCATCAGAGTCACAGGACCTGGGACCAGGCCAGGATGTGTGGCCAGAGACAGTCCCCTCTGAGCTGCAGGTCCAGCTGGGCTCTCAGGGCTTTGGGCCAAGGGCAGGTGTGTGCTGCCACCAGCAGGGGGCGCTGTGGGACCGCCCTGTGGTCTCAATGCAGCTGCACATTCAGGACCTTAACTAATAGGAGCCTGGGCCTGTGGCTGGGCCCTGTGCTCAGTGATGTGCTGTCTCAGCAGGTGCTTCCTCCCAGGGCCCCACAAGGGGTGAGCCCACCTCCATGCCCCTCAGTCTGGGGTGTGAGCTGAGCTCCAGCCCCAGGGTTCAGGGAGGGGCTGGGCAGTCCCTGAAGGGGCTCTCATTTGCATGGCAGCCCCTCCTTTGGCAGAGGATGGGGGAGAAAAGGAGGCCTGGGCAGCCCAGCCCCACTGTGGGCTCAGGGCTGTGAGCACCATGGCCTGGACTCCTCTGCTCCTCGCGCTCCTCTCTCACTGCACAGGTAGGGACAGGCCTGGGACCAGGCTTCTTCCCTTCCTGCTCAGTCTCCTGGGAAACGTCCCCTGGTCCCTGCCCATCACTGACAAGTGTCTGTGTCTGCAGGGTCCCTCTCCCAGCCTGTGCTGACTCAGCCGCCCTCCCTCTCCGCATCTCTGGGAACCACAGCCAGAAGACTCACCTCCCTGAGCAGTGGCTTCAGTGTTGGTGGTTACTGGATAGCCTGGTACCAGCAGAAGCCAGGGAGCCCTCCCCGGTTACTCCTCC
>NW_005361573.1:5082170-5084364 GCF_000412655.1 Myotis brandtii
TGGCAGAGGGTGGGGGAGAAAAGGAGGCCTGGGCAGCCCAGCCCCACTGTGGGCTCAGGGCTGTGAGCACCATGGCCTGGACTCCTCTGCTCCTCGCGCTCCTCTCTCACTGCACAGGTAGGGACAGGCCTGGGACCAGGCTTCTTCCCTTCCTGCTCAGTCTCCTGGGAAACGTCCCCTGGTCCCTGCCCATCACTGACAAGTGTCTGTGTCTGCAGGGTCCCTCTCCCAGCCTGTGCTGACTCAGCCGCCCTCCCTCTCCGCATCTCTGGGAACCACAGCCAGACTCACCTGCACCCTGAGCAGTGGCTTCAGTGTTGGTGGTTACTGGATAGCCTGGTACCAGCAGAAGCCAGGGAGCCCTCCCTGGTTACTCCTGGAATATTATTCAGACTCAGATAAGAACCAGGGCTCCGGCCGCTTCTCTGGATCCAAAGATGCTTCGGCCAATGCAGGGCTCCTGCTCATCTCGGGGCTGCAGCCTGAGGACGAGGCTGACTATTACTGTGCTACATACCATGGCAGTGGGAGCAGCCTTCATTACTCACAGTGTCTCAGATGACGAGGAAGTGAGACCAAAACCCCTGGGTCCAGAGGTGAGGGCTGCCTGCACTTAGGGTGTCAATCCCAGGAACTCACTCAGCGTCCCCTCATCAGCAAAGGCCCGCCCGCCCCCAAGGGACTGACAAGGGTTTCAGGAGCCTGTGCCGGGGCCAGGGGCCGAGACCAGCGTATGTTTCCTATCAGCTCACATCCTGTGTCTGCAACTGCACATGGTCACCCAGACAGCCATGCTCCCCCACAGATTAATGTCATGTGTGTGAACCCTGTGTCACTACTGACCCATCATGTCTGATATGTTAGTGTTCACCCTGGTCATGGGCACCACCTTCTCCTTCTCTGATCAAACCCACAGAAGGTTGGTCACAACCAGCACAGACTCTCAGTGACACCCTCCCTCCTCCTCTTCCCTCCTCTGCTGCTGCCTCCCTCACCCCCTCCTCTCCCTCGGGCTCCTCAGCTCTTAACTCCATCCTCACGTGAGGGTTTCAGAGAAAAGTGACAAATTCCTGCTATCATTGAAAAATTAAGAAATATTTAAGGTAAAACAGAAAAGAAGGAGATGCAACGTTGCCTGGAAAAATCCGCTTTTTTAACTCCATGTCCATCCTAAATGGAGGTTTTCTCAGGCAACAGCTCACTTCTCCAGCATTGTTCCACTTGGTTCGTATTTATTTACTGAATTTTTCCTCTTAAGATATCAGTGTCTACAAAACACTGAATATATTAGCATTAGTCACATTAGCCCCTGGCCTGTGTTGATCAGTGGATAGAGTGTCGGCCCGTGGACCAAATGTTCCTTGGTTAGATTCTGGTCAAGGGCAGGTACATCCGTTGCAGGCTCCTCCTTGGCCCAGATTCTGGTTGGCACCTGCAGGAGGAAACCAATCAATGTATTTCTCTCACCTCGATGTTTCTCTGTCTCTCCCTCTCCCTTCCACTCTCCGTAAACATCAATGGGAACATACCCTCGGGTGAGGATTAACAAACACAGACAAATCTGAGTCCCATTGGAAGTGGTGGCAGCTCTGGCTCCACAGGCTTTTAAATCCCTGTGATCAGCCAGCGTCCAGGGGAGAGGACAGGAAGTCAGAGCCATGGGACAGGCCAGAGCGTGACCGCGGCAGGAGGGGCAGGAGCCGCGGGGCCATCTAGGGGCTGAGGGAGGCCCCGTGCCGGAAGGTCAGGCACCGCCCAGCCAAGGACTGAGCTCTGTGCTCACAGAGGGACATGCGGGCCCAGAGGCTTCTGAGCAGAAGCTCCTGCCTCCACATCCCGACAGGGGCTGCCCAGCAGCGGCCTCTCCCAGGCTGCTCACAGGGGACAGCAGGACCAGCTGACGGCCTCTTCCAACCACAGATGGGAGCCCAGGGCCTTATTACTGCGCAGGGAGAGGGGCGGCCCGAAGGAAGTTGGGGCCAGACCTCCACGACCAGCCCTTTCTTGGGCAAGGCGGCCAGGGGGCCGCAGGGCTGCCCGAGTCCACTCTGGGCCCAGCTGTGTGCCCCTGGCCTGCATCCTCTCCTCCTGCTTCCCTCTCACTCCCCAAGGGCTGACCTGCGCCCTGTGTCCCCCAGGGGCGCTGTGGTAGAAGCCCCTGCTGGCTGCTCCCCAGTAGCTCAGCTGTGCCCCC
>NW_005361573.1:5085526-5086533 GCF_000412655.1 Myotis brandtii
GAGGAGTTCACACATGAGATAAAGGATGAATGAACCCATGACCAGGCCTCCCACCTGCGAGTCCCCATGTTCGTGGGGGTCCCAAGAGCAGACAGGAGGGGCAGGCGGGTGAGGAGCCAATAATGAGGGCAGGAGCCAGGGCGCCCTCCTCAGGCACATGACCTGCCGAACACAAGGCCGACAATTGACTGTCTGCTCACATTTCACTGAACATACAGTCTGTAAGTTCACCGGGTGTCACATGACACTCACACACCCTTCAGGTCCACCATGGGAACAATAAAGGATAATACTCATTTCTTGAGCCCCAAGTCCCAAGAGTTACTTGGGAGGAGGAGGGTAGTTCATGAAGGAAAAACAAAGGGTTTGAGGTCTCTGTGTGAATGAACACAGGATTGCACACTGTGAGGTGAGGGAAGAAAACTGGGAAATGATTGTCTGAGGGCATATGGGCTGGTCTAGGCTTTATTCTGTTCCAACATGTCAACCATGCCGCTCACAACTCCACACAGAGGATGCCCTGTTCCTCCTTCACGCTTCCATCAGGACCACCACCAGTTTCCTATCCATTCTGAGATGACAACACACAGTCAACCGCCCATGATTTCACCGCATCTACACACACATCACAATCTCACATTTGTCACAAAAATAGGACGAGTCAGAAAGTACAGTAGGTAAAGTTTCATTTAAAATATGAACAAATGTTAGGACACCTAAGAAAATCCTAAGGAGAAACACAGGACACAGAAATGCAGATCACCACACACGTGATAAAAAGTCAGTTCCTGAAATGAAGGAGCCGTGACACCTTCCACTGGCCACTGTGAGGCCTGCAGAAGCCATGATGTGTCTGAGTCCATCCCATCAGATCTCTGTGAACCTGCACATGCATCTCATGACCTGAAAGGTCTGGTGGAAAGTCCTCCTTTGAACTTGTCCCTGCGTGTGTTCCCGGGAAATTCCCTGAACAGCCCTGTGAGTCCCAGTAACCAGAGGAAGGTGTC
>NW_005361573.1:5087055-5091109 GCF_000412655.1 Myotis brandtii
CATTTGCATGGCAGCCCCTCCTCTGGCAGAGGGTGGGGGAGAAAAGGAGGCCTGGGCAGCCCAGCCCCACTGTGGGCTCAGGGCTGTGAGCACCATGGCCTGGACTCCTCTGCTCCTCGCGCTCCTCTCTCACTGCACAGGTAGGGACAGGCCTGGGACCAGGCTTCTTCCCTTCCTGCTCAGTCTCCTGGGAAATGTCCCCTTGTCCCTGCCCATCCCTGACAAGTGTCTGTGTCCGCAGGGTCCCTCTCCCAGCCTGTGCTGACTCAGCCGCCCTCCCTCTCTGCATCTCCGGGAGCCACAGCCAGACTCACCTGCACCCTGAGCAGTGGCTTCAATGTTGGCAGCTACTGGATATCCTGGTACCAGCAGAAGCCTGGGAGCCGTCCCCGGTACCTACTGGCCTACTACTCAGACTCAAATAAGGATCAGGGCTCTGGGGTCCCCAGCCGCTTTTCTGGATCCAAAGATGCCTCGACCAATGCGGGGCTCCTGACCATCTCGGGGCTGCAGCCTGAGGAAGAGGCTGACTATTACTGTGCTGCATATCATAGCGGTGCTCACAGTGATTCAGATGACGAGGAAGTGAGACCAAAACCCCTGGCACAGAGGTGATGACTGTCTGCCCTTGGGTGTCAATCCCAGGAGCCCATGCAGAGTCAACTCTTCAGAGCAAAAGGTCCGCACGTCCCCCAGGGAGTGACAAGGGTGCAGGAGCCTGTGCCGGGGCCAGGGCCGTGACCAGCGTGTGTTTCCTATCAGCTCACATCCTGTGTCTGCAAGTACACATGGTCACCCAGACAGCCATGCTCCCCCACAGATTAATGTCATGTGTGTGAAACCTGTGTCACTACTGACCCATCATATCTGAGATGTTCATGTTCACTTTGTTCATACACACAACCAATTTCTTCCCTGAACAAACCCACAGAAGGTTGCTCACAAACAGCTCAGACTCTCAGTGACACCCTCCCTCTTCCTCTTCCCTCCTCTGCTGCTGCCTCCCTCACCTCTTCCTCTCCCTCGACTCCTCAGCTCAACTCCATCCTCATGTGAGGGTTTCATGGCAAAGGGACAAGTTCCTGCTGTGGTGTCCATTCAGTGAGGATGTGAGGGTTTCTGCGTTCAATTGCAAGGTCGTCCACCACATCTGCACACACATCACAATCTCACATTTGTCACTAAAATAGGATAATGAGTCAGAAAGTACAGTAGGTACAGTTCTATTTAAAACTAGAGGCCTGGTGCACGAAAATCGTGCACTGGAGGGGGTGTCCCTCAGCCCAGCTTGTCCCCTCTCACAGTCCGGGAGCACTCAGGGAATGTTCTACTGACGGCTTAGGCCTGCTCCCCTGAGCCTGGCTTCCGCCTGAGCCACGCTCCCACTGTGGGAGCTCACGACCACCAGGGGGCAATTCTGCATTGAGCGTCTGCCCCATTGGCATCAGTGTGTGTCATAGCGAGTGGTTGAGGGCCTGAGCATATCATAAGGATATTACACTTTGATTGGTTGAATGGCCGCCCGGGTGACTGGGCACTTAGCATCTTAGGCTTTTATCATATAGGATGTTAATAATCATGCTGGTCACAGACACCATTTTCTAGTCTGAACAAACCTACTTAAAGTTGTTCACAACCAGTACAGACTCTAAATGATGGCACACCCCTCCCCCTTCCTCTTAACTCCTCTGCTGCTGCCTCTCCCTCTGGCTCCTTAGGTCTAACTCCACCCTCAAAGGCGGGTTTGAGGGAAAAGTGACAATTCTTGCTGTAGTTTCCATACATTGAGGATGTCATAGTTTCTGCATTCAACTGCCCAGACATTCACTAAGCCTGCACACACATCACAATCTCACATTTGTCAGAAAAATAGGACAATGAGTCAGAAAGTACAATAGTAAAGTTTTATTTAAAATATAAAAAATGTTAGACACCTGAGAAAATCCTAACAGGAAACACAGGACACAGATATGCAGATCACCACACACGTGATAAAAAGTCAATTCCTGGAATGAAGGAGCTGTGACACCTTCCACTGGCCAATGTGAGGCCTGCAAAAGCCATGATGTGTCTGAGTCCATCCCATCAGATCTCTATGAACCTGCACATGCATCTCATGACCTGAAAGGTCTGGTGGAAAGTCCTCCTTTGAACTTGCCCCTGAGTGTGTTCCCGGGAAATTCCCTGAACAGCCCTGTGAGTCCCAGTAACCAGAGGAAGGTGTCCCTGGTCTGTGACGTCGGACATGAGGGTCACTGTGCACTGACTGTTGTACCATCTTCACTGGAGGGGAGACCTAATCAATCTGTCCTTTGTGTCCATGATGGCTCCTCCCACAGACGGGACTCCTCCTGGGAGTGAGGCGCTGCAGGGAGGCTCCAGTGCATCAGAGTCACAGGACCTGGGACCAGGCCAGGATGTGTGGCCAGAGACAGTCCCCTGTGTGTGCTTCCACCAGCAGGGGGCGCTGTGGGACCACCCTGTGGTCCCAGTGCAGCTGCACATTAAGGACCTGAACTAATAGGAGCCTGGGCCTGTGGCTGGGCTCTGTGCTCCGTGATGTGCTGTCTCAGCAGGTGCTTCCTCCCAGGGCCCCCAAGGGGTGAGCCCACCTCCATGCCCCTCAGTCTGGGGTGTGAGCTGAGCTCCAGCCCCAGGGCTCAGGGAGGGGCTAGGCAGTCCCTGGAGGGACCCCCATTTGCATGGCAGCCCCTCCTCTGGCAGAGGGTGGGGGAGAAAAGGAGGCCTGGGCAGCCCAGCCCCACTGTGGGCTCAGGGCTGTGAGCACCATGGCCTGGACTCCTCTGCTCCTCGCGCTCCTCTCTCACTGCACAGGTAGGGACAGGCCTGGGACCAGGCTTCTTCCCTTCCTGCTCAGTCTCCTGGGAAACGTCCCCTGGTCCCTGCCCATCACTGACAAGTGTCTGTGTCTGCAGGGTCCCTCTCCCAGCCTGTGCTGACTCAGCCTCCCTCCCTCTCTGCATCTCCTGGAACAACAGCCAGACTCACCTGCACCCTGAGTGGTGTTTCGGATATTAGTGATAACTGGATACTCTGGTACCAGCAGCAGCCAGGGAGCCGTCCCCGGTTTCTCCTGGAATATAAATCAGACTCAAGTAAGAACCAGGGTTCCGGGGTCCCCAGCCGCTTCTCAGGATCCAAAGACGCCTCGGCCAAAGCAGGGCTCCTGCACATCTCGGGGCTGCAGCCTGAGGATGAGGCCGACTATTACTGCGCTGCAACTCATGGCAGTGGGAGCAGCTACAGTTACTCACAGTGTCTCAGATGACAAGGAAGTGAGACCAAAACCCCTGGGCCCAGAGGTGAGGGCTGCTTGCATTTAGGGTGTCAATCACAGAGCCCACCCAGCGTCTCCTCAATAGCAAAAGGCCAGCCCATTCCCCAGGGTGTGACAAGGGCTCAGGAGCCTGTGCCAGGTCCAGGGGCCGAGACCAGCGTATGTTTCCTATCAGCTCACATCCTGTGTCTGCAACTGCACATGGTCACCCAGACAGCCATGCTCCCCACAGATTAATGTCATGTGTGTGAATCCTGTGTCACTACTGACCCATCATGTCTGATATGTTAGTGTCCACCCTGGTCATGGACACAACCTTCCTGATCAAACCAGAAGGTTGGTCACAACCAGCACAGACTCTCAGTGACACCCTCCCTCCCCCTCTTCCCTCCTCTGCTGCTGCCTCCCTCACCTCCTCCTCTCCCTCGGGCTTCTCAGGTCCTAGGTCAGGGTTCATCCTCATGTGAGGAATTAAGAGAAAAGTGACAGGTTCCTGCTGTGGTTTCCATTCAGTGAGGATTTGATGGTTTCTGCGTTCAACTGCCCAGACATTCACCAAATCTGCACACACAGCACATTCTCACATTTGTCACTAAAATAGGACAATGAGTCAGAAAGTACGGAAGGTAAAGATTTATTTAAATATAAAAAATTTTTAGGACAACTAAGAAAATCCTACAAGAAACACAGGACACAGAAATGCAGATAAAAATTCAGTTCCTGAAATGAAGGAGCTGTGACACCTTCCACTGGCCA
>NW_005361573.1:5091704-5093642 GCF_000412655.1 Myotis brandtii
CATTTGCATGGCAGCCCCTCCTCTGGCAGAGGGTGGGGGAGAAAAGGAGGCCTGGGCAGCCCAGCCCCACTGTGGGCTCAGGGCTGTGAGCATCATGGCCTGGACTCCTCTGCTCCTCGCGCTCCTCTCTCACTGCACAGGTAGGGACAGGCCTGGGACCAGGCTTCTTCCCTTCCTGCTCAGTCTCCTGGGAATGTCCCCTGGTCCCTGCCCATCACTGACAAGTGTCTGTGTCTGCAGGGTCCCTCTCCCAGCCTGTGCTGACTCAGCCGCCCTCCCTCTCTGCATCTCCGGGAGTCACAGTCAGACTCACCTGCACCCTGAACAGTGGCTTCAGTGTTGGCAGCTACTACATATCCTGGTACCAGCAGAAGCCAGGGAGCCCTCCCCGGTACCTGCTGTACTACCACTCAGACTCCATTAAGGGCCAGGGCTCCGGGGTCCCCAGCCGCTTCTCTGGATCCAAAGACGCCTCGGCCAATGCGGGGCTCCTGACCATCTCAGGGCTGCAGCCTGAGGACGAGGCTGTCTATTACTGCGCTACACCTCATAGCAGTGCTCACAGTGTCTCAGATGACGAGGAAGTGAGACCAAAACCTCTGGGGTCTGAGGTGGTGGCTGCCTGCACTTAGGGTATCAATCATAGGAGCCCACCTAGCGTCCCCTCATCAGCAAAGGCCCTCCCGTCACCCAGTGAGTGACTAAGGTTTCAGGAGCCCTAGGCTGGGGCCTGGGGCCTGCGACTGAGACCAGCATATTTTTCCTATCAGCTCACATACTTTGTCTGCAACTGTACATGGTCACCCAGACAGCCATGCTCCCCACAGATTAATGTCATGTGTGTGAACCCTGTGTCACTACTGACCTGTCATATCTATATGTTAGTGTTCACCCTGGTCATGGACACAACCTTCTTCTTCTCTGAACAAACCCACAGAAGGTTGGTCACAACCAGCACAGACTCTCAGTGACACCCTCCCTCCCCCTCTTCCCTCCTCTGCTGCTGCCTCCCTCACCTCCTCCTCTCCCTCGGGCTCCTCAGCTCTTAACTCCATCCTCACGTGAGGGTTTCAGGGAAAAGTGACAAGTTCCTGGTGTGGTTTCCATTCACTGAGGATGTGATGGTTTCTTTGTTCAACAGCCCAGATGTTCACCACGTCTGCACACACAGCACAATCTCACATTTGTCACTAAAACAGGACAATGAGTCAGAAAGTACAGTAGGTACAGTTTTATTTAAAACTAGAGGCCTGGTGCCCGAAATTTGTGCACTGGAGGGGGGTCCCTCAGACCAGCTTGTCCCTTCTCACAGTCCGGGAGCGCACAGGGAATTACTGACGGATTAAGCCACAGTCTGGCCTCCCTCTGTGGGAGGTGACCGGCTGATCAGGGGAAGGCACTACTCCCATCATCCCACTGGCGCTGCTACTACCGACCATTGCAGCCGCCAAGGTGTTTTCATCAACATGTGCTCCAGTCCCTTCACCACGAAAAATGACATCTTTCTTTAGGCATTTTTAAGATGTCTCTTTCATAGGATATGATATTTCTTTTTTCTTTCTTTCTTTCTTCCTTTCTTTCTTTCTTTCCTTCTTTCTTTCTTTTTTTTTCTTCTTTTTTTTTTTATCACCTGAGGATATTTTTCCATTGATTTTTAGAGAGCATGGAAGAGAATGGGAAAGACAGAGAAACACATCAATGTGAGAGGGACACTCCCATTGGTTGCCTCCTGCATGAGCCCTGACCTGAGCCTTGGCCAGGGCAGAGCCTGCAACTAGGTACATGCCCTTTATCAGAATCGAACCAGGACCCTGTGGTCCACAGGCCGAGGCTCTTTCCACTGAGCCAAACTGGCTAGGGCAGGATATAACATTTCTTAGCCCCTCCAGCAGCGGATCTTTGTTTTTTCCTTCAGGAATGAGGTGGAAAAGTCCTAGA
>NW_005361574.1:0-3057 GCF_000412655.1 Myotis brandtii
GTGGATGGAAGGATAGATAAATGGATGGATGAATAGACAGATGGACGGATAGATGAATGGATGAGTGGATGGATGGATAAGTGGATAGATGGATGGGTGGATGTATGTATGTGTGTATGAGTGGATGGAAGGATAGATAAATGGATGGATGAATGGATGGAGGGATAGATAATTGGATCGATGGATGGATGGATGGATAATGGATAGATGATGGGTGGATGAGAGGATGGATGGATGGATGGATGGGTGATGGATGAATGATGGGTGGATGGATGGGTGGATGAGTGGATGGATGGGTGGATGAGTGGATGGATGGGTGGATGAGTGCATCAATGATGGAGATGGATAGACGGATGGATGGATGAATGGGTGAGTGGATGGGTGGATGGACCAGTGGATGGAAGGATAGATAAATGGATGGATGAATAGATAGATGGACGGATAGATGAATGGATGGATGAATGGACGGAGGGATAGACAATTGGATCGATGGATGGATGGATGGATGATGGATAGATGATGGGTGGATGAGTGGATGGATGGATGGATGGATGGATGGGTGATGGATGGATGATGGGTGGATGGATGGGTGGATGAGTGGATCAATGATGGGTGGATAGACGGATGGATGGATGAATGGGTGAGTGGATGGGTGGATGGACATATAGGTGGATGGATAGATGGATGGGTGGATGGATGAGTGGATGGGTGGGTGGGTGGATGGACAGATAGCTGGATGGATGGGTGGATGGATGGATGATGGGTGGATGAGTGGATGGATGGGTGGATGAGTGCATCAATGATGGGTGGATGTTTGGCACTACTCTAATTTGGAGAAGTTTCGTGTGTCTGCATCCCTGGACCACTGGTCACACCAGAAGCAGTAGGTGCACGGCCTTCCGGGCGCCCTGGAGCAGGCATCTAAGGGCAGCGATGTATTTCCCAGGGAAGGGAATGGGATTACCCTGAAAATTAATGAAACTTATACAAAAACTAATGGTATGAAAAACGGCTATGAGAGCAGCAAGTAACTTCCATTGACCATAATCTAAGCACTTCTCTGCCTCCCAAATCAGAATAAGCCGTTGCTGGGAACATGACCTGCCTTTAGCAGCGCCCAAGCCCGCGCACCTGCTCACTCAGCCGCCTCTGCGGCTCCACTCCCCGAGGCACTTCATCTCCCCCGAGGCCCGGGCTCCCCTCGCTCCCCTGCAAACACCCCACTGGCCTCGGATCTCTCAGAGCAGCCACTTCGAGGTACCGGGCTGATCACGGTGACCCCGACCCCGTGCGATGCGGCCGCTTGGCCATAACGGCGCGTCAGGATGCTTGGCGAGTCTGGCGCCTGCGGGAGGGACGGGCGCCTTGTCCACTCACTCGCCGACCTCGACCGCCTCGGCTCTGAGACGATGCTGAGCTCGTAGGAAATGCTCACCAGGCATTTGCGGGGCGGGAGCACCAGTCTCTCTCAAAAGGCCCATAAACACCCACCAGAAAGAATTCAGCAAAACGCAAAACACACGGAGGCCACAGGATGAGCCGGAGGTAACACGTCAGAGAGGGGGGCTCAGGGGATCCCGGCCACGCAGCGGGGACTCGGCGTGGCCCCTGCCACGTCACAGACACGGAAAAGAACAACAACAACACGGCTCGGCGTGGCCCCTGCCACATCACAGACACGGAAAAGAACAACAACAACACGGACAGGGAGCGTGAGCGATGGCGGGTTACCCTCTTGAAGAAAGATTGTCGTATGTCCCCGATGGAACACTAGCGCTGAGCCTTTTCGCGACACACGCCCCGGTGTCTGAGGGAGGGGGGGTGCGGACTCCTGCCCAGGGACCCGCCAGCGCCCGTGGGGGGACGTGGAGGCTCATTATAACACGCCTTTTGCTTTCACAAATGCTGGGGAATTTCCATAACACAGAACCGAGAAAACAATGAGCGAGACCTGTGTGTGCTGAAGTGGGAAGCGTGTGAGGCGCAGGACGGGAAGTGAGCAAAGTGAATAATGTCGGAAAATGACTCCTTTTCTGTAAAACAATAGTAACAGACAAACAGGTAGACAGACAGACAGACAGATGTTAGAGAGATAATAGAGAAATAGATGATAGATAAATAATAGAGAGACGACAGTTAAATGGATGGTAGATAAGGGATAAATAATAGCTAGATGAATAGATAATAGATGGATACATGTAGATAGATGTGACTAGGCCAGTGATGGCGAACCTTTTGAGCTCGGCGTGTCAGCATTTTGAAAAACCCTAACTTAACTCTGGTGCCGTGTCACATAGAGAAATTTTTTGATATTTGCAACCATAGTAAAACAAAGACTTATATTTTTGATATTTATTTTATATATTTAAATGCCATTTAACAAAGAAAAATCAACCAAAAAAATGGGTTCACGTGTCACCTCTGACACGCGTGTCATAGGTTCGCCATCACTGGACTAGGTGGACAGGTGAACGATGGACAGATGTAGACATGTACTATAAACCCCGGAGTGCGTGATCAGGCCGGTTAACTAATGTGTAAGTATAGATGATAGATAGATAGATAGATAATAGATAATAGATAGATGATGGTGATAGGTAGTTGATGGATGATAGGTGATAGATAGATAATAGATAATAGATAGATGATGGGTGATAGGTAGATGATGGATGATAGGTAGGTGATCGAGGTGACAGGTGGACCATAAGCCTCGGAGGGCGTGATCAGGCCGGGTAACTAAGTGTCGTATAGATGCACCTGCCCGTGGAGCCGTGGGAATCTCTGGAAAGACGTGAGCAGTGGTGGCCCCGGAGCAGAGAGGAAGGGGCGGGGCCTGCGTGTTACTGTTCGGCGTGCGCTCCTGCCGGTGGCTGTTCTCGTGATGGGTAGTGATCTGACCATTGAAAACCAGCTTCAGTTTCCCGGTGAGGACACTAGACCTGGAAGCTTGCACATGTCCGCGGGAGGCTGGCTCCACGGGCCGATGAGAACCGACAGCTGAGCGCGCGTACCGTGCGGCCGTCACGGGGTGTGAACACACCCTGGGCCCGGCTCCCT
>NW_005361574.1:3955-4386 GCF_000412655.1 Myotis brandtii
CAAACAGCCAAACCCAGACTGGCTGGGGCCGGGCTGCCCGTGACCTTAATGCCCATGTGAGCATCTTCCTCCCCCGGGAAAGGCGCCCACATCCAGGCTGTGTCCACGGGCCCTTCCCAGCTCCCGCCGACTTCCTCAGGAAGCCATTCTGCTAATTCACTCACTCTCTGTTTCCAAGCAACGCTCCCATCACCCTTCACCTCCTTCCCCCCTCCCTCCTCCCTCCCTCCCTCCCTCATTCTCTCCCTCTCTCTCTCCCTCTGTCCTTCCCTCCCCTCTTCCTTCCTCACTAGTCACCAGTCCCAGAGGCTCCTGCGCTGGGCCTGGGGCTCACAGAGCCACGGAAAAGGGGTGCAGGGCCTGGGGCTGGAGGCAGCCCTCTGAGCCCCGCCCACCAGAGGTCACCTTTCCTCACTCACGAGCTCCCCCCC
>NW_005361574.1:4614-5082 GCF_000412655.1 Myotis brandtii
GCAGGGGAGGGGCCGCCAGGGCCTCTCTCCTCCGGGCGCCCATCCTGTCCATCCCCGAGGGCCCACCCACGACCGCGCCCCCTCCTGCAGGCCCAGCCGGACACGGGCACCTGAGGGGCAGCGTCAGGTAGGGATCTGGGGACCCTCAGAGGAGGCGCTGTTGGATTCCATCTTGAAAGTGTCCCCGAGGCCGCACGTCAGAGCCCGGCGCAGCCACCACTCCCAGTTCCCCGTCGTCCTCCTCCTGCTCCTGCCTCGCGGACTCCGGCTTTTCCTCCCTTCCTGTCGAGTTTGCTGCCGTCCGTCAGCGTCATGGCTCCTGCTGCAGAGAACAGGTCCTTGGGGCGGCCCCTTCTCCACGTTGTCCGTCAGCGGCTGCTCTTTCCTCTCCATCATGGAGCCGCGTTCTGCGCAGCCGTGTTCCCGGGCTCCTGCGTTCCCAGCAGAAGCTGCGGGAGATGGTCCCCC
>NW_005361574.1:6270-6507 GCF_000412655.1 Myotis brandtii
CCCCCCAGGCCCACAGGCAGACCCAGGTCCGAGGTGACTGGGTGGCCCAGTCGCGGGTGGATCCTGACGCAGGTGAAGCAGCAAACAGAAAGGCTGCGTCTGCACCGCTGTTCGCGGACCAGGCCATCTCGGGCTGTGAGTGTCCTCTGAGCGCTATTTTGCCTGAAGGCTGTAAGCTTGACCTTCAAAACAGTCTGCAGTGAGAATGCTGCCTCCACCCACCCTCCCTCTCCCCCT
>NW_005361574.1:6673-7059 GCF_000412655.1 Myotis brandtii
CCTTCCCTCCCTCCCCCTCCCTTCCTCTTGGGCCCCCCATTCCCGTGGGTCCCCCATCTCTCCGCCCAGCGGGGACAGGGCCCCAGGCCTGAGTGCACGCCTGGACCTCCTCCGCTGCCTGCAGGGTCTGAGTCTCCAGGGGCAGGCCCCTCAGAGGGACGGGGGACCCCTCTCTGGGTCCCAGCACATCCCGGGTCACCCTCCGCCTGGGCGCACAGAGCCTAGAACGTTCTCCCAAACACGCAGTACCCGAGTCCGTGGCACAGACAAAAGCGCCACAAGTGATGCCTCGGGAACTCGCTGCTTTTCTCTCCTGAGCCCCCGCCGCCCGCGCCTCAGAGCCCTGACGGCCGGTACCAGGAGACGGGACTCGCCCGGGATTGGAA
>NW_005361574.1:7484-7869 GCF_000412655.1 Myotis brandtii
GTCGGGGGGGGGCCTGGTGCCCGGGCGCCTGCACCTCCGGCCGCTTTGGGCCTGGTTCCCGCGGTTCGGCCTCCCCCTTCTCAGCCCAAAGCTCCGGGCTCCAGGGAGCGATCTGTGCCTGGGAATCGCAGCAGCAGGAGCTCTGAGCTCCACAAACGGGTTTTCTGGGTCGCGGCTCCGAAGGGATAGAGGCTCTGGCCGGAGAGGAGAGGCTGCGGGCTGCTCCCTGCGGGCGGCGATAAGGGCCCATCACGGCTGAGACCTTGCTCAGCTCCCCGCCTCCCGCTGAGGACCGTGACAGCCCCCAGGGTTCCCGTGTCAGCGAAGGTCACGCCAGGGGACACCCACGCTCAGCACCTGCTCCTCTCCGAGCTCCAGTGCAGCC
>NW_005361574.1:9441-9946 GCF_000412655.1 Myotis brandtii
CCCACCCCTCCCTCCCTGTGGGTGCTGCGTGCAGCAGAGCAGCCGGGGGCGTGTCAGACGGGGCATGGGGCGGGCGGCAGTGTAGTGACCTTCGACCTCTCCCCAGTTCCCAGATTGCTGGCCTCGGGGAGGCGACACCCTCCTGCAAAGGGAAGGGTCCCCCATTCCCAGCAAAGGCAGCTCCGGGGACGCACCCCCGCTGGGGGCTCCTGGCCACGGTGACCTGGTTGTGAGGGGGGAGCGGGGAGGAGAGGCCTTGGGGCAGAAGCCCGTCCACCGAGGCTGCCAGCGGCCATGTCCGTCCGAGGGCATTTAATAAAGTGCCTTCTGGTTCCCTTGGAAACCACACTCTTTAGCCTCTGGGGGCGCTCCATGGGCTGTTAGTCTGACCGGAGGCCCGAGGCCCGAGGCCGGCTCCTCTTGGAGTTTATTTAAAGGACCTGACAGTCACTCCCGGAGCCTCGGGGCTTCGGGGCCGGAAGGCGGGAGAGGATCTGGAGCAGGA
>NW_005361574.1:11005-11816 GCF_000412655.1 Myotis brandtii
CAGACCCAGCCCCGGGGACAGGGGAGATGTGGGGGTGAGCAGGCCAGGGTGGGTGCCAGGGAGGGCTGGTCCCCCGGGGCCTCAGCAGCTGCCCGGGGGGCGGTTCTGAGAGGAGCCGTGGGGGCAGGAGAAGCCTGAGTTCCGGAGGGAGGGAGGAGGGAGGGAGGGCTGCTCTGGAGATCACGGACTGAGTGATGGCCAATCAGATGTTGGGGCTGGGAGGGGAGTGTGAGGATACTCGCTGTGCAGGGGACACAGGGGTGCAGGGGACCCGGGGGTGCAGGGGACACAGGGGTGCACGGGACCCGGGGATGCAGGGGTGCAGGGAACCCGGGGGTGCAGGGGACGCAGGGGTGCAGGGGCTGACTGACTACGTCGTGTCTCTCCTGCTGGGGACAGGGTTAGATCTCCCTTCTTTTTTAAAAAAGTGTATTTTTACTGATTTCAGAGAGGAAGGGAGAGGGAGAGAGAGAAACATCCATGATGAGAGAATCATGGACCGGCTGCCTCCTGCACGCCCCACACTGGGGATGGAGCCCACGACCTGGGCCTGTGCCCTGACCGGAATCGAACTGTGACCTGGTTCCTAGGTCGATGCTCAGCCACGGAGCCCGTGGCCGGGCGAGAGCTCCCTTCTCACTGGCTCACGGCGGGTGTGGGTGCCGAGTCCAGAGCGAGTCACCGGCTCCATAAACTCCGGGCGATGGAATGACAGCACCAGGGTCCAGGGAGGCAGGACAGGATGGGGGCTGTGAGCAGGGGGTGGGCACCTGCAGCAGGTCGCGCCCCCCGCCCCCAGGTCCCCCTGCTC
>NW_005361574.1:21179-22010 GCF_000412655.1 Myotis brandtii
AGCTGGAGAGGGCGAGGTGTCCAGGGCGGGGTGAGGACTGGGTGGCCAGAGAGCAGGCGGGCGGGTGAGGGCAGCGGGTGAGCGCCCTCTAGGCACGGGGTTAGGAGCACCTGCCACAGGGGAGCTGAGCTGCCCTGGAAACAGGTCCCTGCACCTCTCTCTCTCTCTCTCTCTCTCTCTCTCCCTCCCTCCCTCTTCCCTCTTCTCTCTCTTCCTCTTTTTTTTTTAATATATATTTTTATTGATTTCAGAGAGGAAGGGAGAGGGAGAGATAGAAACATCAGTGATGAGAGAGAATCATGGGTCCGCTGCCTCCTGCACGCCCCCCACTGGGGATCGAGCCCGCAACCCGGTCACGTGCCCTTGACCGGAATTGAACTTGGGACCCTTCAGTCCACAGGCTGACGCTCTATCCACTGAGCCACACCGGCCAGGGCTCTTCTCTCCCTCTCTGCCCCTGTTGGTCTCTCTGGAAGACCAGTGGCAGGAGAGGTGCAAAGGCTGCTGGGAACACAGCGCGATGCGGCTGCCTCCTGCACGCCCCACACTGGGGATGGAGCCCACGACCTGGGCCTGTGCCCTGACCGGAATCGAACTGTGACCTGGTTCCTAGGTCGATGCTCAGCCACGGAGCCCGTGGCCGGGCGAGAGCTCCCTTCTCACTGGCTCACGGTGGGTGTGGGTGCCGAGTCCAGAGCGAGTCACCGGCTCCATAAACTCCGGGCGATGGAATGACAGCACCAGGGTCCAGGGAGGCAGGACAGGATGGGGGCTGTGAGCAGGGGGTGGGCACCTGCAGCAGGTCGCGCCCCCCGCCCCCAGGTCCCCCTG
>NW_005361574.1:22550-22889 GCF_000412655.1 Myotis brandtii
GGGGAGGGGGGTGATGGGGGGATAAGGACATATGTAATACCTTAATCAATAAAGAAAAAAATTAAAAAAAATTAAACACATTATTGACAATTTAAAGTAAAAATCATAGCACTGTCTCATGGGACTTATAAACTATGTAGTGATGCATTTTTAAATAATGATAACACAGAAGATGAGTAAATAAAAATATATTATTATAAAAAAAAGTGCAGCCGTGAGGACCAGCGAGGCCGCAGGGGCTGCGGTCGCAGGAAACCGCCCCGAGGCCTCGCCTCATCTCATCTCAGCAGCCCAGGGAGGGGCCACTCTGCCTGCTAGGGAGGCTGGGCCCTGGACCCC
>NW_005361574.1:23910-25092 GCF_000412655.1 Myotis brandtii
CAGGCCAGGCCGAGGGACCCCACTGTTGCACGAATCCGTGCACTGGGCCTCTAGTGTTGAATAAAGTAGATGCCATCCTTGCCCTTGTGAACTTTACAGCCTGCCTGGAGGAAACTGACAAAACTAAGTAAAGAAATGAACACTTAATTTTAATTGTGGTCCACACGAGGACAGACTGAAGAGAATGCAATGAATGAGAAGAATATCTTATTCACTTCTCACAATACTCCGTGGTTATCTCTAACACTGCGGAGCACTACCTTATACATGATCTGTTTATATGTGTGTCTCCACCACTGCACTAGGACCTTCCTGAGTGTCAACACTGTTCAATAACCACTTTAGGAACATACATAAGCATTCAGTAAATGCTAATTGAATTAATGGATATATATATATGTGTGGATGGATGGATGGATCAATAGATTGATAGGTAGATGGGGGCTGGTGGGATGGGTGAGTGGATGGGTGGATGAGCTGCTTTTATCCCTAACTGACAGCATTTTGACCCTTACGTCCAGCAGAAGACTCTCCCCACACCCCGAGTGGATCTGAGTTACACGCTGACAGCTTAGACATCTGACGGGCGGATCCCGTGTCGCTGCAGCTCTATTGTGCTGGTGTGAGAGGAGGAGGAGGAGGCCTCAGCAGTGTGTTTACTTCCCTTGGCTCCACTCGGCGAGAGGGCAAGGCCCAACCTCGCTTTCCTCCCGCCCACGTCCCTCCCGCCCGCCGTGCGCAGCAGGTGAGCGTCTGAGTCCAGCGCTTCCCGATGCCGTTTTCAGACCAAACAGCCCACACGCAGGCCGACGGCTTCGGCTCTCGGCGAGGGGGACGCCCCCCCCGAGCCCCGTGAACTCAGACCACACTGCGGGGTGTGCGGGGGCTTCGGTGGGTCACCCCAGGGACTTGGGCTCCCTCAGGACGGTCATCGCGGAGAGCCGACACCCACGTGGGTCCTCCTGACCGCAGTGCACGGACGGCTCTCCTCGCACGTGCTGAGCGTGCACGGCGTAGAGGCAGCGAGCTCACCAACCATGTGCACGCCCAGCAACAACCCTATTGTTTTCCCAAGGAAACCCGTCCGCAGACCAGGAACCGAATGGTCCGGAGCTGACGCCTGGCCCAGCGATCACTCACAGGCCCAGCGATCGATCACTCACAGGCCCAGCGATCGATCAC
>NW_005361574.1:25174-25447 GCF_000412655.1 Myotis brandtii
GATCACTCACAGGCTCAGCGATCACTCACAGGCCCAGCGATCAATCACTCACAGGCTCAGTGATCACTCACAGGCATGCAATCACTCACAGGCCCAGCAATCACTCACAGGCCCAGCAATTGATCACTCACAGGCCCAGCGATCACTCACAGGCCCAGAGATCACTCACAGGCCAAGCGATCGATCACTCAGCAATCACTCACAGGCCCAGCCATCACTCACAGGCCCAGCGATCACTCACAGGCTCAGTGATCACTCACTCACTCACCGATC
>NW_005361574.1:29140-29687 GCF_000412655.1 Myotis brandtii
CCGGCCCTGCCCACGCCCTTCCCCACGGAGGGACCAGGTGAGCTCGGGCGTCTCCATCCGTCAGGGGCTGCGGGCGTCTGACCGGGTGAAGGACAGGAAAGGGCAGTGGGAGGGCCGCCCGCCCCCCTCACGGCGCTGGACACAGGCTTCCCCAGGGCCCGGTCCACACGGGGGCGCTGCCCAGGGGGGCTGAGTCAGGGAAATGAGGTTCCCCAGCCACTGGGAGTTCCTCACAAGATGGTGTGCTTTTAAAAATATATATTTGTATTGATTTCAGAGAGGAAGGGAGAGGGAGAGAGAGAGAGAAACATCAATGAAGAGAGAGAATCCTGGATCAACTGCCTCCTGCACGCCCCCCACTGGGGATGGAGCCTGCAACCCGGGCCTGTGCCCCGACCGGGAATCGAACAGTGACCTCCTGGTTCATAGGTTGATGCTCAACCACTGAGCCGCGCCGGCCGGGCCACAACTGATCTTCGTTTGAGAAAATTCCCAGAAGCAGCAGCCCAGGCCCCGGGAGGACGGGCAGGATGGCTCTCGCGGGAAA
>NW_005361574.1:30251-30500 GCF_000412655.1 Myotis brandtii
TGGCACGCGGCCTCCATCGCCTCTGGGCCACGAGGATTCACTAAAAAGGCAGCTGGCGGCCCTGACTGTTTGCTGGGCCTCCGGCCCCGAATGTCCATCTTGTCGTCCCGCCTCCTCTCAGCCTCCTCACCGCCCGGCTGCCCCTCCGTCCTCTGGGCGTCACCGAACCCCGTCACTCCCTCCAGCCACAGGCTCCACGGATCCGCGTGGCTCCCGTGGCGACAAGAGCAGGGACTCGGGCGGGGAGGG
>NW_005361575.1:0-1463 GCF_000412655.1 Myotis brandtii
AGTTACTTCACAGTAGAGCTAAAGGCAAAATACACTTTGTGGCATTTATTTGCTTTGAAATATAGTTATTTGTGTTATTGCTCATAGGACAGTAGAATTTTTATAAAAACTTGTTAAGTTATATTTGTTCATTTATTTTTAAACTGTATAGACCAAGAGGCGTTCGGGAGAACTAATCTCAGTATGTGACACGCCACCTAAGTCCATCATTCAGCGACAACCATGTGATGTGCTTGCCAGAGAACCCCAGTGGCAGGAGAAGCACACAGGTGACAGACACGCACGGTGGACACCACCTACCCCTGGCAGACAGCTTCTTGGTGTTGATGATTTTGGCAGCATATTCTTGACCAGTAGGGATTTTCATACATCTTCTCACCACTGAGAAAGCCCCCCTGAAAACAAAACATTGCCAGGTCATCTCTATAATCAGCTCTGATGGTTACTTAAAAATTACAACATGTGGAGCATTTCTGTTGGATGTAGTGAACTGTCAAATATCAGTGCGCTACGCAATATCCAGAAAATGACCCACTCTTCCTGGAAGCCCGGACCAGCCTTGATGCCGAGAACAGAGTAAATCTTATTTAACTGGGAGCACACATCATTCATCAACCAAATGACAGGGACTGCCAATTCCCAGGCTCCTGTTTGCACATGAAATCGGAAAACCTTTTGCAGTTCACACTCACACCGCACCAAATGCTCCAGAAAAAAGCAAACGCTGCACAGAGCCGAGCTGAGGAAGAGCAGCAGAAATATCCTGGTAAGAAAAAATTAACGTGGCTCCAAGTGAGTAAAGATGGCGATTGTTTTCATTAGAATATAAATCTTGGGAACACTGGTGTGGTTTACCATGGTGATTTCTCTGTGCCTGTTTTGGGCTGGGGGAGGGGAGAGATTTGAATTAAGCTGCTCTTCCGACATATTCTCCATGTTTTAACAACAAACAATGCATAAACATATAAGGATAGAAAGTTCATTCCATCTAAAAGGTATTTCCATTTCCTCTAATTCAGCTGCATGAACATCATCACACACCGCACCGTCTCATCAGTAATCGTGGAAACAGGCAGAGGATCGGGTTTGGGTCAGATGCTGCATAAACCATCAATCAGCATCCGGGTCGCCCCTGGGTCCCTGTGCACAACCCGACCCTCAGCAAATCCGTGCCTCCTGCACACCTCCAGCCCCTGGGTCCCCGCGCTCGGGCCTCGGGGAGTCCCCTTGGCCTCCCTGCACACCTCCAGCCCCTGGATCCCCGCGCTCGGGCCTGGGCAGGTCCCTGCTCTCTCCCTGCACGCCTCCAGCGGCCCCGCAGGTCCACGCACCGCTAGGCCACCTGGGGACACCACGGCGCCCAAAGGGCTCTCGGGCCGCGTGTAAGTCCTCCGAGGAAGCAGGGATGCGCGCGAGCCCTGGGAGGGAACGGCGGGGGAGTCACCCGGGACCAGGGGTGACCG
>NW_005361576.1:0-890 GCF_000412655.1 Myotis brandtii
ATATGCAAATAGACTGAATGGTGGAACAATTGAACAAACGAATAACTGAACAATCGGTCGCTATGTTGTGTGCTGACCACCAGGGGGTGTGCTTGGAACATGGCGGGCGTTGGCTGTGGCAGGATGGTGGAGCAGGTGACCAGGGGCGCCAGACCAAGGCAGGGCACCAGTTGCTGTCATCAGGGCGAGCCTCTGATGGTTACTGAAAATTCTTTTCTCCCACGTGCCATGGTCTCGCTCTGCCAGGTGCTCATACCTGCTGCCAGTGCTGGCCTTTCTCGCACTCCCTACTGGCACTGGCCCCAATCGCTCCGTGCCGTCAGCTGATGCAAGCGGGACCAGCGCCGTCAGTGTGTGGAAGCGGTGGCAGTCAGAGTGGGGCTGCCATAAGACAAGTGATTCTGGGGCCACGGCAGAAGAGGCCAGACAGGGGCACAGAGGATGGGCCTAGATCCATGCCTGTGCCCACCACAGCCTCTTGGCCCACAGTTCCTTTCAAGGTGCACAAATTTGTGCACTGGACCCTAGTCCTATATAATAAAAGAGAGGCATGCAAATTAGCTGTCCCTCCACTATGCTCAAGCCACGCTCACAAGCCCATCAGAGTGACTATGCAAATTAACCTGACAAAGATGGCAGTTAATTTGCATATGCAGCTGTCAGGTGCCCCAGGAGGTGATGGCGGCTGTGGCCGCGGCCTCCCAGGACCTTCACCAGCCCTGGGAGGCAAAGCCGTAGCCACACCCATGGGCTTTCAGGACTTTTGCTGGTCGGGGAGGCGCGGCTGCCGTGCCTAGCCATGCCCGCGGACTCCTGGGACCTTTCTGGCAGAGAGAGGGAGGTTTGGAGGACTTGGCTTGGAGGGCGCAGCTCCCTCTGTCACCCCAGCT
>NW_005361577.1:0-714 GCF_000412655.1 Myotis brandtii
CACAGAAAAAGCATTCAATAAAATCCAACACCCATTTCTTTAAAATATATATTTATTTCAGAGAGGAAAGAGAAGTGAGAGATAGAAACATCGATTATGAGAATCATTGATCGGCTGCCTCCTGCACGCCCCCTACTGGGGATCAAGCCTGTAACCTGGGTATGTGCCCTGACCAAGAATCGAACTGTGGCCTCCTGGTTCATAGGTCAATGCTCAACCACTGAGCCACGCCAGCCAGGCCCAACACCCATTTTTGATAAAAACTCTCAGCAAAGGGGGCCTAGAGGGCTCATATCTCAACATAATAAAGGCCCTATATGATAAACCTACAGCCAACATCATACTCAATGGGAAAAAACTAAAAGCATTCCCCCTAAGAATAGGAACAAGACAGGGATGTCCACTTGCACCATTCTTATTGAACATAGTACTGGAAGTCTTAGCCACAGTAATCAGACAAGAAAAAAACATAAAAGGCATCCAAATTGGAAAGGAGGAAGTAAACTTTTCATTATTTGCAGATGACATTATATTGTACAGAGAAAACCCTAAGGACTCTACCAAAACACTACTAGAGATAATAAATGAATTAGACAATGTATCAGGATACAAAATTACACCCAGAAATCTATGGTATTTTTATATATCAATGATGAGAATGATCTCTCGGAATGATCTCTCAGAAAGAGAAACTAAAAACAATCCCATTTACCA
>NW_005361578.1:0-6480 GCF_000412655.1 Myotis brandtii
AACATCTATGTGAGAGCAAAACATCCATTGGCTGCTTCCTGCACGTCCCCTACTGAGGATCAAGTCTGGAACCCAGGCATGTGCCCAGACCAGGAATCGAACTAGCAACCTTTCAGTGCATGGTGAAGCATACATCTTATATACTTTAACCCTGCTATTCTGGCTTCTGGCTTAAATAATAAGGAAAATAAGACTATTCCTATTCCAGAGAGGCTGTAAACGATGCCCCAGACAGAGTTGTCAGTGCTGACACCAGGCCAGGCCTTGAGATATGGTCTCATGGCCCCTTCCCAGTACGCAGGCCTTCTTTCTCAGAAGGCCCAGAAGTCTCATTCCAAATTTGGGAGACAAAGGGCTTGAAAAAGTATAAATAAAGAGAGTTTCCTCCATGTTGCGGGGACCAGAATTTGAAAGACACATTTTTCTCCGGGCCTGCGCAGAATTTATCAATAAAATGTAACTCCCTTTCTCTAAGCGTGGCTTGGTTTTTCTCCGGTCTTCTGCAACAATGGGACAACCAACCAACTGAGCCACACTAGCCAGGGCTCCATCTCATTTTTTAGTCAATTCAGATAAAATTTTGTCACTTTAGTGATCTTTTCAAAGAATCTACTATTGGTTTTGATGTTTTTCTGTCCTCTGTTCTCTAATTGTTATATTTCTGCTTGAGTCTTTGTTACTTCCTTCCGTTTGCTTGGTTTTATTTTGCTCTTTTTTCCAATATCTTTATTTTTTTAATATGTTTTTATTGATTTTACAGAGAGGAAGGGAGAGGGATAGAAAGAAACATCGATCAGCTGCCTCCTGCATGCCCCCTACTGAGGTTAAGCCTGCAACCGAGGTACATGCCCTTGACTAGAATCAAACCCTTGACCCTTCAGTCCATGGGCTGACACTCTATCCACTGAGCCAAACTGATTAGGGCTCTTTTTTCTGGAATCTTAATAAGAAAAGTTAGATTATTAATTTGAGATCTTCCTTCTTTTATTTATGTAGTTATTTATAGCTATAAATTTAGATGCATCCCATCAATTATAGTATGCTCTGTTTTCATTTTTATTCATTTTAAAGTATTTTCCACATGACTTCCTTTTGACCCATTGAAATGGCTCTCCTATATGGTCACTGCTGCACGTGGCATCTGTCTGAGGAATGTGTCCTGTCTGCCCTGATGGTAGAACCAAAGCCTCTAAATAATGCACATTTGATCTGAATCAGCATCTCCTCCCCCTTCCTTCCCTGTGCATGAGACACAGCATGAGTCAGTGTCTAATGCACCACTATAACATAATATTTAGAGCTCAGGCCTAGAAATTAGATCAGTTTGTATTTAAATCAAATCTCTACCAAATTTTAGCTTTTTTTACCTTGATCAAATGATGCTCACAGTGAACATCAATTTCCTTGAACATAAAATAGAATTATTAATTCCTCTCTAAAGGGGATAATGTGAGAATTAGATAAAATACCACACGTAGCAGAGTGACATAAACACAGAATACTCATTACATGTTAGTTCTCACTGTACCCTCATTTCCCTTATCTCTTACAACTTCTCAAGGATTCTCAACTTCAGTCAGACTTTTAAGTAAAAAGAAGATCAAACACTCGTAGAAAGATTTCAGAATTATGACTTATGAATCAGTATTCAATACTTTAAAACTTGGTCTTTCTTCTCTCCTAATTTCTGTATTTGCCCAGATTCTACCAATACTTTATCAATATAGACATAAATAGATATAGATCTAGATCTAGATATAGATATAGATATAGTGATAGAGATATATAGGTATATAGGTATATAGGTATAGGGAGAGAGAGAGAGAGAGAGAGAGAGAGAGAGAGAGAGAGAGAGATGAATTGAGACAATTCCTACCAAAAATCTGAATTGGTCACATCATGAGCTCTGATTTCCTGTAACAGACATGACAACAAACCTTCAGCTTTTACTCTATGCCAGCCACTAATCTAAGCACATTATATGTTTTATCTCACAGAACCCCCATTAGGTATCCTTATCACGCACGTTTTATAGATGTGAGAATTCAGGTATAAAGAGTTTGAGGAATTGCCCAAGATAATACAAAAATAAAAGTACCAGCAAAACTCTTACTCTTTAGCTTGATTCAAAATTTATTATTAAAGAGCAGTTTCTTTCGCCTCCATGTTTTCTAGCCTCAGGACATTGACCATAGAACAGCGGTTTTGCACTGCCTACGAGGTTTTCACATGTTACTTTGCACAATCTTCCCTATAACTCTGAGACAGGTATTATTGACACTGTTTAAGACACGCTGGCTGGCTCATGCACCCATTGATGACTAGAGCATTCTGTGCCTTAGGTCCCAGATTCTAGAATCACTTCATAAACACAACCATAGAGAGCTGCTAACACAACCCAGCTGGCTCTCCCTGCGCCGGTGGTCACACATGCCATGGCCACAAGAGAGAAAGTATAAACTGATTTGGTTGGAGCTGCTAATTCTAGTCCTCTGGGAGTTGAGAGGTAAAAGCCATCTTAACTTCTTGCACTTGAGTAATACCCATTTAAATATTTCCCTGAAACCACATGTGAAAATGTTTATAAGGAAAACCCAAGAAGACCACATAAGCATAACCAGCCCCAGATCACAGAAGCTGTTTGCCACTATAACATAATTGTTAGGTCTCAGGCCTAGAAATTAGATCAGTTTGTATTTAATCAAATCTCTACCAAATATTAGCTTTTTTACGTTGATCAAATGATGCTCACAGTGAACATCAATTTCCTTGAACATAAAATAGAATTATTAATTCCTCTCTCAAGGGGATAATGTGAGAATTAGATAAAATACCACACTTAGCAGAGTGACATAAACACAGAATACTCATTACATGTTAGTTCTCACTGTACCCTCATTTCCCTTATCTCTTACAACTTCTCAAGGATTCTCAACTTCAGTCAGACTTTTAAGTAAAAAAGAAGATCAAACACTCATAGAAAGACTTCAGAATTATAATGACTTATGAATCAGTATGCAATACCTTAAAACATGGTCTTTCTTCTCTCCTAATTTCGGTATTTGCCCAGATTCTACCAATACTTTATCAATATAGACATAAATAGATCTAGATCTAGATCTAGATATAGATATAGATATAGTGATAGAGATATATAGGTATATAGGTATATAGGTATAGGGAGAGAGAGAGAGAGAGAGAGAGAGAGAGAGAGAGAGAGAGAGATGAATTGAGACAATTCCTACCAAAAATCTGAATTGGTCACATCATGAGCTCTGATTTCCTGTAACAGACATGACAACAAACCTTCAGCTTTTACTCTATGCCAGCCACTAATCTAAGCACATTATATGTTTTATCTCACAGAACCCCCATTAGGTATCCTTATCACGCACGTTTTATAGATGTGAGAATTCAGGTATAAAGAGTTTGAGGAATTGCCCAAGATAATACAAAAATAAAAGTACCAGCAAAACTCTTACTCTTTAGCTTGATTCAAAATTTATTATTAAAGAGCAGTTTCTTTCGCCTCCATGTTTTCTAGCCTCAGGACATTGACCATAGAACAGCGGTTTTGCACTGCCTACGAGGTTTTCACATGTTACTTTGCACAATCTTCCCTATAACTCTGAGACAGGTATTATTGACACTGTTTAAGACACGCTGGCTGGCTCATGCACCCATTGATGACTAGAGCATTCTGTGCCTTAGGTCCCAGATTCTAGAATCACTTCATAAACACAACCATAGAGAGCTGCTAACACAACCCAGCTGGCTCTCCCTGCGCCGGTGGTCACACATGCCATGGCCACAAGAGAGAAAGTATAAACTGATTTGGTTGGAGCTGCTAATTCTAGTCCTCTGGGAGTTGAGAGGTAAAAGCCATCTTAACTTCTTGCACTTGAGTAATACCCATTTAAATATTTCCCTGAAACCACATGTGAAAATGTTTATAAGGAAAACCCAAGAAGACCACATAAGCATAACCAGCCCCAGATCACAGAAGCTGTTTGGTTCTGAGTTTCCAACCCATTTAGGTCCAGACTCCTGGATCAAAGGAGTTATCTCCTGGCTGAGTGCAGACTTAAAAAAGGAGGCTTAAAAGAGCTGAGTTCAGGGTCCTGCTACTCAAGGCAACTTTCATTTGTTGCTTTATTTTCAGGTGCTTACAATCCCTAACTTTTCTGCTATTACATAGTCTGATATTTCTGGGACTTTAAATCAGGTTAGATCTCAAATCAAATGCCTAGCTATAATAATAAAAGTGTAATATGCTAATTAGACCAAACAGCCGAATGACCTTCCAGACATCCTTCCGTACAACCTTCTGGATGAAGCTGGGGCTGCAAGGGCCAAGGCAAGTGCTGCAGCTGCGAGGGCCGAGCTCCTTGCACGAATTTCGTGCATCAGGCCTCTAGTTATAATATATTTCATCTGATCACCAAGAAAGACTGGCAAGAGAGTAGAAGGTGGCTTGGAGAGATGTCCTCTAACAGTTAGGTATTTTTCCCATCAATTTCTTTTGAAACCTAACTTTGGAAGCTGTCTGACTAAAGAAATTCATTACCTGAGCTGGGATACTGTGCCTCACACTCACAGGATGGTGTGAACCTATAAAGCAGAACTAAACCCAGGCCCATAAACTGAGCATCACTTAGGAAGTCACAGCAATTGTTTTCAGGTCATTAAGTGAGGAGGGGGGGGACATTATACTTAAGATAAAAATGGATGAACCTGCAGAGCAGTCATTAGCAATGGGTCAGTGATGCTACCTCCATGCAAAGTGTGCTCTACAAATAAGATGCCTTGTTATTGAATGGATCTGTTACTTCCTTCCCAAATGCATTCTGAGAGGTAGGTATAGTCTGTGATTCCTTGTTTTTCATATTGAATTTATTGGGGTGACATTGGTTAATAAAATTATATAGATTTCAGGTGTACAATCCTATAATACATCATCTGTATATTGTATTATGTGTTCACCACCCCAAGTCAAGTCTCCTTCCATCACCATTTATCCTCACTGTACCCTCTCCTACCTCCCCCCACCCCCCTTCCCCTCTGGTTAATCTTCATGCTGCTGCTGTCTGTGTCTATGAGTTGTTTGGGGAGTTTGTTTGTTTGTTTGTTTGGGGAAAGTGTTGTGTTGTTGGGGTGTTTTGTGTTGTTTTTTTGCTTAATCCCTTCACCTTTTTCACCCAGCCCTACCACTCTCCTCCCCTATGGTGATTCTACTGTCAATGATTTTTATGAAACTGGCATTCTTGGTCTACTAAGAAATTAGTCAGGATATTATGGACCAAGACCTAAGATAAGCAAATAAAATTTATATCATTAAATTATTTTACTTACTATAAAAGTAATATATTTCTTTGTAGAAAACTTGGATCAGAACATTTTTAAAAGAATACAAAAATCATCCTTAACCCACAATTCCAATAAGCACTATTAGTCATTAGTGTACTTTTTTCAAATACTTTTCTATGTATAAATGTTATTTTGGACAAAAGATCATAACTTATAAACTCTTTATAATTTGTGTTTGCCACTCAATATTATATTAGAAGACTCTTTCCACACCATTAATTCTTGCAAAAAAATTTAATGTCCACCTGATATTTCATAACTATAATTCATTAGTTGTTCCTCTTTACGTAGACCTCTGAAATGCTTTCACTTTTTCACTATCATAAAAAATATATTATGAAATACAACCTGTAAGCATAATTTTTGTTTATATTTTATCTCTAATAGATTCCTAAGGAGTACTGGACCAAAGGACATGACCAGTTATAAAGCCCTTATTGTGTACAATCAGACTTCTTTCCAGAATATTCTACATCAATACACACTCACCAGCACTGGGTAATATAACTGTCATAAATCTTTGCCAATTTGTCAGTTAGAAGTATGTCACTGTTTTTAAATTGTATTTCTTTGATGACTTATGAAATAGAGGAATTTTTAGATATCTAATGTTTTATCTGAGAATTATCTTTTTATTTCCCCTATTTTAATACTGGTGTGTATAGATCCTTTTTTGTAAAAATAATTCTACAATAATGATGATCTGTTATACGTGTTGCAAGTACTTTTCCAGTGTGTTCCATATTTTTATGTAGTTGAGCCCATTAGTTTTATCTTGTGTTTATACCATTGCATTTCACTGAAAATACTCTTTCTCCATCAAAAGATTAGATATATATTTACTTTTTTGTTTTTCTGTTTTTAAACAGATCTATGTTTTATTTGAAGGCTTTAACACACGGTACTTGGGGTTTTTCTTTCTCTCTCTCTCTCTCTTTTGATGATGGCATGAGGAGAAAAGACTTTATTTGAAAACTTCCCATTCAAATATAAAAAATATTTTATGAACTATACATGATATTCTTTTAAGTATTATTTTTTTAAATGGGGTTCTTTTGCAATTTGATTATACTTGCTTCTTCTTGAGCTTATCTATGCTCATCAGTTTTATTT
>NW_005361578.1:10595-11397 GCF_000412655.1 Myotis brandtii
TTTTTATTGATTTTACAGAGAGGAAGGGAGAGGGATAGAAAGAAACATCGATCAGCTGCCTCCTGCACGTCCCCTACTAAGGTTAAGCCTGCAACCAAGGTACATGCCCTTGACTAGAATCAAACCCTTGACCCTTCAGTCCATGGGCTGACACTCTATCCACTGAGCCAAACTGATTAGGGCTCTTTTTTCTAGAATCTTAATAAGAAAAGTTAGATTATTAATTTGAGATCTTCCTTCTTTTATTTATGTAGTTATTTATAGCTATAAATTTAGATGCATCCCATCAATTATAGTATGCTCTGTTTTCATTTTTATTCATTTTAAAGTATTTTCCACATGACTTCCTTTTGACCCATTGAAATGGCTCTCCTATATGGTCACTGCTGCACGTGGCATCTGTCTGAGGAATGTGTCCTGTCTGCCCTGATGGTAGAACCAAAGCCTCTAAATAATGCACATTTGGTCTGAATCAGCATCTCCTCCCCCTTCCTTCCCTGTGCATGAGACACATCATGAATCAGTGTGTAACGTACCACTATAACATAATTGTTAGGTCTCAGGCCTAGAAATTAGATCAGTTTGTATTTAATCAAATCTCTACCAAATATTAGCTTTTTTACGTTGATCAAATGATGCTCACAGTGAACATCAATTTCCTTGAACATAAAATAGAATTATTAATTCCTCTCTCAAGGGGATAATGTGAGAATTAGATAAAATACCACACTTAGCAGAGTGACATAAACACAGAATACTCATTACATGTTAGTTCTCACTGTACCCTCATTTCCCTTATCTC
>NW_005361579.1:0-854 GCF_000412655.1 Myotis brandtii
TATATATTGTGACATATTTATGCATTTCAGTTCCCTAGTATATGTTTTGAAACTTTCTTTGCTATTTTTTCATATCCCTTCATATTATTATTATTTTTAAACAATTTCTTAGTGATTTCTTCCTCAGTACTTCAACTGTCCTTTTGTTTTATTTTTCTCTTTCATGGATGCCATGTTCTTTGGAAGCTTGTTTAGACCAAGTTAATGGCCTTTTAGGCTTCCTCCATGTGAATAGGAGTTTACTTTTTGGATAATAAGAATTATATGTCAAAGGGGGACATCAGGATTTTAGAGATGCTTAGGTGGGGCATGGCCAGAAAAAAAGGTTGGGAACCACTGGTTTACAGCAAAGAAAGTAAGGGTTTATTTTCAGGAAGTGGCCCTCACCTGGAGACACAGATGAGCTAATGTTCAAAGACCTGGCTCTCCAGTGGCTTCCAGGGGATGGGTTGTATAGGAGGAAATCATTAGTCACGGTGATTAAAGGAGTTGGGGGTCCTGGTGTCTACTAATTGATTGGTGCAGGGGAGGCGGTCGTTGACCAGTGCATCTGGTCCTGATGTCAGCCATGACGTTGCTTCATCTGGTTTTGCTGCTTTTCTGGGCCTGGAGGTGAAACATAGCTGAGGTCTAGATGTTATCTCTAGTTTGAAGGAAACTCTGTCTCTGGGGTGCACAGACCTGAGGCTTTGTTCCTAAGATTATTTCATGCTGATCAGAACCTCATTGTCCTGAGAACTTAATGATTTAGGGAATAGACATGCAAGGGAGAAGGAGGCAGGTGATTTAGGATGCTGGTGAGTCAAAAAGAAGAAGAGGAGGGGGAGAGAGAGAGAAACATCGATTTGAGAGAG
>NW_005361580.1:0-842 GCF_000412655.1 Myotis brandtii
GAACCTCATTGTCAGAGAAACCTAAGAATTGAATACACAAATGAGTTATATGAATCAGTAAACTATACTAAGTAATTATACTAATTATATTAATTATCCGATATAATAAAGAGGTAATATGCAAATGGCCCATCACTCCGACACACAAGATGGCCTCCCCCATGTAGCCCCAAGATGGCCTGCAGGGGAGAGCAATTAGGGGTGACCAGGCCTGCAGGGGAGGGCAGTTGTGGGTGACCGAGCCAGCAGGGGAGGGCAATTGGGGGCGATCAGGCCAGCAGAGGAACACAGTTGGGGGCTATTTGGCTGGCAGGGGAGCAGTTAGGCATCGATCAGGCTGACAGGGGTGTGTTTAGGGGGTGATCAGGCTGGCAGGCAGAAGCAGTTAGGGGCAATCAGGCAGGCAGGCAGATGAGTGGTTGGGAGCCAGCAGTCCTGGATTGTGAGAGGGATGTCCAACTGCCTGTTTAGGCCCCATCTTTGCGGGTAGTTAAACATCCCTTGAGGGGTCTGAGGTTGGAGAGGGTGCAGGCTGGGCTGAGGGACCACCCCCCCCCCTCGGTGCATGAATTTTGTGCACCAGGCCTCTAGTACTAATAATAACCACACAAAGAATGTTCACCCTTTATCCATGTCTGTTCCTCCATGTCACCTGAAAGAAAATACAATAAATGCGTATCAGTTATCACAGTCCATGAAAGAATGCTGTGAATTCCAGGACGATGTGTTCATTACCATTAAAATTATTATCATGAAGAATGTCAATACATTTCTTTTGATGTTCTCTAAGTATTAAATTATTTTTAAGTATTGTAACCATGAAGCCATCTCATTTTATCATA
>NW_005361581.1:0-473 GCF_000412655.1 Myotis brandtii
CTTGGTAATCTAGCGTAGCTCCCTACATGAGCTATTTGGGTTCTCTTGATGTAGGACTGTGAGCTGGAAATGCACCACTGTGGTTTCTAGAAGTCAGCAGCAGCCATGGAGGGGGGTGTCCCAATTTTTGCTATCTTATGCCCTTGGTTAAAGTTGCACTTTCCCAGAGGGGACTCTCAGTGGCACTGGAAAAGAGTTCTGCAGCTGTGGGGTGGGCAGCCTCAGTTTTTGCTGCTGCACCTGTGGTGGATAGGCATGAGCTCCCAGTGGTGGCTCACAGGGGCACCAGCGGTGCGTTTGCCAGCGTGGCATACTGAAGCACTCTGAAAGGCCATTAACTTGGTCTAAACAAGCTTCCAAAGAACATGGCATCCATGAAAGAGAAAAATAAAAGAATGAAAGGACAGTTAAAGTTTTGAGAAAGAAATCACTAAGAAATTGTTAAAACAATAATAATAATATGAAGTGATATG
>NW_005361582.1:0-798 GCF_000412655.1 Myotis brandtii
ACCAGTTGTGTCTACAATGGGAGAACTGCTGTTCTGGGAACACCCTTATGGGGCAGGGCTTGCTTTAGTGGGGCTTTGATGTTCACTGAGTCGGCCCCCTGAGTGTGTCTCTTATGGATCTGAAGAGCTGTAATCTGGTGTGGTCTCACTTTGACCACTGGGTACACTGACTCTTGGATCTCCAAGGATGTGCAAAGTCAGCCAGTGCCTGAGGCCACCCAGCAGGAGCTACAGAGAGATCTGCAGATTCCTCCTCTTTGTTTGTGGTTTGGAGGTTCCCAGATGAGGCTCAGCTGTGAAGCAATGCAGGGTGCTGATGAGCCTTAGGCCTTCTTTTGGAAGCTCTGAGGTTCTTTGACCCAGCTGCAGTTTGTTAGGTTAGGTTGCAAAAGGCCAGGCCATTCATATGAAAAAGCCTCTGTGCACAGCTTGGGTGGGGTTGCAAATTGGGTGGAGCGTGGTCTCTGGGAATCACGGGGCGGTGCAAACAGCAATGGTTGACAGTTAGCCCTGCCCCAATAGGTCCCTGGGTCTCTGTGTCCCACGACCCCGTGCAGGAACAATGAACACTGCAAGCACCTCTGAGAGAAAGTCGCCCTCGTGTTCTGGCCTGATGCCAGACAGTCCAGTTTCTCCCCATATGAGTCTGGGTCCCCCGAGTCTCGCCCAGAACAGGATTTCAGAGCAGTCGGGAGTTTATCTCCCTGCTGATTGAAAAAGACCTCAGTGTACCCAGTTGCCAGCCCGTTTCGCGTGCCTTGGTATCTCCGCACTTCCACACCTCTGCACCTCCTACCA
>NW_005361583.1:0-997 GCF_000412655.1 Myotis brandtii
TTTTTGTATTGGAAGAAAATGAGGTTCATAAACTGTGTAATTTGCCTCAGATTTCAAGCAGTTAAAAGTGGCAGTGCTTGTTCTTATCACAAAAACATAGTCATTCTACATCAAAAGTACTTGTCAGTCCCTAGCCGGTTTGGCTCAGTGGATAGAGTATGGGCCTGTGGACTGAAGGATCCCAGGTTTTATTCTGGTCAAGGGCACATGCCCTGGTTTCAGGCTCTATCCCCAGTTGGGGATATGCAGGAGGCAGCCAATCAATTATTCTCTCTTATCATTGATGTTTCTGTCTCTTTCTCCTTCTCCTTTCCTCTGAAATCAATAAAAATGTATTTTAAAGAAGATACTTGAGAGGATTAAATGAGATAATCCTTGTAAAAAAAACAAAACAAAAACACTTTGCCCAGTGCCTAACATACATATTGTAAATAAACGGTAGCTACTAAAAAAAAAAAATAGGCATAATTTATGAGAATTTATGGAGTATAAGGCCCAGGTTTGGACCAGGTATTCCATTTTTAAAAGAAGGAAAAATCCCTGCCCAGGAAATTATATCCCGGAGAAATTCTCATACAAAATAAAAACAGTTTTGAGAATGGTTCTCCCTTCTTTCTGTGTGCTATCACATCCATGGAGGAAGTCAGGGCCTTTGCAGGAAGACACAATTTTCTGGGCACCCCCAATTTACTTGCTATAGCACAGCAAAAACAAACAAACAAACAAACAAATAAACCCACAAATCAAACAGCAACAAAAAGCCAGCTGTGGTTACATGCAATTCTCTGAGCACTAGCACTTAAGAAAGCACACAGAAAGGTGGAGAGAGCTTTATTTTATTGATATTCCTGAGTAGACTCTAATTTATTTTTAAGTAAACAAAATCAGTACTTAATCATTATTAACAAATTACAATTAATCACAATGCAGGAATGTATAGCAACACTGTGTTTGAGAACACTTGCTTAGAAGAGGTAAACAGGCCAGGAAGAAAAAA
>NW_005361584.1:0-819 GCF_000412655.1 Myotis brandtii
CCACAGCTCTGAGCGCCCACGGAGAAAGCAAAGAGCATCCTTGCAGCCCACGGGGCCCCTCCCAGGCCGCACTTTCGTGACTGCTGGGAGGAAAGAAGGCCCGGCCACACAGAGCCTTCTGGCGGCAGAGGCCCGTCCCTTCCATGGGTGGCAGGTGCTCCCTGGATGTCTGGAGTCCATTGCCGGTCCCATGCCCTGGCCCACGAGGCACCTCAGAGGCCTGCAGAAGGCCGCCGGGCAGCCTCTCCAGACAGGCACCTGGGGGCACCCCAGGGGAGAGGGGCTGTGAGTCGGAGAGGGGAGCGCCCGCCTTCCCACAAGGACAATCCCCCGCTGGGGGCCAAGGGCCAGGAGGAGCCCTCAGCTGGGAGCACCCAGAGACCTCACCCGGCCTGCGCCAGGGAGGAAAGCACACGGCCTCTCTGCGGAGATGGAACCGGGGGAAAGCTGTCCTCTCATGGGGTCAAGAAGAGGAAGGAAAGAGGGGGCAGCAGCCCCCAGAAGTCTACGCCTCCATCGGAGGTGGCTTCAGACAACCTGAAGAAAAAGCGAAAGCACAAACACTCAGGGGAAATACAGTCACACAAATATGAGCAGCGTCTACACGGTTTAGGTGAGGTCAGGATGGCCCCGGTGAGGTTGAAACGGCCCCGGTGAGGTCGGGACGGCCCCGGTGAGGTTGAGTCGGCCCCGGTGAGGTTGAAACAGCCCCGGTGAGGCCGAGACGGCCCCGGTGAGTTTGTGACAGCCCTGGTGTGGTTGAAACAGCCCTGGTGAGGTCAAGACGGCCCCGGTGAGGTGGAGACGGCCCCGGTGAGG
>NW_005361585.1:0-742 GCF_000412655.1 Myotis brandtii
TTTTACCCTACTTATATATCTAATTTCCAATCCCCTGGTCTAAATCCATATACACCTCTCTCTTCTCTCTCTTCACTATCCAAATTTTTTTTCTCTCTCTCTGTCATTTGGTTGTTGTTTACTTGATTGTTCAGTATATTGGGGGTTTTTTATGCTTGTTTGTGAGATTGCTTTGCTTTTTCTTTCTATTTTTCTGTATTTTTGTTTTTGTTTTTTTTTTCTTTTCCAGTTATTTATTTATTTATTTATTTGCTACTGTTTTCCCTCGCCTCACTTGATATCAATTGTTGTTTGTAGTTTGCATTCTGTTGCTGGAATTTGTTGAGATTAGTGGCTGTTCTATTGGAGTTTTCTCCACATATAAATAATTTCTTCCCCTCTTCTATTTCATTCTCTTTCTTTTCTCTCTTTTATTTTCCCTTTCCCAATTTCATTTTTGCACTCCTTTTTTTTCTTTTTTTCTTCTTTTTTTTCTTTTTCTCTTCTTTCTTCCTTACCCCCTAATTCTCTTTGATCTGGTGGTCACCTTTATTTGGGGTTATTAGTATCGTGAATACATTTGTGTTCAGTGCCTTGTGCTTTGTGCCTTGTTGTGTTGTATTTTGTGACTTTAAATCAACACAGCAGAGACAGAACTACATAACCAAACACTTAGAAAAGAAAGATCCTGGGGAGACAAAGAAATAGCCCACATATGAAATAAACACAGGCATCACCAGAAAAGGAAGTAAATAAAATGGAG
>NW_005361586.1:0-945 GCF_000412655.1 Myotis brandtii
GCCTGCTCCTCCCCCTGCTCTTTGCTCCAGAGTTTGACTTTCCTGGAATCTAATTCCTGACAATCCTTCCCTTCACCAGGCACCTGGATTTGCCCATCACTCACTCCTGTCTAATGGCAGCTGTCAGGTGAAAAATCTACAACATGCCAAGCCATGTGCTTGATCGTTTTATCTGCTTTACCAATAGCAACTCCACTTACTGAGCGCCTACTATAAGTCAAGCTTTTATGTGCTTAGTAATTTCATTTATTTTGCTGAAGTTAGTATGTTCTAACTGCATGCCAGGTGCTGTGGTGGTTGATTTCAATCATATGACCCTAATGGCAGCTACCAGTAAGATGAAAACCACAAAAACAAGGCAAAACGCCGGACACCATCTCTACCCCTCCCCAGAGACAAGGGCTGGGGATTCGGGTGGGGAGGTGGAGGTGGTCAGTGATTTCATTCAAATGAAAGAACCCTCAGTGTCTGAGCCCGTCCTCTGGGCAGTGGGGGAGCTAAGTTCTGGAGCCCCCTCTGTGATCTGTCTATTCCATGAGGTCAGAGCTTCTGCCCTTTGCTATTTCAGTTCCGCCCACCTTGGAGGTTACCCAACACACTGTGTCAGAGACCCAGGTGAATGCCATCGCCTGCCTGGTGAAGAACTTCTACCCCCGGCGCCTACAGCTGACCTGGCTGGAGAACGGAAACATGTCCCAAACAGAAACGGCCTCGACCCTCGTAGAGAACCAGGATGGGACCTTCAGCTGGAGGAGCTGGATCCTCATGGATCTGTCTGCCCACAGGGAGGATGTGATGCTCGCCTGCCAGGTGGAGCACAATGGGCACCTGGTACTCACCACAAACCTTACCCTGATGGCCTCTGCTCACCAAGACAAGGAAAAAGGTAAAATCTAGGGAAAAGCTGCCACTCCAACTGATTGAGATCTGTTTAAATTTTATCTT
>NW_005361587.1:0-789 GCF_000412655.1 Myotis brandtii
GATTGGTTGCCTCCTGCATGAGCTCTGACCTGGGCCCGGGCCAGGGAGGAGCCTTCAACTTATGTACATGCCCTTGATAAGAATCGAACCTGGACCCTGCAGTTGGCAGGCCGAGGCTCTATCCACTGAGCCAAACTGGCTAGGGCAGGATATGACATTTCTTAGCCCCTGCAGCAGTGGACCTTAGTTTTTTCCTCCAGGAGTGTGGTGGAAAAACCCTAGATCACCTGGATTCTTATTACCCAAATTGCCAAGAACACTGCGAGTGGTGGTGTACAGGGAACTTAGCCAATGAGCAGTTAGAAAAGGTGTTTCCTCTGCAACTTATGCCCAGAGGCCCCCTTTCATTGTTTCCACTGGGGTGGGGGCGTGCTCTGAGCTGCGGCGGCCCCTGGGAGCACACCCCCAGCCCTGCGTTGTGTCCGCTGGGCTGGAGGTGTGCTGCCTGCCATGACGCCCTCCCTCCTTCCCTCCCTCCATTCCTCCCTTCCTCCATGGTCGGGATGCAGGATGCTGGCCTCGTGGCTGGTGTGACGGTGCCAACATCCCGCCCAGGCTGCTATGGGCACTGCCATCTTTGTGGTGGAGTGATGGTTAATTTGCATATTACCCTTTTATTAAATTACATGGTTCACCTGAGTATGGGACACCATTTAAATCCACATCCTCTATGCAACATAGGTTTTGGAGAAGACTTCTGTTTCACCTAGATCTGAGCACACACGTTCTAAGTTGCTTGAACATTAACAGCCTTGCTATTTTTTTTAAATATATTTTATTGATTTTTTA
>NW_005361588.1:0-509 GCF_000412655.1 Myotis brandtii
GATGCAGCATTACATTAGAAAGATCATACACCATGACTTGCATCCCTGGAATAAAGCTGCCAAGAGGCCTCAGTCTCTCAGCCTTTCATTCCAGGGATTCATTCCAGGGATGCGAGGCTGGTGCAATATTTGCAAATCAATAAATGTGATACATCACACAAAAATACTGAGAGACAAAAATCACACAATCATATCAATTGATGCAGAAAAAGCATTTAACAAAATCCAACACCTTTTCCGGATAAAAACTCTCAGCAAAGTGGGAATAGAGGGATCATACCTCAACTTAAGACAAGCCTTATATGACAAACCTACAGCAACATTATACTCAATGGGCAAAAACTAAAACCATTTTCCCTAAGAACAGGAACAAGACAGGGATGCCCACTTTCACCACTCCGATTAGACATAGTAGTACTGGAAGTAGCCATAGTGATCAGACAAAAAGAAATAAAAGGCATCCAAACTGGAAGAGAAGAAGTGAAATTGTCATTATTTGCAGATGACAT
>NW_005361589.1:0-863 GCF_000412655.1 Myotis brandtii
GAGAGAGAGAGAGAGAGAGAGAGAGAGAAAGCACTACCAGTATGAATTCCCCTCCTTTAATGGTTAGTTTTTTCCTCTTTCATTAGGGTCTAAGGCCATGGTCGGCAAACTGTGGCTCACGAGCCACATGTGGCTCTTTGGACCCTTGAGTGTAGCTCTTCCTAAGCCTTAGGAGTACCCTAATTAAGTTAATAACAATGTACCTACCTATATAGTTTATGTTTAAAAAATTTGGCTCTCAAAAGAAATTTCAATCGTTGTACTGTTGATATTTGGCTCTGTTGACTAATGAGTTTGCCGACCACTGGTCTAAGGAATACACCTCTTAGATGTATTGGAATTTTTTTAAAACAATGACTGCATGTAGTAATTGAAACAGGCATTGAATAGTCTTAAATAAAATACTTGTATATCTCTGATTGTGACAGACTAGATAATTATCTCAGTGCTACGCATGATGGAAATGTGTATGAACTAAACAAACAAGATCTTCATGGAATTTCAAGTCTGACAGAATGGCAGATATTTAACAAATAATAATCACGATTTAACAATAAGTTTGGGTCAGTTCAAACCATATTACTGAGCTAAAATTATTTGTTCATGGTGCTTGGTCACATGTCCTGTTTGTACCAATGGCTGAGTGAGAAAGATGAGCTAGTCTGTTGGACAGGGAACTGAATTGATAACTTCACCAGCAGGACCATATAGTTGCAGAAATGCCAATTCTCCAAAGAAGAGACACGGACAGGCAGAGACCATATCTCCACCTCCCCTAACACAGCTTGTTTTCTGAGAAATTAAAATTTGATCATTAATGCCCAACTATCTGCTTTAAAATATTCAAGGTCCAAGAAGACACT
>NW_005361590.1:0-336 GCF_000412655.1 Myotis brandtii
AGGTGGGTGGCAGGTTGGATCCTGACCCTGGTAGGGACGCATGCAGGACGCAACCAATCAATGTATTTCTCTCACCTCTCTCTTCTCTCTCCGTCTTATCTCTCTCTCTCTCTCTCTCTCTCTCTCTCTCTCTCTCTCTCTCCCTCTCTCTCTGCAACTCCCTCACTCCCCTACACTCTCTCTTTGAAAATAAATGAAATACAGAGCTAGCTTTAAATTAATACAAGATATAACAAGCTGACTCACCTTCTCAGGCCATTGTAGGTCAGCAAATGAAAGATAAAGAATAAAAACACAGCAAGGTAATATTTTTGCAGTTCTGTATGCTGGATGTTT
>NW_005361591.1:0-801 GCF_000412655.1 Myotis brandtii
TTCTCAGGATTGCTGCAGCAATTCGGGGTCTTTTTTTTTTATTCCAGATGAACTTTTGGAGAATTCTTTCTACATCTGTGAAATATGCTGTTGGGATTTTAATGGGGAGTACATTGAATCTATAGATTGCTTTAAGTAGTATGGACATTTTAATGATGTTGATTCTACCAATTCATGAACACGGTATGTTCTTCCATCTGTTTATGTCTTCCTCTATCTCTTTTTTCAGTGTCCTGTAGTTTTCCGCATATAGGTCTTTTACCTCCTTAGTTAAGTTCATTCCTAGGTATCTTAATTTTTTGTTGCAATGTTAAATGGGATTATAGCTTTTTTTAATTTCAATTTCGGTGAGTTCATTATTGGTGTATAAAAAAGCCATAGATTTCTGGGTGTTGATTTTGTATCCTGCTACATTGCCAAATTCATTTATTAAATCTAGTATTTTTTTATGGTTAGGTTTTTTTATGTACAATATCATGTTATTTGTGAATAATGACAGTTTTACTTCTTCTTTTTCAATTTGGATGCATTTTATTTCTTCTTCTTGTTTGATTGCTATGGCTAGCACTTCCAGTACTATGTTGAACAGGAGTGGTGAAAGTGGGCATCCCTATCTTGTTCCTGTTCTTAGGGGAAATAGTTTTAGTTTTTGCCCATTGAGTATGATGTTGGCTGTAGTTTTTCATATAAGACTTTTATTATGTTGAGGTATAATCCCTCTATTCCTACTTTCCTGAGAGTTTTATCAGGACAGAGTGCTGGAATTTGTCAAATGCTTTTTCTGCATCAATCGATATGACT
>NW_005361592.1:0-528 GCF_000412655.1 Myotis brandtii
GGGCTGATGGCTGTTTGCAGCCTGGCCAAGCCCCCCATCGGGGACCTTAACCCCATGGGGGTGTAGCCAGCATGGGTGAGGGTCTGGTGGCCATTTTCAGGCTGGCCACACCCCCTCGGTGACCCAAGCTCCCAGCCTCTCCTTTTTTTCTTTTTTTTTTTCTGGGATTTATTTATCTTCTATAATTGAAACTTTGTAGCCTTGAGCAGAGGCCAGGTCCGGCTAGAAGGGCAACCTAGGCTCCCAGGCCCTCCTTGAATGGAGGCCACAGCGGGCTGGAAGCAGGTATCTGGGATTTATTTATCTTCCATAATTGAAATTTTGTAGCCTTGAGCGGAGCCCAGGGTATGCGGGAAGCTTGGCTTCCTCCATTGCCAGGGGCAACCCAAGCCTTCGGCTCACTCCAGCTCCGTGGCCACCACCATCTTAGTTGGGTTAATTTGCATACTCGCTCCTGATTGGATGGTGGGCGTGGCTTGTGGGTGTGTCTCGAGCATAGCAGAGGGATGGTTAATTTGCATGTTTCTC
>NW_005361593.1:0-744 GCF_000412655.1 Myotis brandtii
CCATTTTTTGATTGGATTGTTTATGTTCCTTTTGTTAGGTTGTATGAGTTCCCTACAAATTTTGGAGATTAAACACTTATCGGATATAACATTGGCAAATATGTTCTCTTATGCAGTGGGCTTTCTTGTTGTTTTGTTGATGGTTTCTTTTGCTGTGCAGAGCTTTTTATTTTGATGTAGTCCCATTTGTTTATTTTCCCCTTAGTTTCCATTGCCCAAGGAGTTGTATCAATAAAGATATTGCTACGACATATGTCTGGTATTTTGCTGCCTGTGGATTTGTCTAAGATTTTTATGGTTTCCCTCTTACATTTAAGTCCATTATCCATTTTGAGTTTATTATTGTGTATGGTGTAAGTTGGTGGTCTAGTTTCATTTTTTTGCATGTATCTGTCCTATTTCCTGACACCATTTATTGAACAGACTGTCATGACTCCATTGTATGCTCTTACCTCCTTTGTCAAATATTAATTGAGCATAATGGTTTGGGTGGATTTCTGGGTTCTCTGTTCTATTCCATTGGTCTATATGTCTGTTCTTGTGTCAGTATCAGGCACTTTTGAGAACAGTGGCTTTGTAGTATAGCTTGATATATGGTATTGTGATCCCTCCAACTTTTTTCTTCTTTCTCAGGATTGCTGCAGCTATTCGGAGTATTTTTTTTTTATTCCATATGAATTTTTGGAGATCCAGGTCTGAATATACTATTGGTATTTTAATGGGGATTCCATTGAATCTATAGAT
>NW_005361594.1:0-629 GCF_000412655.1 Myotis brandtii
ACCATTGCTACTGCTTATATGTATGACAGGATAATATTGAAGTTGTGAAATCATTCAAGCACAGTCAAGGGTAGAGAAAAATAGAGCACATGTTCAAATCATCATAGGCAAGATGACATTTGGAAAAGAACGTTACTGGAGTCTAAATATGTGGACACCGGCTCCTCAGGGAACCAAGTAGTGCTTGTCCTGTGTCACACACGTGCTTCCGTTATGACTAACATTTTTATTCAGGGAGGCTACATGGCATTGTCTTGAGGTGTGCCACCCTGGAATCAAGGTTTCTTTTTCTTTTTTTAAGACCTTTTTATTGATTTCAGAGAGAAAGGGAGGAGAGAGAGAGAAACATTGATGATGAGAGAGAGATTCACTGATCATGCCCCACACTGGGGATTGAGCCCACAACCTAGGAATATGTCCTGACCAGTAATCAAACCATGACTTCCTGGTTCATAGGCCGATGCTCAACCACTGAGCCACGCCGGCTGGGCTCAAATGCTTGGTTTCCATTCTGGCTCTGCCCACTACCAGCCAAGCAATCTTTTTTGGGTTGTAATCTCTCTCTGGGCCTCAGTTTCTTCTTTTATAACAGGCTGGCTGATAAAATAATTATTGGAAAAATGTATGGA
>NW_005361595.1:0-826 GCF_000412655.1 Myotis brandtii
CAAAATATAGATAAATTGGACTTTATAAAATGAAAACATTTTTTTTGGCTTTGAAGGACACTGTTAAGAAGGCAAAAAGACAACCCAGACAATAAGAAAAAGTATATGTAAATCACATATCTGATAAAGCTCTACTATCCATAATATAAAGACCTCTAATAACTCAACATGAGAAAAGACAAATAAACCAAGAAAAAAAATGGACAAAGGACTTCAATAGCTATTTCTCCAAAGAATATACACAAATGGCCAGCAAGAATATTAAAAGATGGTAACATCATTAATCACTAGAAAATTGCAAGTCAAAATCACAATAAGATACCACTTCAAACCCACTAGGATGGCTATAATAATTTTTAAACTATTTAATAACAAGTATTATAACAGTTGCATAATTGGAAGGCTCACAAATTGCTGGTGGGAATGTAAAATGTTACAACTGCTGTAGAACAAACTGAATGAATGCAAAATAGAGACAGACTCATAGACAAAGAGCAAGCAGACAACTATGGTGGGGTGGGTGGAGGAATTGAGCAAAAAAGAGAAAAAGAGAGAGAGAACTCATGGACATGGACAACAGTGTGGTGATGATGGAGAAGGGGGAGGGGGTATAGGTGGAAGAGGTCATAGAAGGGATAAATGATGATGGAAAAATAAAATGAAATAAATAAAAATAGACAAAATAAAATAAATTAAAGAAAGAAAAGAAAACACTTTGGGGGTTCTTCAAAAAGTTAAACATAGAATTATCATATGACAAAGCAATTTTATTCTTGGTTATTTACCCTCAAAAATTAAAAGAAGTGTTGAAACCACAAGTTGTACA
>NW_005361596.1:0-533 GCF_000412655.1 Myotis brandtii
TATTTTCAGCTTAGATTAATCCACATCTCCTATTCCTCCAAAGAACCCATTTCTAATTATTCATGATTAAATTTCCTTTCCCTATGTTTGCTTTTAGCATCATATACATCTTGTGTTTCAGGACTTATCACATTGTACACTGAATTTATTTCCATTGAATTAATGTCTATCTTGCTTCACTGGATTGTAAGAAACATGAGTTCTGGAATACTTTTTTCCTTTTCCCCTCATTATTGTATTCTCAGTGTCTGGTACCTATGCCTAATTAATATTGGTTGAAGGAATAAATGAATCTGGCAGCAAAATAAAAGATGTGCTAAAAGGTGAGAAACATATTCTACTCTTCTAATTAATGTATGCAATCAATGAAATAATTATAAAATGCTTTACATTGAAAACATTTGCATATCCTATCTAATAAAAGAGAAACATGGTAATTAGCGTACAACCGCTACCCTTCCCATTGGCTAATCAGGGCGATATGCAAATTAACTGATGGTTAATTTGCATATGCAGGCATGGAGTGAAGACTG
>NW_005361597.1:0-1194 GCF_000412655.1 Myotis brandtii
CTGCAGGCCTGGTTGCCCCTAATTGCCCTCCCCTGCAGGCTGATCATCCCCAACTGCCCTCCCTTTCATACCTGGTCCCTCCCAACAGCCCTTCCCTGCCGGTCATCTTGTGTCCACATGGGGGCGGCCATCTTGTGTGTTGTAGTGATGGTCAATTTGCATATTACTCTTTTATTAGATAGGATAGCTTTTAGCATAGCATTTACTCACAATAGGAAGCCATAAATGTTAGAGCTATTATTAGTCTTTAAAATCATCATTGTCTCCATTATTATGATTTAAATACATAACAATTTGGTATGTAATTTATGTTATACGCTGAGATACATTTTATGAGTTCTCTCTGTATCAGATACATATGTACAAATTACAGTTCGATAATTTATTTGATAACTCATGGTTCCACATTATAAAATCTTTAGCTATGTAAAACATTGCTAGAGTATTCAGCATTTCTTTTAACTTTTATGTGAAAATCATTTTTAATTGTTTACTAATGTAACAATTTTCAGCCAAGACATTTCTTCTGGAAGACACTATCTCATCATGTGTGTGCCTGGGGATTTATTTTTGTCTTAGGGCTGCCTTAGTATGGCTCAATGACCTAATTCTGAACCAGTGGGACTTGACTTCCCTGGAGTTCTAATATGGACCAAAGAAAAATTATGCCTCTCGAAGAGGACATATGCATTTTAAAGTTCTGGCTTATAAAAAGTAACTTCTCTAAATGAAAACTCAGGTAAGGAAAGAAAATAATTTTTCTTTGATCATTCTTACCTTTTGGAAAGAATTATGCTTCTGAAAAAATAACACCCACACATTCAGCAAGGTGACAGGTTTGTAACACAGTATATCTAGGCCAAAAGTATTTGTTTAGGGATCATATTAATCTTTTTGGCACTGTAACAAAGGATTGGGAAGGGATATATACAGCATAAGACTGGCCCTACAAAAACAGTAACATTAAAAATTGTACGCCAAAATGATCAAGTGTGCTAATGTCAAAAGAAACACAAAACTACTTTTTCTAGAAAAACTGGGTAAGGTAGGAAGGGTATAATTGCTTTGTGATAGATCTATGTTTAAAAGAAACTTAGGAAGGCTTTTTTTTTAACCCATTTAGTATATATTTATTGCACACCTCACATATGTAAGGCATAGAGTTTTTTAATTTTATTAGTTTCCATTCAACAT
>NW_005361598.1:0-1228 GCF_000412655.1 Myotis brandtii
TGTGACTGCCATTGAGTGGGACCTTTTCCCCATCCGATATTTTCCCGTTTTATATGAAAAATAAAACCCGTTTAAAGAAAAAAAAAAAGAAAATGACTTCAGATTTTCTCACTGTGCAGAATATTGTCAAACACTGCTGCAGTTAAATATTTTACCCTTTGTTCTCCCTGTATGATCTACAATAATCTTCTTTGTGTTGATATTTACTGCTGTGTTGCTGACAATTACACAGTTACCTGAAAGAGAAGTTGGGGTGCTTTATGGGTTGGAAAAAGGAAAGTTTAGCTAAATCAGAAAGCAGGTCTAATTAATCAAGTTTATTCTAGCTATATATAAAAGCCTAATATGCAAATTGTTCCCTCAGGAGTTCGACCGGGAGTTCAATCATTTGCTACGATTTGCACTGCCCAGCAGGAGGTGGTGCAGAATGCAGGAAGGCCCCGGCTGGCAGCCGGCAGCCAGGGAAGGGAGGCACCTGTCAGCAGCCAGAAGGCCCCGATCGGCCCTGATCGCCGGCCAGGCCTAGGGACCCTACCCATGCACAAATTTCGTGCACTGGGCCTCTAGCATCCTATCTAATAAAGAGGGGATATGCTAATTGACCCTCATGCTGTGGCAAAGAGGGCGGTGCCCACAGCCAGTAAGGAGGGAATATGCTAATTGACTGCCCTTCCCTCAAAGAGGGTGGCACCCACAGCCAGAAGATGGCAGTGCCCAGTCCCTTCAGCCCTGCTGGGGTGGCAGGTGTGCGACAAGGCCGCGTGCCTGCCTCCAGAGTCCCCTAGTCCCCTCAGCTCCCCAGCTGCCCAGGGCCAGCCCAAGGTGCAGGCAAGCCTCAGATGGTGGCTGGCCAGCCTCCCAGGGCTGGCCCAACGCACAGGCAAGCGTGGGATGGTGACTTCCCAGCCTCCCAGGGCTGCCTAAGGCTCAGGTAACCAGGATCGGCCGAGGCTTGCACTGCTGGCAGTGGCGGCAGCAGAGGTGTGATGGGGCGTTGCCTTCCCTTGATCGCTGGGTCTCCCCCCACCCCTGAGGGCTCCCAGACTGTGAGAGGGGGCAGGCCAGGCTGAGGGACCCCTACCCCCTCCAGTGCATGAATTTTCATGCACCAGGCCTCTAGTATATATATAAAAGACTAAGTTGACTCGCACATGCATGATATATGTAAAGCTCTCACTGGTGCCAATAACACACATGTTTCGATCTGTCATTGTTGATCGTGAATTTG
>NW_005361599.1:0-225 GCF_000412655.1 Myotis brandtii
TCTCAATACCAGATATCAAACTGTATTACAAAGTCACGGCTCTCAAAACAGCCTGGTACTGGCACAAGTACAGACAAATAGACAATGGAATAGAATAGAACCCAGAAATCGACCCAAACCACTATGCTCAATTAATATTTGACAAAGGAGGCAAGAACATACAGTGGAGTCATGACAATCTCTTTAATAAACGGTGTTGGGAAAATTGGATAGATACATGCAAAA
>NW_005361600.1:0-715 GCF_000412655.1 Myotis brandtii
TTGTTCTTGCTTTCTGGAAACTGCCTCTGAATTCCTTAGCTTGGCATGAACTTTACTCATCACCTACTTCTCTGACAACCCTCTTTCTCTCTTTTTTCAGCTCTTCCTCTCCCTCTCTCTCCCCAGTTTTCTCCCTTCCTGTCTTCTTCCCGCTTCTCCTTCTCGTCTACCAAATGGAGAAACAGAACAAAACAGAAAACCTATAAGTGTATGATTAGAAATATATCTTCATCGAACAACCTTCTCCTTAGCTCTCCTGATCTTTTAATCCATATTTCATAGTCTTTGGTTCCCTTACACCACACACATGAATACACAAACATGGTTTTTAGCAACATTCAGTATTTGCAGTTATGCAGTCTTACCCCCTTTCACTTGAGGCTAATTTTTTGTGAAGCTAATGAAGTTGAAGTATAGAGCCCCTTGCTTGCACAAGCCCATACCAAGGCTTTGGGCAGGTCCTAGTCATGTTTTTCCTACAGTCATACATTTTTATAAAATTTGCAAATGTAAGTTATATTAGTTCCACTTCCAGAATACCAGTATAAACAGTTCTGTGAACCCTCACTTCTGCAAAATAAGCACAACTAGTAGAAAATACACACATTTCAAATCTGTGAAAAATGCCCTACCCAGTTTGCTCAGTGGTTAGAGCGTCAGTTCACAGACTGAAAGGTTTTGGTGAGGGCATATGCTGGAGGCAACCAATCAATGT
>NW_005361600.1:19934-20680 GCF_000412655.1 Myotis brandtii
AATGTCAAAATGGTATTAACCTTTAGAAGCCTAAGTGTGGTCACACAGCCCTGCCTGATGCTGTCATGTCTAAGACTGCCCACTCCCAAACATTCAAACTGGAACTAGGGAGAAGAGGCCCAGCCTGAACCTCTCAGTCCTATACTCTGCCGTCCCTTCCTGTAAGGCTGAGTGCCCTGCTGGGGTTGGAGTTCAGAAACCAAGGCATGGACATGAAGCATGTTATTAGAATGCCAAGGCACATGACATTTGTCTGAGGAGAGAGTTTAAGTGCAGTGCAAAACCTGAACTTCATATTGATTAAAGTAGAATATATTACTAAATGAAAGGCAATATTCTTTATGATTAAAAAAAAAAGTGCCCCTCCCCCTTGGAAAAAAATATCATTTTGATGTGTCCCTAAGGATGTGGCTCTCAGTTTGTTTAGGAAGATATATTTGTTTTCCTCTGTCTTCAGATATTCTTCAGTGGTAAAATGTTAGAGTCCCTGAAACATTTGCCACACATTCTCTAATTTTATTGCTAGAATATCAGCTGTGCATTGAGTACCTAAAATTTGCCCTGGCTCAGTTGGAGTATCATCTTCCCTCACACCAAATGGTCATGGGTTCGATTGCCAGTCAGGGTACCTACCCAGGTTGCAGGTTTGATTTCCAGTCCAGTTCGGGTGCATATGGGAGCCAGTCGGAATGTGTATGGGAGGCAACCGATTGATGTTTTTCTCTCACATTGATGTTTCTCTCTCC
>NW_005361601.1:0-802 GCF_000412655.1 Myotis brandtii
CAGTCAAGTCACTGGTTCTTGGTGCTGCCTCCTGCCCGAAGAATCGGAGTCCAGGGGCCTGTGTTGTGCGGGACAAGTTCCCGGTGTTCACCTGTTAGCTCCCAGGCCAAGGCTCCTGCAGCCCCTGGTGTATGGGACCAGTTCCCGGTGTTCGCTTCCCAGCCAAGGCTCCTGCAGCCACTGGTGCGTGGGACCAGTTCCCGGTGTTCGTGCTCTTCCAGGCTAAGGCTCCGGTAGCAGCCCTGAGGCCTGAGCAAGGGGTGGCTCTATCAGTTACTATGGCGCTGCCCAGGAGCCTGCGGGGAGGGGGATGGGCTCTGTTACTCACAGAAATCTGCGGCCGGGATGTCTGGATTCTTGGTGTCCCTGGGTCTGTAGCTATGGTTGCAGGTCTCTGTCCCCAGTGGCTGCAGGGTCCTGGTTTGCATCTGAGACCAGACCGGGTGGTGCTGAGGCCAGGATCCTAGTCTCAAGCAGCCCTGTTTCTCAAGATGGCGTGGTCTCTGTGCCCGCGCTGGCCGCCCAGGAGTGTCTGCGCTGGAAGTGGGGCTCCGCAGTCTAAGACTGCCCGGTTTAGCAGCCCCTTGGAAGACCTGCAGAATCTAGCTGTCCCTAGCTCATACACACACACATACCACACACGTCCACACACTCCTCTCTGTCTTTGTTTTTTAAAAAAGGACCCAAACATTCACTATTGCTTTTTTGTCTATGTGATTAAAACCAAGCAGAGATGTAAGTTCAAGGTATATTGTAAACTATTACAAAAAAATCAGTTTGTGGTTAGAATGTACTTCTTGTA
>NW_005361602.1:0-828 GCF_000412655.1 Myotis brandtii
AATCATAGTAGGGGACTTTAATACCCCATTAACATCAGTGGATAAATCCTCTAGCCAAAAAAAATCAGCAAAGAAACAGCAGTCCTAAATGAATCACTAGATCAGATGGACTTAATCAACATCTTCAGAATATTTCACCAGAAAGATACAGAATATACATTCTTCTCAAGTGCACACAGGACATTTTTAAAGATAGATCACATATTGGGACACAGGCAAAGTCTCTTCAAATTCAGGAAGATAGAAATCATATTAAACATCTGCTGAGATCACAATGGCATAAAATTAGAAATCAACTACAATGAAAAAAAAATCAAACACTTGGAGGCTAAATAGCATGTTATTAAGATAAGTTTGGGTTATCAAAGAGATCAAAGAATAAACAAAAAACACCCTGTAAACAAATGACAATGAAAACACAACAATCCAGAATTGATGGGACACAGTGAAAGCAGTCCTGAGAGGGCAATTCATAGCATTACAGGCCTTCCTCAAAAAAAAAAAAAAACTATATAACTCTACATTTTAAAGAATTAGAAAGAGAGCAATAAGAAAAGCCCAGAGTGAGTAGAAAGAAATAAATAATAAAAGATTGAGCATAAAAAAATGACATAGAGAAAAAAAATACAAAAGATCGATGAAACAAAGAGCTGGTTCTTTGAAAGGATAATCAAGATTGATGAATCTTTAGCCAGGCTCCCCAAAAAGCAAAGTGAGAGGACCCAAATAACCAAAATTAGAAATGAAAGAGGCATAATAACATCAGACCTCGCAGAAATACAAAAGATTGTAAAAAATAAAAAATACTATGAGCAACTCTATTCCAAC
>NW_005361603.1:0-1239 GCF_000412655.1 Myotis brandtii
CACAGCCACAAGATGGCAGTGCCCAGTCCCTTCAGCCTCGCTGGGGTAGCAGGCATGCAGCAAGGCCGGGACCACTCCCAGGTGGGCTCAGCCACTCAGCGTGCCTGCCTCTGGAGACTCTCAGTCCCCTCAGCCCCCCAGCCACTCAGGGGCTGCCCCGAGGTGCAGGCAAGCCTCAGAAGGCAGCTGCCCAGCCCCACAGGGCCACCTGAGGCTCAGGTAACCAGGGCCAGCTGAAGCTTGTGCTGCCTGTGGTGGCAGCAGCAGAGGTGTGATGGAGTGTCCCCTTCCCCTGATCACCGGGTTGCCTCCAGCCCCTGAGGGCTCCCGGACTGTGAGAGGGGGCAGGCTGGACTGAGGGATGTATTAATATTAGTATTAATATATTAAACATATAGCATATATATGTAGATATATACCTACAGCTATAGCTATAGATATGCAAAGTGAAATAATGTATTTGGAAGATTCTGGCACAGTGTAGATTGTCAATAAATATTGACAAAATCAAGTATATGATTCATCTAACAAGTCTACAAAACATGATTATGATATGAACTTCATAAAACTCTTTCCACTAGTTTAATTTTTATTTGACAACACTTAGTTTTGTCTTCTAACTTTCACACCTACTTGTTTTTATACTTTATTGTATTGTATTTGGCATGTCATTCCAAATACTAACACACATCCTTAGAAAGATTTTTCTTTCATGCAATAATGCTGAACACCTACCATAGTAGGCCCCAGACCTTGGAGCACACAACAGTAACTAAGATAATTTAAGTCCCTGTCCATATAGTGTTTAAATTCTTAAGAGAAGGCATATATCAGACTAGGAAATAAATAAACAAATAATAAAATTTCAGGTTGAAAAGATATGGACTACAAAGAAAAAAGGAAGCAGCAAAAATATAGAGAATGAAGAGAAGGTAAAATTATAGGTACTGGGGCCATCAGAGTAATCTTCTCTGATAAACTTCTATTTAAATAAAAAAAACTTGAAGAAATTGGATGATATGTTAGAAATATATTTATGGCAGAGGACACAGCAATTGCAAAGGGCTTAGGGTAGGATCAGCTTTTTCTTTCTCTAAGATCTGCAAAACAAGTATAGTAAGTGGTAGGTGATAGGAGATGGATTTGTGATGATGGCCTAAATACAGATCACATTAGGCCTTGAGGGTCATGGTCAAGTATAATATAACTTTCTAAGTGCACTGAGGACCCATGGGGAGT
>NW_005361604.1:0-1186 GCF_000412655.1 Myotis brandtii
TCTGCTCCCAAGGGAGTGGGCCAGCACTTCTCATGTCCCCCCCTTCCTACAAGTCTCAAGATGGCCTCCTCTGCCCATGTGTGATTAAAAGTCTCCTCTTCGGATAATCTTCAGTTGGTAATTCAGGGAGATTTTTCCCCAATTTTGTTTTATTTTCAGTTTGGTTCAGGGAGGAGGTGTGCGAAAGATCCACCTACTATGCCACCATCTTCCTTGTTCATTCATTTTGGCATTGGGTTTGCTACCAGCTTCTTTAGAAAATGTGTATGTTGAAGCCTGGTGGAGGCAACCTGCATTGATGGGGGAGTGGGAAGGGGTCTCCGGAAAGCTTATGGGGTTTACTGGGGTCCTGAAAGGCTATTAGGGAAGGACCACCTGGTTGGAAGTCCCCTCACTTAATTGGCCAAAGGAAACGCTCATCCTCTGGAGGTGAGGGAGCAGGGACCACAACTGAGCTTGGCCACTCTTCCACCCGCCCATCCCACCAGCAAGGGGAGTATCCGTGGCAGTCTCTGCACTTGAGAGCACAGGGGTGATAAAGTAAGGCCCCTCCCTCATTGTGCTTTGTAAACAAGCCAATTAGCCCACTATGGTCAGATGTGACAACCAGCCATGGAAGGGATGGGGGCAGGGACCGGGAGGGTATCTCATCTGGTGATGACGTCAGGCTTTTCTGAGCTGATAGTCTAAACAGGAAACAACCTACATTTCTGATGCAGGAGCAGAGGGAACAGTAAGTGCAAATGAGGAAAGTGGACTTGCCAGGTAGATGGCAGAAGGAGCAGGAGGCTGGCTGTGTGGGGAGCAGGGTGTGCAGAGAGGATGTGGGTCACAGGGCCTTATACCAAAGGGGTTAGGTTTTCCCCCAGGGGAGAGCTGTACTCGGGGGTGGGGAGAGGGTGACCTGACCTGTCCAGGTGTATCCTTCTGCTGTGCTGGAGAATGGACAGTGCTGAGCATGAGTTAAAGAGGGAAGACCAGTCAGAAGTTGACCCCAGGGGTGAGAGGTAATTGATGGGGAGTGGCCAGGGTGCTGGGGAACAGTCAGATTTGGGATAATATTTTGAAGGAGGAGCCAAGAGGACCTGTCAAATCTAATCCTTTCTCACCAACCAGTCAGAAGGTGCAGAGAGAGTAGGGAGCAGGCTGAGCATGGGGCCCTGGGATCGCCAGCATTTCATGGTGG
>NW_005361604.1:1281-2429 GCF_000412655.1 Myotis brandtii
ACGTTGGCCACATGGCTTGGGTGGTATGCTGGGGACACAATGGGGTAGAGTGGATCAGAGACTCACTGCTGTCCCAGGAGTCTTTTCAGGGGGAAAAGGCAGAGAAGTTGGGCAATAACAGGAGGAGATTTCTGCTGTGAATTCACACAGTGGTCATGAAAGGGAGAGACAGGGGACATAGCAGGAGAGCTCTGGGCACCCAGAGCTCAGGAGGGGTCAGCTGGACATGAGACTCAGGAGAGATGAAGGATGAGGGGTGCAGGATGCAGGACTGGGAAGATGAGCAGGTGCTAGTCTGACTGCTCCAAAGCTCTTGGTGAGATAAGAAGCAAGCTCCCCAGCTGGCAGATAGGGCGGGGGAATGGTGGCTAGAAGAAGAGAGAAGGGTTCTTGCTGTGGTTGGCAAAGAATGACCCCATCCCTGGAACCTGTGATTATGTTACCTTATGCAGCAAAAGACACTTTGCCAGTGTCATTGAACTGGGGGTTTTGAAAGAGGAAGGTTACCGTGGATCATCTGGGCAGGACCAATATAAACCCTAGGTCCCCATGAGGAAAGAGGGAGGCAGGAGATCAGAGTCAGAGAAGGTGATGTGACAACAGGAACAGAGGCTGGAGTGATGCTTTTTGAGGAGGAGGAGGAAGAAGCCAAGAGCCAAGGAATGTGGGCAGCCTCTAGAAGCCAGGAAGAGTAAGGAAAAATCTCCCCTAGGGCCTCCAGAGGGAACCAGACTCACCCACACCTTGATTTTAGACTTTGGACCTGCAGACGTGTAAGATGATAAATTTCTGTTGTTTTAATCACCGTTTGAGGGTATTTGTCACAGCAGCTCCAGGAATCTCACACTTGGGGTCTTCTTGGACAGTGAGACTGCACCATCATTGCCTCAGCTCTTCCCTTCAGTGTCCCCACCCCCAGTTGCCTGAGGACAGGGGAGAACCTGGTCCCTGTCTAGGGAAGTGGTCCCTGTCCACTCCAAGCCTCAGCGACACACATGAATGGGCTATGTGGTTGCCAAATGACACTGGATTCAGGGCCAGTCTAGGAGAGTTTGCCTTCAGAAGGCAGAGGAAACATCAGCACTCACATATGCCATGCACTAGCTTAGAGACAGCGAACTGTGTGTGTGTGTGTGTGTGTGTGTGTG
>NW_005361605.1:0-523 GCF_000412655.1 Myotis brandtii
GACTTAGCTAGAGTCAACATGTTCTCTGAAAAAAAAAGAAAAGCAAAGGAATTCATCTAGGCCAGCCGTGGGCAAACTACGGCCCGAGGGCCGGATCCGGCCCTTTTGAAATGAATAAAACTAAAAAAAAAAAAAAAACCGAAAAAAAACCCTTTTTTTTAATGATGTTTACTTTGAATTTATATTAGTTCACACAAACACTCCATCCATGCTTTTGTTCCGGCCCTCCGGTCCAGTTTAAGAACCCATTGTGGCCCTCGAGTCAAAAAGTTTGCCCACCCCTGATCTAGGCAGATAAAACCATCGAAGTGATATTAAAGAGCAATTGATAACAGATAATGCTGAATATGAATAAGGCCCGTTTACATCTTGTTTTATTTTATAAAACGGTCTCGCCAAGTGTGAATTTTAAAAACAATCCTTAAACAAGGATTAGTACCTAGTGAATAATTGATGCTCACAAGTATTTCATATCTATATATATAGATAGATATCTATATCAATCTATCTATATATATCTATA
>NW_005361606.1:0-486 GCF_000412655.1 Myotis brandtii
TAAAAAACAGGAGGACAGCTTAAAGGAGCTGTGGGACTATGTGAAACCTAACAATATTAGAATAGTAGGCATGCCAGAAGAGGCATAAAGGGTGAAAGGAATAGAGAAGGTGTTTGAAGAAATAATGGTAGAAAACTTCCCTAACCTGGTAAAGGAAAATGTCACACACGTTCAGGAGGCACAGAGAACCCCAAATGAGAAGAACCCAAACAGACCTATGCCCAGACACATCATAATTAAAATGCCAAAAATTAAAGACAAAGAACCTTAAAGGCAGCAAGAGAAAAGAAAACAGTTACCTACAAAGGAGTTCCCATAAGGCTGACACCTGATTTCTCATCAGAAACTCTACAGGCCAGAGGGAATGGCATGAAGTACTCAAGGTAGTGGAAAGCAAGGATCTGAGACCAAGATTACTATATCCAGCAAGGCTATCATTCAAAATTGTCGAATGGCATGAAGTACTCAAGGTAATGGAAAGCAAGG
>NW_005361607.1:0-3374 GCF_000412655.1 Myotis brandtii
TAGTGTTTCAGGATAGGGTTAGGGTTAGGGTTAGGGTATTAGGATAGGGTTAGGGTTAGAGTTAGGGTTAACGTTAGGGTTAGGGTTAGGGTTACAAGATAGTGTTAGGGTTAGGGTTAGGGTTAGGGATTCAGGATAGGGTTAGGGTTAGGGTTAGGGATTCAGGATAGGGTTAGGGTTAGGGTTAGGGATTCAGGATAGGGTTAGGGTTAGGGTTAGGGATTCAGGATAGGGTTAGGGTTAGGGTTAGGGATTCAGGATAGGGTTAGGGTTAGGGTTAGGGATTCAGGATAGGGTTAGGGTTAGGGTTAGGGATTCAGGATAGGGTTAGGGTTAGGGTTAGGGATTCAGGATAGGGTTAGGGTTAGGGTTAGGGATTCAGGATAGGGTTAGGGTTAGGGTTAGGGTTACAAGATAGGGTTAGGGTTAGGGTTTTAGGATAGGGTTAGTGTTAGGGTTAAGGTTAGGATTAGGTTTAGGGTTAGACTTAGGGTTAAGGTTATGGTTAGGGTTAGGGTTAGGGTTAGGGTTTCAGGATAGGGTTAGGGTTACAAGATAGGGTTAGTGGTAGGGTTTCAGGGTAGGGTTTGGGTTATGGTTAAGGTTACACTTTAGGGTTAGTGTTAGGGTTAGTGTTTCAGGATAGGGTTAGGGTTAGGGTTAGGGTTAGACTTAGGGTTAGCATTATGGTTAGGGTTAGGTTTAGGGTTAGTGTTAGTGTTAGACTTAGGGTTAGGTTTAGGGTTACAAGATAGGATTATGGTTAGGGTTAGGGTTAGTGTTAGGGTTACAAGATAGGGTTCGGGTTAGGGTTAAGGGTAGGGTTAGGGTTTCAGGGTAAGGTTAGGGCTAGGGTTAGGGTAGGGTTACAAGATACGATTAGGGTTAGGTTTAGTATTAGGGTTAGGGTTAGGGTTACAAGATAGGGTTCGGGTTAGGGTTAAGGGTAGGGTTAGGGTTTCAGGGTAAGGTTAGGGCTAGGGTTAGGGTAGGGTTACAAGATACGATTAGGGTTAGGTTTAGTATTAGGGTTAGGGTTAGGGTTACAAGATAGGGTTCGGGTTAGGGTTAAGGGTAGGGTTAGGGTTTCAGGGTAAGGTTAGGGCTAGGGTTAGGGTAGGGTTACAAGATACGATTAGGGTTAGGTTTAGTATTAGGGTTAGGGTTAGGGTTACAAGATAGGGTTCGGGTTAGGGTTAAGGGTAGGGTTAGGGTTTCAGGGTAAGGTTAGGGCTAGGGTTAGGGTAGGGTTACAAGATACGATTAGGGTTAGGTTTAGTATTAGGGTTAGGGTTAGGGTTACAAGATAGGGTTAGGGTTAGGGTTAGGGTTACAAGATAGTGTTAGGGTTAGGGTTAGTGTTAGGGTTACAAGATAGGGTTCGGGTTAGGGTTAAGGTTAGGGTTAGGGTTTCAGGGTAAGGTTAGGGTTATGGTTACAAGATAGGGTTAGGGTTAGGGTTTCAGGGTAAGGTTAGGGCTAGGGTTAGGGTAGGGTTACAAGATACGATTAGGGTTAGGTTTAGTATTAGGGTTAGGGTTAGGGTTAGGGTTAGGATTAGGGTTATGTTTAGGGTTAGCGTTAGGGTTAGGGTTGCAGTGTGGGGTTAGGGTTATGGTTAGGGTTTCAGGATAGTGTTAGGGTTAGTGTTAGGTTTTCAGGTTAGGGTTAAGTTTAGGGTTACAAGATAGGGTTAGAGTTAGGGTTAGGGTTAGGGTTATATTTAGGGTTAGTGTTAGTGTTAGGTTTACAAGTGTGGGTTAGTGTTAGGGTTAGGGTTAGGGTTTCAGGATAGGGTTTGGGTTAGGGTTATTTGATAATGTTAGGGTTAGTTTTAGGGTTAGGGTTAGGGTTAGTGTTTCAGTCTAGGGTTTGGGTTAGTATTACAAGCTAGGGTTATGGTATAGTTATGGTTTCAGGATAGGTTTAGTGTTAGGGTTAGTTTTATTGTTAGAATGTAGGTTTAGGTTTAAGGTTTCATTGTGGGGTTAGGGTTAGAGTTAGTGTTTCAGGATATGGTTATGGTTAGGTTTTGGGTTTAGTGTTATTGTTAGGTTTTAGGGAGAGGCTTAAACAGGCGTTTGGACATCCCTTTCATTATCCAGTACTACAGGTTGCTAAGTACTCACCTGCCTGTCTCCCTGATTGTCCCTAAACTCCTCTGCATTCCAGCCTGATTTCCCCCTTTCTGGTCTCCTGCTCCTCTCCCAGCCTGATTGCTTCCTAACTGCTCCTGTGCTCCCCTTCCAGCCTTATTGCCCCCAATTCCATCCTCTGCTGGCAATGTGACCCCCAACTGCCCTTCTCTGCTGGCCAGAACATCCCCAACTGCCCTCCCCTGCCAGCCTGATTTCTCCCAACTACCCTTACCTGCCGGTCTAATTACCCCCTAACTGCTTGCTTCTGTGTGCCGGTCTGATAAAACCCCTTTCTGCTTGCACCCCCATGCCTTCCTGATCTCACCCCTATCTGCTTGCTCCCTTGCCAGCCTAATCACCCCTAACTGCTTGGTCCCCTGCAGGCTTGATCACCCCTAACTGCCTCTGCCTAGGCCCCCGCCACCGTGGCTTTGTCTGGAAGGAAGTTGGATATCCAGAAGATGTGCAGTCACCTGGTCTAATTAGCATATTACCCTTTTATTAGTATACTAGAGGCCCAGTGCACAAAAATTTGTGCACTGGGGGGGAGGGGGAGAGGGGGTCCCTCAGCCCGGCCTGTGCCCTCTCCCAGTCTGGGACCCCTCAGGAGATAATGACCTGCTGGCTGAGGCCTGCTCCCGGGTGGCAGAGGGCAGGCCCAATCCCTAGGTGCAGCCCTAGGTCGGGCTCAGAGCAGGGCCGATTGGGGAGTTGGGGCGCCACCCCCTGTCATGCACAGAGCAGGGCGGATCGGGAGGTTGCAATGCCACCCCTAGTCACGCTCAGGGTAGGGCCGATTGGGGGGTTGGGGCACCGCCCCCTGTCACACTCAAGGCAGGGTCGATGGGGAGGTTGCGGCGCCACCCCTTGTCACGCACAGAGCAGGGCTGATCAGGGGGTTGGGGCGCTGCCCCCTGTCACTCACAGAGCAGGGCCCATCAGGGCGGTTGGGGCTCTGTACCCTGTCACACACAGAGCAGGGCCCGGGGAAGGGGGGTTGGGGTGCCGCACCCTGTCACACACAGAGCAGGGCCCGGGGAAGGGGGGTTGGGGTGCCGCACCCTGTCACACACAGAGCAGGGCCCGGGGAAGGGGGGTTGGGGTGCCGCACCCTGTCACACACAGAGCAGGGCCCGGGGAAGGGGGGTTGGGGTGCCGCACCCTGTCACACACAGAGCAGGGCCCGGGGAAGGGGGGTTGGGGTGCCGCACCCTGTCACACACAGAGCAGGGCCCG
>NW_005361607.1:3961-8413 GCF_000412655.1 Myotis brandtii
AGAGGGAGAGAGAGAAAAATGTCAATGATGAGAGAGAATCATTGATTGGCTGACTCCTGCATGCCCACACTGGGGATTGAGCCTGAAACCCAGGCATATGCGCTAACCGAGAATGGAACTATGACCTCCTAGCTCATAGGCCCATATTCAACCACTGAACCATTCTGGCAGGGCAGTACCCACAATATTAGATAAACAATTGGAGTAACATTTGTAAGTCTCATGGGACGTTCAGACACAATTACCCTCATTTCCCACAGGGGTAACCTTGTTGTCTCACTCTGCCTAGTCCCTTATTCTTGTTCTCTGGAAACATTTCCTGCAAGCTCTGCTTTTGGGGAAACCCAAATGAAGGCAACCTTTTTTAAACATTATTATACATGCATGTTGTAAAATTGGTTTCCAAAATGTAAAGCATTCCTTATAACTTTATTCTCATGAAATCTGATTTGTTAGCTTTCCCTGAGGATGGAGCTCCTAAATTAAGACTATATGTTGGGTATAATGTCTGAACAATAAACACCTATCTTATTCCATACAAGCACCAACAATGATGATTTGTCCTTTTCAAGTTGAGTTACATCTCAGCTCTATAAACAACCAAAGCCAGAACTAGTCACGCATTCGGACAGCGGTTCTCAACCTGTGGGTCGCAACCCCTTTGGTGGTCGAACAACCCTTTCACAGGGGACGCCTAAGACCATCCTGCTTATCAGATATTTACATTACGATTCATAACAGTAGCAACATTACAGTTATGAAATAGCAACAAAAATAATTTTATGGTTGGGTCACAACATGAGGAACTGTATTTAAAGGGCCATAAGGTTGAGAACCACTGCTTAGGAGCTCTGCTCCACCAGTAAACAATGACTGCAAAGGGTGTGTTGCCATATGCCCAGGCTTCATTGCCTGGAGAAAACAGAAACTAGTGCCTTTGCAAGCACAAGGTCCCAACAATATGACCTGCCATCTGCTTTGTATTTCCGAATCTTACATTCCACTTCTGACACTGTTTTATTCCTGGATGCCAGAACCCCATATAGGCCTCAACACCATTGCTTGGCCCTTGCTCCTTTGCCACATGGTGCAGATGGTTCCAGGAATTACCTCTGGGCAGTATTCTGCTTCTGGAATCCCCAGCATTATTTTATCCACATCTTCCTAAGCCAGGATTTCTGCTCATCCCTAACCTAAGACCTCTTCTGTTATTGACATTAGTTTGACTGGAACCACACTCATCTATATGAAATTCCCTAACTGAGCACCAAGCTGAAAAACTATTTAAAAAGAAGTGTAGAGGATGAGAAACAGACTAAGATGGAACAGAGATAGGATCTGAATGGAAAATTAGGTTGCAGGAATCTAGGAGTAAAGATTTCTTATATCCTAGGCATGGAGCCCCTTTGGTGTGCACTTTAGTACTTACATGTGAAGCTTTCTTCACCAGTGCCCTAGGATAAGGCACTTTCTGGAGAACAGTTACACATTACACATCATCTTCTTTACATTTTACTGAATAAAAGGCCATACTTAACGCATACCTTATCATTGTACTCGCTAAGATGGATAATCTAATTTTGTATCATTCATTCATTCATTCATTCATTTTAATACTGCTCAGGAGACTATAAAGAGGCCATGTTCGTTATTGAGATGTTTCTTATCTGATAACACTTTATTTAACTGCAGGCATGTATCCTTGCTGGGACCTAACCACATTGAATTATTCATCATCAGAACTTAAAACTGTTTCTTTATCTAGAAATTCAACTCTTGCCTTGTACATACTATACATTCTGCTTGTGTACTTTAGAGACAACAGTGTTGTTTATTCTTCCAAAGTTACCTGGAGTCCATGCCATTCATCACAGCTTGCAAATATATTTACTTTTTCCTTGATTGCTTTCATCTAATTTTTTTTCTAGCCTCCTTTCCTCCAGTGAGTAATGAATTGGAAAAAGAGAGTTTCGATTGTCATTCTGTACTGAATAATCCTAAACCTGTGATGTTCTCTGGTGCCAGTGGAATTCTCACTATCATTAATTCATTTGTTCAGCAACTATCTATTGAATGTTCTGCCAAGCAGAATACACCAGTGCAGAAAATAAATGTGGTCCTGGATCTCATAGAACTTGTGATCAATTCTGGACCTATCTAACTTTGGGTTTGTGGGGGGCATTAATCAAATTATGTTGCTAATAGAAATTGGGAGGGGAGTTTGGAACCACCTTTTAAACTTGGAAACCTAAAAAGGAATGCTCATCATCCTAGGCACATGGACAAATTGTCAAGGGATTGATCAATTCCAGTGAGTTTATGGCAGGATATGAGGGTTTCCAGTCAAGTTGTGGAGAAAGAACAGTTTTTGTTCCTGTATTTGTCCCTTAGGTCAGTCACTTTATCACCCTGTATCTCATTTTCTCTCAAGTGTAAACTGAGGAAGATAATTTTTATTTCATAGAGTTGTGAATATTGAGTGACTAAATACAGGTAAAGCACTCAGAACAGTGAATGACACTTAACAAGCATCCAGAAATATTAGCTGTTGTTGTTGTTATTGACACAAGAAGGGTCCTTGAGAGGTCAATATTTTGGATTGGGGATTTGGGTATGCAATCATCCCCAATGAGTTTTGTTTAGAGGTAATATGATACTGACTCTGTAGCTCAGCTAAGGGATAAGCAGAGTACTAATGAGAAAGGATGAGAGCCTGAGAGGCAGTTCAGGGGAATGGGGAAGATAAGTGCTAGGAAGGTGCTTTGAGAAAAAGGGCACTGACCCCCCAAATGTTAAGTAGGACTTCATAGAAGAGGTGGCATATGAATTGAATTTCAGAGAATAAGGAGAATTTAGCCAGGAAGAGAGAATATTATAACTGTTAGGGAACAGGTTAAGGTGTCTGAGAAATAGCAAATCATTGATTCCAGCTGGGGTAAGGTATATTTTGAGTAATGGTGAAAGAAGATACTAGAGAGGAAGAAAAAGGCCAGGCGTGTAGAATCTTCAATGGAAATTATAGTTAGGTGAGGCAACTAATGATAACAATTCCATAATGTTAATGCATTAATTCAAGAGGTTTACTTCTTGATAATTTAACAGTTTAATGTAGATATTATATGAGTGGTCTTCCATTCAGTGATGCAGGGACTCAGGATACCTCAATTTTGTTGCTCCATCATCTTGGATACTTAAGTATTGAAATCTTCTGCTGAATCCTTGCATCTGGGCTAAAGACATGGGGAAGAGAGTGTGTGTGGAGGGTTATGTGGAAGGTTTTTATAACTAGGCCTGCAAGTGGTGATCATCACTCTAGGTGACATCCCATTGGCTAGAACTTGGTCACATGGCCATATCTGATTGCCTGGGAAGCTGGGAAATGTAGTCATCTTATGTGTCCAGGAGGAAAAGAAATAGGTTTTGATGAGCACATAGAAATTTCAGTCACAACAATTTATTTATATTTGAAGATGACCGGGAAACTGAAATTTTTATTGGTTAGGAACGTGTGCTTTAGAATAAGACAAAAACTAATCTTAAATCCTACTTCTGCTATTTACCAAATTTCAATTAAGTTACTCAGCTTCTCTGACTTTGTTTTTCCATCTAAGTAGTTGAAATAACATTAGTATCCACCTCATAAACTTACAGAGTAAAAATTACTTAATGTAACTACCAGTTTGTTGACTTTTTTTTTCATATTCCATACTTTAGGATGTCTCTTTGGAATATGGTCTTTCACCTGCTCTGCTTAACACACACACACTCACACACATGCAACAAAAAATGTAGAATTAAAGCTTTGGAGCTCAGAGATAGAGCAATAAGATATTTCTAGGAGAACGCTAGAAAGGATTTTCAAAGGGACTATTTTGTGTGTTTTTTTTTTACATGAAGTCTAAGTGTGAGTGGTCTGGCTCTAAAGGGCCCTCCAGGCAGAGAGAAAGGCACATACATATTCATTAATGTATTTATTTATTCAGCATATATTAATTGAATGCCAAGTATGTATCAGGCATGGTTCTAGACATGGAGAATTCAGCAGTAAACAAAATACACATTTGCGAACATCATGGAGCTTAGATCCTAATGGGGGAGACAAAAATATAAGCAAATCCTATATAATAAAGAGGCAATATGCAAATTAACCATCACACCCACGCACAAGATGGCCACCCCCATGTGGTCACAAGAGGGCCACCACAAGATGGCCAGCAGGGGAGGGCAGTTGTGGGCGATCAGGCCAGCAGGGGAGGGCAGTTGGGGGCGACCAGGCCGGCAGGGGAGGGCAGTTGGGGGCGATCAGGCTGGCAGGGGAGTGGTTAGGGGGTGATAAGGCTGGCAGGCAGAAGTGGTTAGTTGCAATCAGGCAGGCAGGCAGGCAGGTGAGCGGTTGGGAGCCAGCAGTCCCGGATTGTGAGAGGGATGTCCGACTGCCGGTTTAGGCCCTGT
>NW_005361607.1:8621-12821 GCF_000412655.1 Myotis brandtii
AACCGGCAGTCAGACATCCCCCGAGGGGTCTCAGATTGGAGATGGTGCAGGCTGGGCTGAGTGACACCCCCCCAGTGCATGAATTTTGTGCACTGGGCCTCTAGTGAATATATAATAACAATAAGGGTTAAGAAAAAAGACAATGATTTTGATTTATATAAATTGATATGGAAGAATTTCCACAATCATTTTTGAAGGGAAAAACATAAATTACAAAGTAATATCAATAATAGAGTCTTATCCTAATATATAAAGAGCCAGGGTCTGTAACATCCAAAATGACTGAATGCCAGGCTGCGTGTGCAGCAGGCTCAGGTGGGTGGGGACTGGTGAGTGGGCTGAACTGCTGATTGCTCGGTCCCTCCTGGGTCATGGGTGCTGCACCCTCCCAGCACTGACTGCCACTACCAAGGTGGGTGCGATGTGATTGGTCGGGGGCCCCTGCCATCGCCCCATGATCGCTCTGCAGAGGGAGGCCCAGGGAACTGACTGGGGGGCTCCGTGATCACCCCAAAAAGGGAGGCCCAGGCTACCCAGCCAGCGGCAGTGGGTGGGGCCTCCCTCTACAGAGTGATCAATCACGGGGCTCCCGGACTGTAGAGGGCACCAGCCAGGCTGAAGGACCCCCCCGCGCAAGTGCATGAATTTCATGCACCAGGCCTCTACTTTTAAAATAAAATCCTTTAAGGAAATGTGTTGGTATGCACATGGAAAAAATTGTTGAGGAATGCACACCAACTTGTGAACATTAGTTATCTCAGGGAGCTGAAGTTGGTGAAGAGGAAATGCCCAGAGTATTATGTTTTTAAAATATATTCTCAGATAACTTAAAAGCTGGTAAAGTAAGTCCAATATTAAAAAAAAAAAACTATGCTTGTGATATGTGAGCCTATTGATGTCAATCTCCCACAAAGTTGTGTCATCAGCAGTCTTATAAGAACAAGTAGCATAAGGACACAGTAAGGTTAAAGCCATGGTCCTGGAGTGTTCCCAGCAGCAAATTCATCAGCAGCCATATTGACCAGAGCAGGACCACATGGACTGATAGTGTAGGCTGTTCTGGAAGGTGAAGGTGAGTGGTTGGTGCCACTGCATTCTTCCTTGTCCACTGACCTCAGTAAGTAGGTTTGTTTTGTTATCTTAAGGGCCTGAAATCAACAATTCAAATAAGCCAGTCAGAGAAAGATAAATATCACATGATCTCACTCATTTGTGGACTATAATGAACAACATAAACTGATGAACAAAAATAGAACCAGAGTCATAGAAGCATCGAATAGACTGTCCAACCTATGAGGGAAGGCAGGGAGCTAAGGGAGTAAGAGATAAACCAAAGGACTTGTATGCATGCATATAAACATAACCAATGGACATAGCCGGGGGAGGGGGGGCGGGGGTGAGGGCATGTGCTGGGGGATGAGGGAGGCTGAGGAGAGGTCAATGGGGGGAAAAGGAGACTTATGTAATACTTTAAACAATAAGGAATTTAAATTTTAAAAAAAGCCAGACAATCAAACCTCAGAGGGAAGGCAGGGGAGTGTGGGGGAAAGGAGGAGAGATCAGCCAAAGGACTTGTATGCATGCATATAAACATAACCAATGGACACAGACATTATGGGGGGTGAGGGCACGAGTGAGGAGGTGGGGGGCAATGGGGGGATAAAGACACATATGTAATACCTTAATCAATAAAGAAAAAATAAAGAAAAAAATTTTAAAAAAGAGCCAGGTATGAGTATGAAATGAGAGACTTTGGTTAAATAACTAGAATTCTAACATATAGCTGGTCAAACTATGATTTATTGCCTCCTATGTAATTAGCAAGGAACTATTGTGTATTGCAGCATCTAAACATAACACATTTATTCTGCTTTGATCCAACAGATTTTGGTCTCTTTGGGGATCATCAACCATCACAGGGCACCCGATTACACAGACAGCAAGCCTTGGAGCAAGGCATTATGCTATAGGCATTGTATAAATGTTCTCTCTTAGCCAGCATCATAACCTCATGAAGTAGGCAGGATTTCTCCATTTCTTAGATAGGGGAACAGGCTCAGAGAGTCCATTCACATGGCAGGAGTCACAAAACCAATAACTGCATCTCATTCTAATTTCCATGAACTTTCCACTTAGTCAGACTTCTTTGTATAGAATGTCATTGCTAGGACTAAATACACTAAGCCTGCATTTTCCAAACTGTGTGCTGAGGCACCCCAGGGTTCTACAGCTAACTTATAAAGGTATTTTTTAAATTTTCAAGAAAAAATCAGTGATAGGCAACATATTTCAGAGAACATATGAACTACTAGCTCCAGATAGGTCAGAGTTTCAACATTAGATCACATTACATCCCTTTTGATTATGTCACATCTTTGCAAAGCTAGAAATTTTATTTTAAAACAAGCACCAGGTGTGTGGGAGGAGAACGTATATGGGATTTTCTGTACTTTTCACTTAATCTTGCTGTGATCCTATAATTGCTCTTAAAAACAGTCTCTTAAAAACAAAATAAAATCAAGCACCACCTGGAAATTAAAGTGAAACAGGAAGTGAGAGTGGTGGTGTCCAATCTCATTGCAAAGTTTGAAACTTACTCAATGCCCAAGAGGCACACACTTCCCATTAGTAATTTTACCTATATAAAAATAAAATGAAATATTTTCTTTTCAATGTATATATATATATTATTTTTTCAAATAACTACTAGGTAGTTAGGATGTGAATACTTCTTAAACTGTTTGTAGCCAACAACTTAATAAATAGAATGGTGGGGGTTTTTTGTTATTGTTTTTTTTTGTTTTTGCTGTGAAAAAAATTATTACTTTCAAAGGGTGTCATGGCCCTAACTGGTTTGGCTCAGTGGATAGAGCATCAGCCTGCGGACTGAAAGGTCACAGGTTCAATTCTGGTCAAGGGCATATACCTTGGTTGCGGGCACATCCCCAGTAGAAAGTGTGCAGGGGGCAGCTGATCGATATTTCTCTCTCATCAATGTTTCTAGCTCTCTATCCCGTTCCCTTCCTCTCTGTAAAAAAATGAATAAAATATGTTAAAACACACACACACACACACACACACACACACACACACACACACACAAAGGCAGTCATGAATGAAACCATTTGGGAGACTTCCTACTTAATTGTATTAAACCCTTTCAGGATTAGAAGTCATTGTGACATATATCGTTTTTCTGTCCTATTTGAATTTTGTATTTTGACTATTTACTACTGCCATTTTGAATGTAAAAGCCACTGCCATTATTCTGGGAATGACATATGGTCTATGATATATCACTCCTTTTGCTTGTATACACAATACAGCCCTTAATTTTGTGTTTTTTGTTTGTAATTATTTTTTACTTTCCTATTTTCCACCCTTTCTATCTTATGTAGCCCTAGAAGACATGAATGTTGCATGCTCGTGTGTGTGTGTGTGTGTGTGTGTGTGTGTGTGTGTGTGTTTATTCTAAGCATAGGAAGTTAGCTGGGTATACATTGTATTGTAAATAATGGTTATCTCTAGGGATGTTATTTTATATAAATTTTAAGTGATGAATGGGCTTTGGTTTTCTGCATGATTTGGGGCATTTTCAAATAGGCAGTTTTTAAGGCATTTTGATTGATATTTATAACTGTTTAAAAGATCCTAATGCCCTTTGCACGGAAGGATAGGGAAACCACTTCTGGAATAAAGAGTTGGAATGGTTTCTTTGGAGTTGTTCTTGGAGATCAAGCCACGTTTTATTTAGCAACTTCTGTAAGCCAGACCCTGTGCTCCTTGCTTTTACATATTATTATTTCATTTACTTCTCCCAATGGTCTCAGGAGGTAATTATTGTCTTACATCTTACAACCTTTGTCTTACAACTAAGGAAATGGAGTTTCAGTTCAGAACTCTCAGATTCTTGTCTAGTTACCATTAACATTTTAAAACTCAAGCCAGTCACAAAACCCACATATTGGTAGGCTTCCATTTATGTTCCATGTCCAGAATAGAGACAAGAAGTAGATAGTACTTGTCTGGGGTTGTGTGTTTATATTGTACTAGTAGCCCGGTGCATGAAATTCATGCACATTAAAAGGGAATTAATTGCCCTAACTGGTTTGGCTCAGTGGATAGAGCATCGGCCTGCGGACTCAAGGGTCCCAGGTTTGATTCTGGTCAAGGGCATGTACCTTGGTTGCAGGCACATCC
>NW_005361607.1:13963-20553 GCF_000412655.1 Myotis brandtii
GGCTTTCATTCTCTTGTCTGTCTTTTCTAAGCCTTTCAGCCTCCCCACTCAGGTTCACCCCATGCTGGCGCAGCACACTTTAGAAAGATCTGCTTGCATGCTCCCAGGGCGGGTTCCTGCCTCAAACCGCACCCTTACAGGAAACAACTCTGGGAAACAGCTTGGGGGAGGGAGCAGCCGTTGCCAAGACAATCCCTGTAGGACTGACTTCCTTCCGCTCGGTCGCTGTTCATCTGTATGTGACGAACACCACCCATGGTTTTCATATAAGTAGATTGGGGTGAAGGTGGCTGAGGAACCAGTAGTGTCTGCTAATATTAATAGGTTTCTTTTTGGGATATATCTGTGGATATGCTAAAATTCAGTAAAGTATACCCTACATAAAGCTGAATTTCATGGTATGTGAATTATGTTTTAATAATGCTATTTAAAAGAGAAGAATAAAACAAAACCCAAGCTCTCCATTGTTTAAGCTCCCAGGACAATTTCAGATGGGTCTAATGAACATGTTATAGCTTCATCCAAAGAACTCAGAAGGATCTCAGGAAATGCTTAAAGGCAAAAAACTCTACCCAGAAAAAAAATATTTTCTTGTTGGATTATCTATTTGTCTTTGAAAAATATATCACCTTCTAAAGATATAATTGGAAATCGGAATATGTTGAGTGTGGTGAGGCCAGGCAAAGGGTGTTATTCAAGTTAATGCATCTCACTTCCAGCACAGGACCTAATACATAATGCCTACTCAACAAATGTTTGCACAATGGAATGATTATCAGTGATATTCAATAATGATATTCTCTTTTCGGGATAAGAACCCTTTGATAGGAAGAATGGCATGTTTTTCCTGAGATAATCTGAAAGAGGCACATTACCCATTTGTGTTTCTAACCCCCTCTTTGGGTTCCAAGTAAGTGAGGATCTTCTTTATCTTCCTGTTTAATTACATGGAACCTCTAATCCAGACCAGAAATTCATCACTGCCCGTATTTCTTCCTACTTCAGAATGTGTATCTAATAGCAGCCAATTACTTTTCCTATTTTTCTCACTCAGAATCTGTTTGGGGAGCTGGGGATTGCTATCGAAAAAAATCCATAACATCTGTGGCTAAGGGCCGCCAGTGGGAAGAGGTAGCGGGCTAGACAGATTTCCTGCCTGTTAAGTCTCCTTTCCTCTGCAGAGATTGCTCTGGGACAGTTACTTGTAAGGCCTCCTCTGGCTTTTCCAAAGTCTTTTTACTCCTTCCCACTCGTCCTTTTTCTTGAGGTGGAGAAAAAGAGTTTGGTGTTGAAGAGGTCAGTTGATTTAAGGAACCACTCCAGCCTTCTGAAAAGTTTCCGTTTCAAACACATGAAAAATAATTCCAAGGGAACAGGCCCAACTCTGGTTTGCTTCCAGGTATGGCTTTGATTTTCATGTTGGCATGGACCTAACACTCACTATGTTAACTGGTCTTCCAAGAAACCAGGCTCAATGCTGGAACACGAGAGCTTTGTCACATTTGGCCACACAGAGCTAATGTTGGAGCTTTCAAAGATTAGAAACTACATTCATCCTTATTCTCGTCCTTAAGCTACAGGGATCTAAGTCTTTTATCACAGGCAGAAACACAATTTTGTACTTGGAAAACACATACAAGATGGAATGGTGTTGGATGATTTTTAAGACAACAAGGAAAAGGAAGCCATCTGTTAAAATGTATTAAATAATTTGTTCTGGATTCTTTACCATCTTATTTTAAAAAAAACAAAAGTCTATTCTGTGTTCTTTGATTCAACTGGTTCCTTGATATATCTGCAATTTTCAGAAAAGGTAAGTTCAAGGATGAAAAAGATGGTTTTGTTTGGGGGAAACTAATTTTTTTGTTAGTGAACAGCTTCCGCTCTTTAGAGCAGACAACAAAAGTGTCATTTATCTGGTTTAGGGAGCCGCTGATAAATTATTCATGCCACTAATGATGCCTCTGAACCTTCATGGGGAATGCTGTGACTTATTTTTCTTCCTTGTAAAAGACGAGACCATGCTTGTAGATGTTTCTGGCACACCTGCATGCTTGAGGCAATCAGGTGTGATGTATTCCTGACACACATCCCCTTTCCCCCAATTCTCCAGGCTATGGTTTAAAATAGCAACCTCTGGATAGCTGGCCTTCTTTTGTGTGATAGACATACTTTCTAAAATGACTTCACCAGGTTGAGAGAGAGGGATCTCATCCATAAGCTACTTGTGATTAAGAATCTGACACCATGCATCACATTAATATCTAAATTGCCAGTTGCAGATGCACATGACTTTGAAACTGAAGAAATGTTAGGAGCTTAGACAATCTTAACACAGAGACTAAGCTATTGATGTGAAAGTAGCCTTTATTGAGAGCTTACTCTATGCTAAGTACTTGGTACTCATCATCTCATTTAATCCTTATAACAGTCTTATTTAGCTGCCAAGGGAACTGAGTCTTAAATAGGTAATTTTTTCCCAGTATTCCTAAGCTAGTAAATAGTAAATTGAGTATTACTGCAAATCCCATGCCATTAACCATACAGCTGTTGCCTAAGTCCTACTATGTGGCAAACAGGATGCTAAGTATGGAAGTATAAAGGCATATAAGTTATTGCCACTGCCCTCAGGGAGTTGATATTTTAATCTTGTTTAATCTTGTATCATTTGATTATACTTTTCATTCATTGGAAGAACATTAATTGAGTGCCCATCAGCTTCTGTGCTGTGCAATGTCTGGTATGATGACTATTTTCAGACAACAAAATTTGTGTCACGTCATCCAACATGGAATCCAAATAATAAGTTGGGCTATAATGGTATAGAATATTTAAATTGGGATGTTTTGGCACTGCTTGTGAAGAGGGTGAGAGGAAAAGGGGGGAGGGAAAAGAGTCAGCTATCAAGAAAAGAGAAGCTACTGAAATTGGAAAGAAACAAGAACATGTCCACATGTGATGGCTGTTGTCAATCTCTGGCAGCCTTGTGCAAAAAATAAACTCTTCATTTTGGACTCAAGATTGGTAAGTAGAGACACTGGAGGACAGAAGAAGCCAAAGCTCTGCCAAATAACTTTTAAAAGTTGCTGAAAACCTGGAAGTTGGTGGGCAAAGAATTGAGGAGGTGACAAGCACAGAAATCCCTTTGCCTCTGCCTGCGGTGTCTGGGGAGTGGACTAACCCAGGAGTGAAGCAGGCAGAGGTGAGGATAGAGCTTATTACAACTCATTTCTTCCCATGCCAGGTGGCTAGAAATGGCAATATCTATGTTATTTGGTCATTGTGTATGATGATTCTAACAAAATTTTTATAGGAAAACTATTAACCAATTAACTGTGCACAAATGCAAATTGTTTCTTCCCTTTAATGGTAGGAAATGTCACTTTCCTTCATTGTTAAAAGTCAAATTTTATGTTCCAGTTTTCAATTCTGACTCTTCCATGATTTTTCTTGGAAAAGGAGACCAAAACTGTCTTTCAGTGAGAGGTCTTTTCTTCATAGTCTTTGCTGCGGTGTTATTAGTCAAACTACTCTTTTCAACAGTATGTAGAAAATTAGGAATGAAATATTTCCCTCTCTCCCCAAGGAAGGCAGAAAAAAATGGGCATAAAAAATTAGAAGCACTTGTCTAATAAATCACAAGAGGCAGGAGGAGGAGAGGTAAATTTGCTTTAACTCAAAGATAGGCAAACTCAGCCAGGTTAGGTCTCTTCAAGGAGATTAGTTCAATTCATTAGACTTTGAGTGATTACCCATTCTGTGTTGGACCCTTGTGCAAGGTGATGCATGTCCATTAGGCTAGAGGACTAAGTCATGCTGCGGTATGAACTAATCCTCAAGTCTCACTGGATTAAAACCAAATGTTTATTGCACACTGTCCCATGTAGGTTGACAATAGACCTTTGTTCACTATAGTCACTCTGGGATCCCTAGCTACATTCACTTCCACACTCACCACATCAGGAAAAGGGAGATACGGTGAATCAGTAACGCTGGATCGTAACGTTTCTGCCACAGGTTGTAGACATCACCTCTGCTCCTAATGCCTGGTCAAAGGAAAGGGGGTCAAGGAGTGAAATCCTACCCACTTTGCGTTTGGAAAGAGAGCCAGAATTGTTTGGTGAAATCTCTGAAGATTATTACCACAAGCAAACCTGATGATGCCCCCTCCCTCACCTGCAATATAAAACATCACCTACAGGACTAAGAAAGGAACGGTATGTGCTATTCCAGCTCACCTGGAAAACAAGAAAACCTGGGAGGAAGGAGTGATGAGTTGATTTTATTTTGTTAGCTTTGGGAAAACACTTCATGAAACCCCCACTTTATCCATTTATTCCTTGCTTAGCTAACATGTGTCATACAATTACAATGTAGATGAGAACTATACTAGAAAATTTATATGTATTATTTCACTTAATTCTCTCAAAATCTTTGTGTATTATATACCACTGTTTATTTGTATATCGTAGTATTACTATGGACTCATGAATTTCTTTTTCATTCAGTTACTCATTTTTAATTGTCCTAGATTCAACCAAAAGGAACCACTTCAGGCTGATTTCTATGTCTTTTTCTTTACAGTCAACTTTATTGAGATATAATCTACTTACAATAAAATGTATCCATTGTAAGTAACCCTAAGGACAGTTAACTAAACTGAGGACATTGTATTAGGACTTAACATCGTGGAGGGGTGGAAATTAAATACTAGTTTTCAAGGATGCCTAGAAACTCTGACCATATTAAATGGGGAAAAATTATGACAACAGGTTTCAAGTACTTAGAAAATTTTATAAAGGAAAGATAGGAGAGAAATTTGAGAGTTTATATTCTCTTCATCATCTTGCAATTCTAATCTGTGTTCTCTGGTATCAGCTTCTGTCTGGTTTTACCCTATGATCCAGCTATTCTGTGAACTTTCATACCTCTGGACCTTTGCATGTACTGTTTCTTCTGCTTGTGATGTCCAATTTGCTTGTCTTTCTGGAAAAGTCCAACTTGTTTTTAAGGCTAAATTTAACCATCACCTTCTCTACGAAGCTTTCACTGAACCCTTTTCTCATCTGCTGCCTTCACATATTTCCCCCTGGGCAATAATTATGCTCTGTTATCATCCTTAGTCTCTGAACTATTATAGGGAGAGGCCGTTTTAATCCATGCATCTTTAGTAACTTACTCGTGTTTGAATTCTCAATATTTGTTGAATAAGTTGAATGAATGTTCATGCTAATGTGATGACAGCCCATTTTTTTTAAATGAAGGATCTCTATAAATACAGACTCTTGATTTAAAAAATTCTTCAATCAGAAAGAGCAGTTATACAATGCTAAAGCAGACAAGCTCAAGTTGTTTAAATAAGTATAAATGCTCAGCCCAGTGGTAGTGTGTGGACTTTCAGGTCAGAGGTATGAGTTAGAAATCTAGTGTTGAAGCGGAATGTGTTTTCTTGGCTCAATTCCCTTATATTTTGAATCTCAGTCTTTTAAAATGGATTTGATTAGACGGGGTTTTATTGTGGAGACAGTTAATGTATATGACTATCTCAGCAGATGTTGTTAATGCTCAGTTAGGAGCAGTTCTCGAAGGGGGTTCCTTTGTCCTGTTAGAAACTATCCAAAGAAGTAATTATTCTGAGACAAGTCTTTCCATCTTCATGGGATGCTGTGTGAAATACATTAAAAAATGACTTTCATGTCTTAAAAGGCTATTATTTTGAAGAACTGGGTTGATGACCCCGTAGTTTAGTAAACACCACTCAAGTGGGTAGAGCATATGTATGTAAAAGGTATAAGCATTTTTCCATTTATTCGGGCAAAAGACACATCTATTGCCTGTCTCCAGTTTTACAGAATGATCAAGGGTTTGACTGTTCATTTCTTCCAGCCAAGCCTGACATCAAATATGCCTGCATTCATTGCTTTCAGAAATAATTAGGTGTTGAAAGCTCTGACTAGAAGGATTAGAGAGATGAATAACAACGTGACAGAGCAAATCAAATACATTCTGATTTGATTACATTACTAAGTCAATTATTATTTCTTGTCACATTAATTATGGCAAGAGTTATAAAATGTGTCTTCCAATAACTCCCTAACTAAATCATAATGGCCATATCCTTGTGGTGAATGTGTGCCAGATCAAGGGTGCATCTCCATGTCCACAGTGGAGGAGGGATTGGACGGAGGGAAGGATTTTATTATTAATTTATTTATGGGATATTTATTAAGTATCTACTTTGTGTCAGGCACTGGACTTCGTTATTGATGTTAGGGAAACAGAAATAAAAGACTAAGTCCTTGCTGCTCTCTAGGAGTTCACAGCTCTGAAGCTCTGAGGGTGAGGCAGTCCTGTAAACAGATACACTGTGAGATTATATATATACTAGAGGCCTGGTGCACAAAAATTTGTGCACTCCGGGGGGGAGGGGGCGTCCCTCAGCCCGGCCTGTGCCCTCTCGCAGTCTGGGACCCCTCAGGGGATGACCACCTGCTGGCTTAGGCCCGCTCCCTGGGGGATTGGGCCTAAGATGGCAATCAGACATCCCTCTGGCAGCCCAGCAGCCCTTGGGGGATGTCCACTTGCCAGCG
>NW_005361607.1:21722-23013 GCF_000412655.1 Myotis brandtii
GGGAAGGGAGAGAGAGAGAGAGAGAGAGAGAGAGAGAGAAACATCAATGATGAGAGAGAATCATTGATTGGCTACCTCATGCATGCTCCCTTCTGGGGGCCAAGCCCGCAACTGGGGCATGTGCCCTGATGGAATCAAACCATGACTTCCTAGCTTGTTGAAGCTCAACCACTGAACTACACTGGCAAGCCAGACACATTGTTTTTAAGATGCAGGAAAGGGGTGAACCACACAGTAAGAAAGTGGAGAGACACTTCATTCTGGTGGTTTGTTAGAAAAGAAGTCTCCTCAGAGGATTATGTTTGGATCTCATGTTAACTTGCTTCAATTCTACCCAGAAGCTGGCCAGAAGAAATTTTGCTGAATAAGATCATTGCTACTAGACTAAATGACTCAAACATACCGAAAGGGTGGATCAAGGACAATCCCATTGTCACTCTTCCCCCAACAATACAAACACCCCAACTTTTAAAATGATACTAAGATGATTTAATGTTGAATTAAAATATAAAGGGTTACTCTGGTGGATGAGTGTGAACTTACATATTTGTATACTTGAGTTTGGGGTCTGTCCCATAAGCCAAGTACATGGCTAAGCACATCCTATTACCTGAGCTAACTTAACCCCCACATGCTCCTCTTGAAGCACATCATGTTCTCAATAATTTGCAGAGAGGACATTGAGAATGAAAGGGGTTGAGTGATGGAGCACTATCACACAGCTAGTGTAAGGCAGCACTAAGATTCAGAGTTGGTTATCACTCATTTCAAAGACCATTCCATTGTGATTAAGGAGCAATGTAAAATGTAGACACTGCTTTTCCCAAGGTGCCTTGCTCAAGATCATAAAGCAACTTAGTGGCAGAGTTGAAATTTGGTCTCCAAACATACAAGCTGCTTCCAAGTAACTTGATTTACTTTTTAAATGGTGTAATCTAACTATGTGAGGGAGTCAGAGCAGACCCAATGATTTTGAGAAAAACATACTGCTCTATGTAGAAGTTTTACAAGAATTCAACATAATGTCATATTCCAGACACTCACTTTACTTTCTTGTTTATTGGAGAAAAGTGAGGGAAAGAGAAAGGGAATCAAATAAACACTCTGCTAAGAACAGCAGTGATTGCGATGCTGTAATGCCATAGGTGCATGCCACGTACCTGGTATCCTATCTAATAAAAGAGAAACATGGTAAGTAGCTGTACTTCCGCTACCCTTCCCATTGGCTAATCAGGGCGATATGCAAATTAACTGCCAGCCAAGATGGCAGCCGGCAGCCAGGCAGCTTGAA
>NW_005361607.1:24256-40528 GCF_000412655.1 Myotis brandtii
GAGCATGACTAGGGGTGGCATCGCAACCTCCCGATCCGCCCTGCTGTGTGCATGATAAGGGGCGGCACCCCAACTCCCCAATCGGCCCTGCTCTGAGCCCGACCAGGGGCTGCACCTAGGGATTGGGCCTGCCTTCTGCCACCCGAGAGCAGGCCTAAGCCAGCAGGTCGTTATCTCCCGAGGGGTCCCAGACTGCGAGAGGGCACAGGCCGGGCTAAGGGACCCCCCTTCCCCCCTGAGTGCACAAATATTTGTGCACCGGGCCTCTAGTATATTATAAAGCATTATAAGCATTTTACATGGGTTAATATCTTTAATCTTCACCACAACCCTAAGAAGTAGGTTCTATTATGATTCTCATTCTACAGAAGTGGTACCTAAGGAGCAGAGAGGTTAAATCTCTAGCCTTAGGTCACAAAACTAAAAAGTGAGATAGGCATCATTCAAATCATCACGCTCATGCTTGACAGATGTTTCTCACTTAATATTGAATGTAATCATATTAAATTTCTCTTCATTGCCATTTTTCAGATGAGTAAACCAAGGCTCTGAGAAGAATAAAATGCCCAAGGAGTCACCAAGAGCAAAAGGTAGGAATTTAAATCTATGATTCTTGAGTTTGCTTTTTGGCACTAGTAGCCTGCTAGACTAGAAGTATAGGGTGTCCCAAAATTCACGCAAGAAGTAATTTTGATAGAAAACACAGGTTTATAAATAAAAATTGTAAATTTTTTATTGATTTATAAAGTATATAGTATAGGGTTATGTGTAGAATAGCACTTCGGGTAAATGGTCTCCACAGCTTTGCTGGCACATATGCAAAGCCATGGTCTTCATTGGTCTTCATTTTCCCTGCTCCTGGGCCATAATTGGTACTTGGCAATGCTTATCAAATTGAAGGGATTGAAATCAAAGGGCAACAGATATTAGAATCTGATTCAATAAACCAAGTAAAATTAGGCTTTTATTTTTGTTGTTGTTAATGCTCATGCAAAATTCAAATCTTGCGTGAATTTTGGGACACCCTATATATTAAAAAGTATACTTAGATATCTACAAGATCTTAATGAGATCCATATAGCATGGAGGAGATGTAGAGGTTGGCTTTTGAAACTGTTAGTCAGAATCTATTTGTCAGTTCCCTCTCATCCCCATTTTTTTCAACAATGACTGATGATTGCAATAATAGGGTAAGTCCCACCTGTAATCTGAGTTATCCTTAACCAAAACAGACCTTGTCTAACCCACCAATACATTAGAACTAGAACTGGCCTTACTCCTTGGAAATGATAGCTGCATTGTAAATACTCTATTCCAGAGCCTCTGCAGCAAGGTGTGTGTGTTCAAATCTTGGTTTAGCTCACTTCTTTCTGTGTGAGCTTGGGCAAATGATTGATCCTTCCCAGGATGCACATTTTCGTGGTGCCCATCATCGTTAAGGGTAAAGTCTTGACTACAACCATGGCCTCACTGAATCGTTACTGCCCAGCCCTTTCGGGCAAACTTCCAACTCTTGCTTTCTGTGTACTTAGGCCATATGCTGGGACACTGTATCACACAAAATTTCTCATCTGAAATCATTATGGGGCCAAGAATTCTTAATCTCCAAGAATCTGCACAGATTATTAATCTCTGTGAATATCAAAGTGAGAGAAGACTAAGCCTGAGGTTTCACACTTTGCTGACCACATGACATTGACTCTTGTTGAATCTACTCAAAAAAAGACTCCCACACAGCTATGCCCTCACCTGCTTTCCTCCCCTTATCTCAGCACCTGGCCAAGATAGGAATGTATATAAGTTACATATCACTTCAAGCATGATGTTAACTAGCCAAAGGCAGTCCAGAGGAAGTTTGCTAGTGTTCTATCCTTGGACTTCTCTGATCCAGTTTTTTGGATGAAACATTTCTATCTCTGGGTAGGATTATAAAAGGCATGAACCCAACATCCACTTTTTTAGGGGAAATTAATATACTGAATAAAGATGGAATTTCAATGGGAAGTAAGTTACCTTTCCATTTTTGGATCTTATTTTCTGTAATTCCACTTAATGAGATTTTTCTGGGAATACGTTATTTCGTTTACAAAATAAAATTGTAAAGCCTTACTGTCTGAAGTTAGGAAATCAGTAAAGTGATGTCTAAAGATCCCATCCAGTTCTAGGATTTATGATTATGGGACGGATACTTTTACGTTTTGTGGTTTTTAATGACTGCTGTTGATGCAGCCAACTTCACGATCCAAGATTGTGCAGCAACTGCTCTGCCACTTTTTAGCATTTACATAATTGGTCCCTCACAGAGTTCATTTTGCTCTAATTTTCCAGATTTTATGTATTAATGCTATATTTTGCCAGAAATTGAAGATCTTTCAAATAATCTGTACTCCAGAGGGAGGAAGCGCTTCCTATATGTAGGGGCTGAATCAATTTGGTCCAAATGGTTGAGGTCACAGGCAAAAGATCCAAAGATTGTTCACTTGAAAATTATGACTCTTTTTCAGGATTTTACATTGCATTATTTGTTTTATGGACTATTCGGTATGCATTGCACCAACACTAATTACGACACTAATAAGTCAGCGTGTTACCAAGATGTTTGCCGGTGTAATTACAGCCACATGTTGTTGTCCTTCCTCAAATAGTCCAGGCTTAATTGCATCATTTTTCAAGAGAATTTATGTGGTGCGGCTTAATTCAAAATTAGTACATGAATAAATGAAGTGCAAACTACTTGTTGTACTGACTCACATGCAGCATAAATGTTCTAGAAAGGAGAGTAGCCAAGCTTTCACATTCCCAGTTGGTGGTAATTTTCACAATGAACCTCCATTGGTAATGTATGGAATGGAGGTCACAAATGATAGAGAAAACTGGGTGGTTATGTAGAAAGAGTGCTGGACAAGGTCCTGGGAGCACAGGTTTTAGTCTCTTCCATTCATTTGACATATAGCTCTTGGGGGTTATTTTCCTTTTCCGGGGCCTCAGTTTCCTCATCTGAAAATTCACCAGGTTGTTCTAATGGTCTCTGGTTCTCACTATCTTTTTCTTCTAATAATGGTTTTATTTCTACTGATAAAGTTCTGTGATGGTAATATTAAATGTCTGCCTGCTCTTAAATGATTATTATTTCCTATTCAAAAAATTAACAATAAGGCTTAAAATAACACAGGCCATTTGAATTCTATACCCTATAAGCCACCCCATTCTATCCAATAAAGAGGGAATATGCAAATTGACTGTCACTCAGTCACAAAATGGCAGCACCCATAGCCACAAGATGGCAGCGCCCAGGCCCCTCAGCCCTGCCGGGGAGCGGCAGGCTGGCGGCACAGCTGGACCCACCCCCAGGAGTCCTCCAGTCTTTTCAGTCCCACCGGCAGTGAGCCAGCAAGCAGACCCTGCAGAGAGCAGATAGCAGGGCCTGCTTGTGGGTCACCATGGTGACCAGGCGAGCAGGCAAGCAGGCCCCACAGAAAGCAGACAACCGGGCCTGCTTGCCTGTCACTGTGGCATTGAGCAGGCAGGCCCTGCAGAGAGCAGAGAAACACAGGGAGCGGGCCTAAGCCATCAGTAGGACATCCCCTGAGGGCTCCCGGATTGGAGAGGGAGCAGGTTGGGCTGAGGGAACTCCTCCCCCGTGCATGAATTTTGTGCACCAGGCCTCTAGTCTATATATATAAAAGCCAAGTGACCGGAATGCCTGAACTACCAGAATGACCGGTTGCTGTGATGTGCACTGCGGCCAGCCAACCCAACCAATCAGGGTGGCCCCTCCCCCTGGCCATCCCCGGCCAGATAGGAGGCAAGGCCAGCCAGCCAACCTCCCATGGCCCCTCCCCCGAGCTAGCCCAGCCCCCAATCGCCCCCTGTCCTTGATCAGGGGTGGGGCCAGCTGGCCAACCTCCCGCAGCCCCTCCCCGCCACCAGCCCAGCCTGATGGCCCCCATTGGGGCGGGCCAGCTAGACCCTACCTGTGCACGAATTCATGCACCAGGCCTCTAGTTCCCAATATAATCTCTTTGTCACCTTTATTACTTTATTTCTTCTTTCCATCTCTTTTTTTCTTTCCTTCCTGCTACTGAAGTTGACCTTATATCCATGTACATCTTGTTATCCTTGTCTTTGGAAGTTAGACTCCCACTGCTGATAGCCTTGTGTGTGGGTGTGAAAGGTCATTTCATACCCCCTGCCCTGCACACCTGAACTGTTCATTAGTTTGTGGCATTAAGTTTTAAAGTTTTAAACTAAATTCTGATGGTGACCAGGTGGTGTAGAATGTATCCCAAAAAGCAAACTGTTCTCCATTCTTCCATAAAACACACAGACAGAGCAGTAGGCTGTGGTTGGATGAGGCAAAGAATAGCAGTCCATGTCCAAGGGCTCCTGTTAATCTCTCATATTTTATTTCTACAGATAACTTTGGTTCAAAAGATTTTCTTCCCTGAGAGTACTGAATAGAAATATAGAAAAAATAGGAAAAGAGAAATAACTATTAAGAGCCATATGCTGTTGAGAACCTAAATTGCATTCTCTTTCTGCCCTATTTGGGAAAATCTCTGAAACTCAGTTTCCTCATCTGTAAATTGGAGATAATTTTATGCACAGAATAAAATGAATAACAAAACATGTGTCTCACAAGGCCCCTAAAACATGTTGGTTTCCTAAGCCATTAAAGGCAAGCCAGTAAATATATGTAGTTGGTGGAAAGAGCATTCTACATGGTAATAAATGGGTCATCAAAATTGTAGAGATGGAAAAAAAAGGCTTACTTGGGGATCCTCAAAGTGAAACTTGAAGTCTCATGAAAGTGACAAGTAAGAAGCATAGAATGGTTGGTGGGGCCTAAATATCAGTTAACTGAATATCAAGCTGTAGAATTGAGCTTTATATTGGTTCTATAAGGGAGGATTCACAGTGAGGGGTTTGCAGGGTCTCCTCTAACCTGTAAAACTTGTTTGTGCAAATTTTAAAAAAATCCTACCTTCCTCAAGACACTTCTTCCATCAATCAGAAGTTCATCTTTATGAACAATAAAGTGGTGTTTATGGTGTTTAGGATGTGAGTCATGCTGTTCTGAGATAGGGTACTCTTATGTGGTGCACCAGGACAATTTCCTTTGGCCTGTGGAATTTATGACTCACAATGGTGGAGTGAAGCAAGGAATGATGGGTTAATTCATTCTTCCTTTCAAAAGTTTATTCCAAGGGTCTTGTAAATGACAGTTGGGGTTTTTTAGGCACTGGAGATACAGCAATAGAAATACCACAATACCTCATGTTGGTGAGTAGAGAGACTAGATTAAGACTGGTCATGAGCAGGAGAAGTGGTTACATGAATGGTGAATATCTGACATTCTTGATTTAAGGTAGTGGTTTTCAACCAGAGGGTGATTTTGCCCGTCTGGGTACATTTGGCAATGTCTGAACACAATTTTTTTTAACCTCTGGTGTGTGTATAGGTGGGTGCTACTGGTGTCTAATGGATAGAAGCTGGGGTACTATTAAATTTCCTACAATGCACAGACTGAACCCATCCACCCCCTGCCTGCCAGTGCCACTCAGCAAGCAAATATTTGGACCAAAATGTTGCTAGTTATGAGGTTGAGAAACCTTGGTCTAAGTAAATATCCATTATGCTACTGTCAGAGCCCATATGATAGAGCATGAGATAAAGTTCCAGCAATAGCACTAGGTAGAAAAATTAATGTAAGACAGAGAATGAGATCATAATAAAAAAAGAAATAATTGATTGAAAATGAAGGTATAGCAAGGAAGAAGAGTCAAGGATGAGTTTTAAATTTATAGGTTGTATGAAAAGAAGGAAGGTGATAACATTGCTAGTAATATATTGGTTTTGGGAAGGAGAAGTGATGCATTTGGCTTTTGATATGTTGACTTGAGGTCAGGACAATCAGAGATGAGGGAGGGGGTGGGAGGCATCGGCTTCTCTGCACATGACACACTCAATGAAAGTGCTCCAGAGGCTATAGATTTGGTGGCTAAAGAACTTGGACCTTCCCCACCACCCTGCTCTCAAAGAACCACAACATTTTATCCTTTTCTAAACCCGCATTTGCTCCCTTCCAGGCTAAATTCCTTTGAAGTTAATGGGTACAATGGATGGGGAGATGTGGGTAAGGAGTGGAATCTGTCCCACACTTCTTCAATTTCCATTAAATTACATGGGTCTTGAAAGATAAAAGAAAAGGTCTGGGGGAAAAACACATTTTAGGTTTCACTGAACCACATTTTGGGTTTCTTGATCCAGGGCTTGGGCGTTCCATTCATTCAGCCAGATTGAAGCAAACCGCTTCAGGGCTGGAGCCAGTTGTGTGGAATCTGGGAGCCACAGCTCAAGGTCAGGAATTGTGGGTCTCCCTTCATCACAGAGGAATGTGACAATTGCTTTTATGAGGGTTTTTATTTTTAATGAGGTTAGAAATTGACCATGGATGGAGATGAGAATAGAAGTAAACCTATCTGCCTGTCTTGGTTCCTTTCTTCCCTTTTAGCTTTTCTTTCCTCCCTTCAACAAACATTACATTTTGACTATAGATCATTTTTTCTAGGTCTTAAGGATAGAAAGGTGATGTTTTATAGTACTCTGGGCAATTTTGCCTTTTGTTGTTATCTGCTCCTGATAACCACTTTCCATGAGATGGTCAAGATATTATTATCTTCCTGTTTTTGACAGGGAACTTGGGCTCAGAATAATTGCATCTTGCTTGAAGTCATGCAGCCAATTGATTATATAGATACTCAAGACTAGAAGTCAGGTCTCCTGGTTTATGAATCTGAATGAGGGTACCTGAGAGAATTTTGTAAAATGATCTATAAGCTTTGAAAAGTTTTCCTACAAAGTTCAAGCATGTAAGGAGATGGTAGAAAAATAAGTCTTGTGACTGGATTGACTAGCTATGTGAGATTTCTCTGGCTTTGGTTTCCTCATCTGTAAAAAGGGAGTGTGAGATGAACTAAGTGGCTTTCTTTTGTTGTTGTTGTTTTTATTAAATACTAAGTGGCTTTCAAACTTTCTTTTAAACATATTTTCAAATAAAACATTCTTCAGAACCCTGATATGTAAAACAGATTAAAGTGGATCTACTTTGTTAAAAATAACAGCAGAGATCCCAGCATAGTCCTACTTGGTCCCTGTCTATCACACTCATTTTACCATCCATGTCTACTTGTAAGTCTTTGGATTCTGCAGAACACAATGTGAAATTCCCTGGACTGCTTTTTTATGACCTACCACTCTGTTTCTAGTCATAAGCACTCCTTCTCTAGTATGTACATTTCTTTCAGATCCATCATTCATGTTACAGGGCATGAGAGGTTAAGCAACTTTTCTATGACTATTTAGTTAATGTGATATGGCTCCAATACCTAGGTTGTTGCTACTTCTTGGAGCTGCCTCCAGTGGATCTGAAACGTCCTGCCTTTTGAGAGGGAGGGATGTAAGGCCTAATGAGCTGGTCAGCTTACCTTTCCTTTTTTGTGAAGGAAAATGCTCTCTACATTGTCCCCAGTTGTGTAGAATGGCACGCCAGCCTCTCCCATAATGGTATTTAAATCATTACACATAAATCTACTGGAAACAAGATTTAGGCGCTTATATCAGGCTTGCATGACAGAGTAGAGTAGAGGACAGAGTAGAGACAAACATATAGAGGAATTCATTCAGTCATTCACTCGTTCATTCAACAAAGTGCTGTGTGCTAGGTACTATATTCCAGGTACTGGCAATATGGAACTAGGCACAAGAAAATGACCCCTACCCTCATGAAACTCATAATATAGTGGTGGATATAAAGCATTAATCAAATTCTTGCTTGTGAAGTAAAAGACTGGTAAGTGCTAGGAAGGAATGATATTGATTCCAGGAGAATATAGAACACCCAAATAAATTTTATAGACCAGAAAAAGCCTCCCTGAGGAAGTAGCATTTGAGATGAGATCCAAAGGAAGAAGGTAAATTAAAAATTGAGAGGCAAAGTGGTCCAGGAAGAGGGAACAGCAGTACAGGGATGGAAATGCATGTGGCTGCACTGGAGAGAATGAGATACACGTGGCTTGAGATGGGCTGGAGAGGCAGGCAGGGTCCCACTCATGGAGTATCTGGCAGGATGTGTGAATGGTCTGGATTTTATCCTGATTGCAGTGGGGAACCACCAAGGGGTTGTAAACAGGGGGTGACAGGATCAGATGGAGGTTTATAAAGAGATCATTCTGGCTGCTGCATGGAGAATGAGGCACAGGCCTGAAATGCTCTGTGTCCTTCTTACCTTAAAAGTTATCAAAATCCACCAGGAAAACTTTTGAAAAAAAGTCAAAGAGGGTGTAATCTAAGATTTGATGAATATGTAATGAAAGTAAACATTTAGCACTTGAGGAGTTGACATATGTATATATAATTGGAAAAAATAATTTAAAATCAGAGATCATTAGCTGTGTGATATCAGACTCATTATTTCATTTTTCTGTGCTTCAGTTTCCTCTTCTGCCAAAAGAGGTAACAATATCTACCTTCCGACCATACTATAATATAAAAACAATTTTTAAAAAGGCACGACTCCTGATACTGAGTATTAATTCAGCACATATTAGTAATTCATATACAATTTAAGTTTTAGGTTCTGAACTGATAACTCTAGTTTATAAATGAACTAAAGAGCTGCCTGACCCCCAGATGTTTAAAGAAAACAAAACAGATGATTAAAAGTCGCTTGTTGAACTGAACAATGACAGTTGAGGTTGCGGATGTTAACAGGTGCTTAACTGCCATCTTCTGCCCGAGGAGCCCTTTCCCGGGAGCAGTCTGTTCCAGCAGGTTCCCCAGGCTGTCCCGGGGAAGCCTCTCCTTGAGTACATGGCCTAAAAGTGCCACATGCACCTTTTGACAACCTGAACCCAAGATGCCCCAACACTTTCAGCAAGATTCCGAACCACAGTCCCTTTTGCAAAAGCAACCAATTTAGCTTAAACCTAGAAGCTGTGCTGACGCAGAAGAAAGACAGCCAATACTCATTTGGCAGCTGGAGCAGACAGCCAGTCAAAGCCAAAGGCTATCCCCCCTCCACAAAGGGGTGGAAACAGGGCATTCTAGCTCTTCCAGGAAGGATGTTCTTGGTGTTCTACCTGGGTCCCCTTTAGAGGCCAACAGAATCACCCACTGGTGCTGTGGATTCTGGTTGCTAACCCCACAGAATTCTCCCCTTCCCTGGAGAAATGCCTTTGTTGCCTAGGACATTATGTCCCCTCTTCCACTGGGGAACAACTGTAGAAAATGAATGATTGACATTTGGCCACAGAAGGCTGGCCTCTTGCCTGAAGATGGGGCAAACTGTGCAGTGTAATTCATGCTCCAGAGCTCGCTGTAGAATCAGGCCGGAGCTAGTGTTCACCTGAGAGCTCTTCTTTGCTCCCCTACACCCTGCCAATCCTACATTTTTTTCTCCTGAGAATACGTTCTTCAGTAAGTCTTTTCCACATGAATCTCCATATCAGACTGTTTCTAGGGAACTCAACCGCATTTAAAACATTAAACTGTTTCTTGGGAGCTTGTCAAAGAGTCATAGTTAAGAGCAAAAACTGCTGGATTAGACAGAACTGGGTTGGATCCAAGCTCCATCAACAACTGGCTGTGCTATCTCAGGAATGTTTCTTTACCTCTCTGAGTGTCAGTTTCTCCATGAGTAAAAATGAAATGGGAGGACCTACCTCAAGGTTCTGTTTTAAGAGAAAACAGTTTAAAAAGTACTTGGCTTTTAAAGGGGGGAATAAATGGTGATGGAAGGAGACTTTACTTGGGGTGGTAAACATACAATGCAATATACAGTGGATATATTGTAGAGTTGTACACCTGAAACCTATATAATTTTATTAACCAATGTCACCCCAATAACTTCAATTAAAAATTCTCTATCATTTTGCATTGCACAATGCAGTTGCTCAGTCAAGTTTTGTTTATCCATTTCTTCAGTAAGCCCTTACTGATAATCTGCTTTGGGCCAAGAAGTGTGTTTGAACTGGAGATAAAGACCAGTCCTAGGCAGGTCAACAAAGGTTATGAGATGCATCCTACAGCAGTGACACCAAGGGAGGGTGACCAACTACACTGTGGAAATATGGGAATAATCATCATGAGGAAAGTAACTATTGTCATGTTCCTGCATGATCATGTACTTTCTGAACAAAAGGACTGGCAACCTGGGTCAAAGGATGACTGACTAGCGAGCACCCCTAAGCTATGAGGGAGGGAAGGAAGGCATTCTGACACTAGAGCTAGGTGTTTGCTATTTGTTTACATTTCAAGGGGTTGTAACAACTTTGGGATCTCTCCCAGAGAGCACTTGTTTATAGTAAAGAAGAAAGGTTTCTCTTCCTCTCTCAGAAAGGGCAGGGGCAGCTGTGCAATGGTTCTATATAAGTTCCTAGACTCAGTATTTGGGGATTGCTCTCTCCATATACGCAGTGTGACATCTGCTCTCATCACTGTGCCCTGAGGAGCAGAGTAGGGCATAAGGAACCGATTCACTTATGGCTGTAAGTAATAATAAGCTTAGTCTTAGATCCACAAATCTAATGCTTATTTCAGAAGAAGAGAAATACATATGCATATGCAAAACTTATTAGTGGTATAAGTCGTTCGATTAAAAAATTCATAAATGGATTATTGATATAAGTCATGAAGAATGAACTGGAATTTACCAGGCAGGAGAGAAGAAAGACATTCCAGGGGGGAAAAAAGCAAAATGAGCTAATATGTGGATATATAAAAATAAAATTTGGTGACACTCTTTAGTATATAAACATTTCAGCTGCTTATCATTTAGGATCTGTGTTCATTCCCCATTATGCACGGCCCATCTCCTTTTTGCTCTTGTAAAGTAATCATGTTTGGCCATCATTAGTGATGTCTCATTGGCATCCTATCTTAAGGAAGAAAATATTAAGCAAATATTAACATTATGTCTGGAGGTGATATATTACAGAGGGTAGACTATTTTTTCTTAAGTGTCAAAAGCAATGCAAATTGAAATAGAGAAGCTCTCCTTGCCCAGGGGGTATTAGAAGCCAGCAAGGTGCCAGCCTGTACACGGGTGTGGGTTGGAGTGAGTTGGTCCACACAGTCCCAGGAGAGGAATATTACCATCTATAGAAACAAAGGAAGTGATTCAGGGGAGAAAAACCAGGAGCATGCAGAGCATAAGGATTGAAGAAACCCATTGATGTCTGGTGTCATTTTTCTCCATCCCAGCCCTAAGTATAGCTGCCCAGAGCTAGTACTTTCCCAGGGGAGAATTCTGTGGTTAAGTGGTTTGAGGTATTTAATAACATATTTGGAAAGCTTTCTGAAGTCCACTTTAAATGAAAAACATTAACTTAATGATACAAGAAGACAGACTTTACTCTTTGAATAATATTATTTTTGGAAGTATGCAAATACACATACCGAGTTATGATGTTGGCAGACACAGTCAGAGAGATGCCAGAAGAAAGTCTATTACCTGCAGAAATAATAATAATGCCTTTCATCTAAGTAGCACTTTCCCTATAAAAATATTGCCACAAACATGGGCTTATTGGATTCTCCCACGGCCTCATGAGGAAGGCAACTTGAAATTATGAGAAAAGTAGGGTCCTGGAAATGAGACGGACCTGGGTCCAAATCCAGACCCTTCTGTTGCCATGGTATCTTCAGCAGCTTTCCTCACCTCTCTGGAACTCCATTTCCTCACCCATAAAGACAGGAAAACAAACACCTTGCAGAGTCAGTTGGAAGATTAGACCACAGACATCACCTAACACAGGTTGGCATAATTGGTCCATAACTTACTTTTTTGTTAGGTGAAGGTGGTTTGGGGTAGCTTGTTTAGTTTTTGTTTTTTGTTGTTGTTTTTTTTTCTGGAGAGAAAATAAAAACTTAAGAGAAAAGTGACAATATCAAGGTCACTAAAGTGGGGGGGGGAGGGGGAAATGAGTTAAAAAACAATCTTTTACGTGTTGGAGACAAGTCCTTCTCGTGATACTGAGCTGCTTAACAGTACTGATTTTGTCTATTTTTGAGCAGCTCATTTGGGGGCAAAGGAAGTGAGTTTGTAAGATAACCCGGGGGAATGTTGAAGAAAGCTCCCTCACTCCACCAAAGATGTCCTAATCCTTAGAACCTCTGGATATGTTGCCATACATGGCAGAATGAACTTTATAGATGGAAATTCAGGATCTTAAGATGGGGATTATCCTGAACTATTGGGTGGGCCAGATATAATCACAAGAATCTTTATAAGAGGTAGGCAGGAGGTCAGAAAGGTGATAAAATACTACCCTGCTGGCTTTGAAGATGGAGGAAGGTCTCCAGCAAAGGAATGTAGGCTGCCTCTGAAATTAGAAAATGGAAGAGAGCAGATTTTCTCCCATAGACTCTAGAAGGAACATAGCCCTGCTGACCCATTTTAGGCATCTGACCTCCAGCTCTATACAATAATAAGCTTGTATTGTTTTAAAGCACTAAGTTTTTGGTAACACCAATAGTAAACTAGTACAGAATCCAACAGAAACTTAACCTGGGAAGTGGTGGGGAGAAGTAGACATTCTGAATCTAATCTACACATATATTAACAGTGATGATGTTTCAAAAGTACATGCCTGATACTGCCTCTATCTAACACTTTTCTTACACAATTCCAGGAAAATAGCATTGCAATCAAGACTCATTTTCCTCAATTGTAAAATGGAAACAGTTATAATAATGGATGTGAGAGAACTAAATGAGATAAAATAAGTTAAAGTATTCTGTGATTCATGGTATACTGTATTCAAATCTGTATTAATTGTATATGTGAAGTTTAGAGTTACTAAAATGCTCAATATTAACAGTCTAGCTAGTTTAGAAGATGTTATAAAAAGTCCTAAAAATAAACATACATCACAGATTTTAGTCATCTCAAAAAAAAATGTTTAAGATATTTCCTTTTCTGCTTCAATGGGAGCACTTAGGTATGTGTAACTCCAAGTATGCTGAAGTAGTTATTAGAATTATAGTATTACTAGAGGCCCAGTGCACAAAATTCGTGCACAGGGTTGGGGGGGTCCTCAGCCCAGACTGCACCCTCTCCAATCTGGGACCCCTCAGGGGATGTCTGACTGCCTCTCACAATCTGGTATTGCCTGGCTCCTAACAGCTCACCTGCCTGCCTGCCTGATCACCCCTAACTGCTCCCCTGCTGGCCTGATCACCCCTAACCGCCTCTGCCTCCCCCTGCACCCAGGACCCAGGATTCCCTCCTCCAGCCAGTTGCTGGCACCCAGGACCCAGGCTTCCATCCCTCTGGCTGGCCGAAGGCACCCAGCACCTGGGCAAGCTTCGCCTCGGCTGGCCACAGCTGCAGAGGACCATGGGTGGGCGGCTTTGCCCTGGCCATAGCTGCAGGTGTCCGGACCATGGGGTGGGCAGCCTGTCCCTCTCCCAGGGCACAGGCACAGCCGCTGGTGCCCAGACTATAGGGCAGGTGGCTCGTCTCTCTCCCGGGCTACAGCCCCAGCTGCTGGTGTCCAGGACCGCCAGGTGTGTGGCTTGACCCTCTCCTGGGCCACAGGCACAGGTGCAGCTGCTGGAGCCCAGGACTGCAGGGCAGGCAGCTTGTCCCTCTCGGGGCCACAGCCCCAGCTGCTGGTGCCCGGGACCGTGGGGCAGGCGGCTTGTCCCTCTCCTGGACTGTAACCTGGCTGGTGCCCATGCTTCTCTCCCCAGTTTTGAGTGTCTGAGCCGTTAAGGTATGATGGTGTGAGGGCGTGATGACCATTTGCATATTAGCTCTTTATTATGTAGGATAGGATCTCAAAATTGGGATAGAATTTAAAGGATACCAGATTCAATTATTTGGCAAATGACTACATCTTCTATTTGACATTCCAATAGAAGGTTTCTGGGGAAACAGGACCTCTCATTTGCATACTAGTAGAATGTTTGACTATCTACTGCTCCCTGGATTGTTTGAACCCCACCATAATCCTTTGGAATCATTGGGTTTATATCAATGACCTATTTTTATTTTTATTTTTTTAAAGAAAATGTACATGCAGAAAAGATAAATCTTGACAAACATTGCACAGTTGGTTAATGTCTTCTCAGGCCACTTCTGGGTAAATATTTTTGAGACCTGGTTGATCTGTGTTTTATAGAAACCTAGGGTCCTGAATAAGACCTAGGTACTGTGCTTGGAAAATTAATGCCGAATGAACTAGGCATATTCTTTGTCCTCATGAAATTCACAGTCCAATGAAGAAGACAGATTAATTAAGCTAATTCAATACCATGTGCTGATTGCAGGTGAATGGACCCAGTACATGAAGTGTAGAATAGCAGGTCAGGAAAGCCTCTACTTCTGCAATTTTGGCTCCAAGTCCAGGTTATGTTTTTTACACTATGTGGCCTCTTCTAGATGGTAATTAATTCACCAAATTATCCAGGACTGACCTACTACTGAACCTCACTTGCTGGCTATAACCTTCTTCCTGGGAGTGTGTGTGATGAAAGCTAAAATAATAGCAGAGACTAACTTTGCCGAAATTCAAGAATGGCTCCAAAGAATCCTATAATGAAGGATAATATAATCCTATTGAATATAATTAGAAATGTCTAGTAATAGTGAACTCCTTGCAATTTAAGCTTCTTAAAATAACCAAGTCAGAGAAGCTCAAATTCACTCCTGGTATATATAAAGGGAAGAAACAGAACTAAAATAAATCTAGTTTTTATCTGATGAATCACTGCTTTATGTGAAATCGTACTATGTCAAAGAGATTAGAGAAATGATTAATTCCTAAAGTTTGGCCCAGAATTATTATCACTTCAATTGGAATTGGAAGCAAGCTCTAGGGAAAGAATCAAAATGTTTCTTGAGTATGTCTAAGAACCTAGAAGAATATTCCATTCTCTTGTGAGTGTGTAAAAAGAGAAGAGAGAGAGAGAGAGAGAGAGAGAGAGAGAGAGAGAGAAGATGTGCCTTGTTCCAGTGGCATGCTTTGTCATTTTTAGCTGGAGAAAAAGCTTTTTTAGGAGCTTCATTCTAAAGGTTTTTCTGGAGTTGGAATTTGGATATCCATATCTCAGTACCTCATCACCCTCATATTACTGATACATCCATTCAGAAGATGCTGAAGAGCAAAAAATTCTAGATTTTAGTTCCAGGTCAAAGTCTATTTTAAATATAGACTTAAAGAATATTTCTAGGGGATAAAAAAGAAAGAGAGAATAGATAGTAGAGAGATTATTTGAAATACATAAAATTGTATACTTAAATGATCATCTTTGAGATCATCTCTGATATTTCAATTACCCAATCTATGGGCTTTTTCAAAGACTTCATACAGGGCACTGATTTTCATATTTGAGCAACCCTTCTTTCTTTATACTCCTTTTCCAGTTTCCCAGCATTGTTTTTTCTAGTTTCCCTCCTGTCACCCTGTTTACTCCCTCTTTGTCTCTTACGTTAGTTCATCTTTTTGTGTTTCCTCCTTAAATTTAGTCTTTGACCCTTAGGTAATTTCTTCCCTTGTTGTTCCTTAAAAATATTACACACAAAATGGCTTAAGAGTGTGTCTAAGAATCCAGAGTCAGACTGTCCAAATCATGGTTATACTACTTATCAACTGTGGACAGTTTAGAAAGTTACTCATTTCCCAGTCCTTCCATTTTTTCATCTGTAAAATAGTTCATGTGTCCTATTTGCTTTAATGTGAAGATTAAATGAGATAGTAGACATGAATCACTTAGCACAATGAGTATACATGGAAAGAACAAAATATTTTTCATCATTATCAACATCAAAATTGTCATCATCATCATCTTTTCTGGAATGTTGCCACAAACTACACTGAGTGGCCAGATTATTATGGCCACCTGACATTTGTAGGCAAATTAGCCATACACTGCATCATATGGGATATGGAAGCAGAAGGCCTGTTTGAACACCTTTGTTGTCTGCAGTTACCAAGTTAAAACGTCTCCAATTTGCACAGGAACACAAGGATTGGACAGTCAAGCATTGGAAAAAAGTCATGTGGTCTGATGAATCACGTTTCCAGTTGCATCATGCAGATGGCAGAGTGAGAATTTGGTGGAAACAGCATGAAAGAATGCAGCCCACATGCATGAGCACAACCCTTCAAGCTGGTGGGGGCAGTGTTATGGTTTGGGGCATGTTTTCCTGGCATGATTTGGGCCCTTTAATTTGTGTGGAACAATGTCTGAATAGCACAACATACC
>NW_005361607.1:40574-56093 GCF_000412655.1 Myotis brandtii
TATTGTGTAGGAGTGGTTTCAAGAACATGAGGGAGACTTTACCTTGCTTAGGTGGCCCCCACAATCACCAGATCTCAATCCAATTGAGCATTTGTGGGACGAAGTTAAAAGAGCCATCAGGCAGCTGGTTCCACAACCATCAAATCTCACAGAACTGGACAGTGCTATTCATCAGGCATGGTGTCAGATTCCTCGCATCTCCTTTCAACATCTCGTGGAGTCAATGCCAAGAATTGCCGCAGTATTGAAGGCAAAAGGTGGCCCAACGAAGTACTGAAGGGGTGGTCATAATAATCTGGCCACTCAGTGTATATCTCTAGCCTTGACCACTGTCCTCCCACTTTTCCACCTGTCAGCAGAAGTCCACTGGCATTTCTACTGATATCTTCAAATCCACATACCTAATTCCAAACTTATTCTTTCCTTCAGAAATTCTAATTGGATCTAGATTCCCAGATGTTTAGGTTCACAATGGCTGGAAACTGGTAATAATTGAGAACTTGGGTCTAAAAATGTCTGAACAAATAGTGCAGACTGTAGAGGTAGGAAGGATTTGATAACTATAGGGAGTGTTGATGGATCAATACAGTGGCAATTATGCTGTAAGGGGTTCAAGTGACTAGTGTTTCATGAGTATTTCTCTATCTGAGGTTTCCCCAGTGTGTATATTGTCTGAATTTAGACCACAGGGGAAGGCCCAATGCAGTCTCACAATCCGTTCTCACAGAGTTACCTCTCTTTCTTCCCATTGCTTAGAGTGCTATGCCTCACTTGGCGCCACAACATTGAATAGTTGCTGAGATGTTTTTAATTCCAATTTAATGAACGTGACAGACCTTATTAGCTCCCAACATTAGGCAGTGAGCTCAGTGTTAGCTCTGACCCATATAAGACACTAATACCCTAATCCTTTCTTCACTTATTTATTTTTCCCTTTTCTTATTTCTGTTATAGGCCCAACTGTCTTTAAATGATACATTTGAATGCATTTTATATATCTATTATTATCTGTATTTATATATGGAAAACTGTAAATTAATACTGATAAATTCAATCCAACCCAACAACAAATGGCCCATTCTATTGTGGTCCAGAACTCTCTTCTCCAACAGTGAGTTACCTGCCTTCCATTATCTTTCACATGTTTCCTTATTAATCAATTCACCACTGCGCTATTAGTCTCTCTTTGCCACTCTATCACTTCCTCCATGTAGAGCTCCTTCAACACCCTGTTCTTGATCTCTGCCACTTCCTACTCACTTCAATCCTTTTCTTACCCTCACCTTGTTCTGACACCTGTGTCAGACACCCTCAATGTGTGGATCCCCTCTTCATTATGCACAGATTCCATCACTGTCCTTAACTGTCCCCCTCCCCATTATTCTTATTATGCTTGCTCTCTGATACCCCATAATAGGTGTCCTTCCCACACGGATGCATTCAAGCTCTTATATTTTTGCACTGCACCATCCCTCTGTGTGAGAGCTCAACCCACTCCAGCTCTGACACTCTATACAAGGCTGACTTTCTAAAGAAACATCTTCTTATACTTCTTGGGCTCTGACATCACATACTAGGCCATATTCTCACATGCATGGACACCCTCTGTGCCACACTTGGATTCCAGCTTCCCATGCTGGGTTCTCTCCCATATCTAAGTCCTTTTCAGCCTGTTTGGGCTTGACCACCCCACACCATTCCACCCCCTGATGTGATGCCTTCTTTACCTTGCTCAGCTTCTGGCCCCTACATGGGCCATTCCCATATGTAGACAGTGTCCTCACCTGGCTCATGCTCCGAATCCCCATGGGGGATCACCTCCCTTACATTACACCCTTTTATCCTCCCAGGCTTCAACAGCCGTAATCAGATATAGCCTCTCTCTACTTGGGCTCAGATTCCTCTCTCTGAGTCACCATGACTCTCTCTTCGTGACCAAGAATGTTAATCTTACTTGCTGGGTTCCCATCTAGTAGTTACCGGACTGAAATGTTTGGAAATGGAAGGAAAGGGGAAAGATGAAGAGAGAAAGAAGTGGAGCAACTCCAGCCCTTCAGATGATTATGGAGTTCTGATTGACCTGGGAGCTCTAGAGCTCTGGTTCCTACTCCACCATGGCTTTGAGTATCTTCCTTCTTTTTTTACAGATGGAGAGAGAAGTACAAGCTTAAACATGTATTTTCAAAATAATTGTCATATGTTGCTAAGCATATTTTTATGTATTTTGAGAAATCAAAGGCTTCCTGGATCAACATGGTCTGCTCTAATGAATATGAGACTTGAGCTGAAATAAAAAAAGGGCTGAGAATTAAATAGATGGAGTAGAAAGAAAAGACTGTTATAGGCAAATTTGAGAGATGAAGTCAGGGTATTATGGTTCAAGTGGAGAGAGCAAAGGGAAGCGTGTGGTTCTGGATGAGGCTGAGAGGTTGGAAGGGACCAGCTACAGAGAGCCTTTGGGAGGGCAGAACTGGTGTTTTGAAGATTTCCAACCTTTTAAAAGCAATTGGGTGTCTCTAGCAATGAGGTCAGGTAACTAGACCAATGAAATCTGGCTAACCCAGGCAAACTCAGAAGAAAGTTTTTTGTTTTTGTTTTTTTTTATGCCAGATTCTCAATTTTGTCTTCAGTTCTCACTAACTCCTGGTTCCTAAGTCTGGCTCACTTATGGAGCCCAGCAGATTTCTGACTTTATAGTACCTTCTCAAATGAACTCCTGTGCTGATTTGACTGTCTGCCCCACTGTTGTTCCTGAGATCTCAAGATATGTTTCCCAAACCCACAGTTTTTTTCTTTAATATGGGCTCCTGCCCAGTTCTATTATGGTTAGATGAAATTTCACTGAACACATTTCAGCTTGAAAGATGAATCTATGAGGAAAGTGGCTTTTTCTGTCAAGTTAGGAGGTTTCCATCATCATTAATAAATACTTGTAGTACCGTATTAAGTTTACTCCCACCAAGATTCTCTGTGATGGTATTTATGTTGTGTTCCTTTGGCTTTTTCTGCTGATTGGAACTTCAATTCATGGATGATACCTTTGCAAATAGCCCTTCTATCTTCCAATCTTTAATCAGAAAGGTTGAAAACAGAGCTCCTAGGGAAGTGTGCATGAGAATATTGAGTCTCATCTGAGGATAATTTTAATTAACAAGCATCTATAAATACTCAGTGTTGGTTAAAATGCTTGCATGCTGTATATGAACAATTAATTATGGGAGTATTTTTTAAAAGAGATATGTAATTGGGGAATAGAATAATGAACAAATGTGTGACACCTAAACTGTGTCCATATGTTGATGTCTTCAGTGAAAAAGTCAGATAAAGTTTTCAAAGTGAAATAAAACTCTGCAGTGGCTTATAAAGACTTTAAGAATCATAGACAATGGATTGAGCTTCCTTCCTCTGAGAAGGAAAGTTCAGTGGAAACAACACCAGCTATGAAATTTAAAAATGTTTGGTGCTCTTATCTTGTTTGCTAGCTATGTTATGCCAGGTAAATTACTTTATCACTACAAGTCACGAAACATATATGTGGAATGTGGGAGTATATTCTGAATGCTTAGCAATCAAGTAGGCAATCAATTAATGTTAACACTACCTCCTTTGTGTGGACCAAACTAAAAGCACACTTCATAAAATTTAAAGTTGAAATTGATTATTGAGGCTGTCCTTTGGGAATGGATAAACAATAACTTGCCTGGTTGATTCAATAACAGGAGGCAAACCCCTTCAGTTGCCAGTGGCTTTCCCTTTTCTGGGAAAGTCCTTTCACCAAAATATTTGTATTAAAGATACATTAAACAATGGAACAATTACCTCTTCGAACAGTTTGCCTTGATGCCTGCCACTCCCACTCACACCCCATTCCAGATCAAGGCTTATAAGGAGCTGAAATTCAGACATGAAATTGGAAGATGGGATGTGACTACCCCTGTCACTGCCATTTGGCATAGCACAAGCCACAGGGCATAGTGATTCATTGTCCTTCCAAGCACACACATTTCTTTATAACTAACACTCAGAAAAAAATTTTTTTGAGTATGATTTCATGATGTATTTACTCATTAAACTTATTTTAAAGTGTTACTGTTTGGAATGCTAAAAATATTTTTAAAAATGTGAAGAACATAGAATAACCTCCCTCCCCCCAAAGTATATAGTTTACTGAAACCCCACCACACTAAAAGCTTTTTCCTGCAAGAGTATTCACTGAGTACTTACTCCATACCCATATGTGCTTAGTCCCTAGGCATCAGCAGTGAATGAGACAGATAAGGCTGCTGCTTTTGTGGTGGTTATGTTTTAGTGGTAGAGAAAGGACATACACAAATAAAGAAGCATCAACTATACATGGTGATAACATGTGCGAAGACAATAAATAAGGTGGTGTTTTAGAAAGTAAAAGCATATTAGAGAAAATGTCCAGGAGGGGCTTTCTAAGGTGACTGCTGAGTAACATCCATGGAGGAGAATGAGACAACCAGAAGAGTCTGGATAAAACCTCCCTGACAGAGCACAGGGTAGGAAATGGAAATAAGCTTGGTGGGAAAGAGAAAGGAGGTCAGAGTGACTGGAATGTTGTGTGTTGTGTGTTTTGGAGGATATAAGATAAAGCTATGATGTGAGAAATAAACATTTTGGTATATATTCTTCTAGTATTTTCTCTATGCATTGGCAAAGCATTATGTTGAGAATTTTCTCACAACAATAAATGTTTTCCTAAAATGACAAAAGTCCTTAACCATCCCAGTGGAAGCTCCAGAAAAAGTATTACCTTTCAGAGCTGTCCTTTGTGGGTCCAAAATGGTCTGGCCTCCTCCTGATTTCCTTGGTCAGTAGATGTGAAATACATTGGGAAGAGTGTGACCTTGGACCAGGTGACCCTGCAGCTGAGCAGGACCCTGGATGCTGCTGATTATACTCAAGCATAGTTAAGAGAATCAGATGAGGCACTATCTAAAAGTGTGTGATGCTAAAACTTTAGACATATATTAGCTAAATAAAGTAAGCAATAATAAAGATATGCATAGTGTGCTCAGCCTTAAGCTTTATTTGGTATTAGCCAAAGATGTATCTATCAGTTAGTTTTTGCTGCCTTATACTTAACCCCTTAAAAAGTGATTTAAAAGAACAACAACCCTTTATTTATGTCCAGAGTCTATGGCTCCATGAGTGTGTCTGGTCTGGTCCAACCTTGGCTGATTTCTGCTGGACTTGCCTGTGCACCTGCCATCAGCTGATGGGTTGGCCAGTTGCCAGATGGTCCAGGATAGCATTACTCACATGTCACAGTTGGCAGGCTAAAGGATGGAGTGATGGGGATCATCAGGCTACATGTCTTTTGTCATCCAGCTGACTAGGCCAGGTGGTTCCCATGGCAGTGGTCACAGCGTTCCCATGAATAGTGTAGATTAATCCACAGCACTCAAGCCCTTTTCAAATCCCAGCTTGCATCAGGCTTTCTAATCTCTCCTTGGCCAGAGCAAGTCACAAGGCCAACTAGATTCAAGGAGTGAAGAAACAGACTATGCTTATAATTAAAGGAAAAGGACTGAGGAGAAACATATTTTGCCATATATTACAAAAGGACTCCTTAGAGTGAATGTACCCAGGCTGCATTGTATCATTCAGGATCCCAGTTGGAAGTCAGTTCACCACAGATGTTTCCAATAAAGAGACTCTAATAAAAAGACTACTTGCAGAGATGTGGGCAGGGTTAAGGAAATACACAAGGGGTAGTGAGGGACCCAGAGAATAGCAACAGAAAGAAGCCATTATCACCTCTAGAGTTAAAGGGACATGGGAAGAAAATGAAGACTTAGCAGTCCAGTGGCACTGGAGTTCTGGAGAGACACCACATCTATCTGAGAGAGGCATTGAGTCAGAGTGGAAGCAAAGAAGAAATAATAACTCTGTCTTAATTGGTTTTCTAAGAAGCAAAGCCCAATACAGTTATCTGCATACTCTTGATTTATTGAAGGCATGCTCTCAGGAGAAAAAGAGAGTGGAAAGTAGGGTGAGAAAGAGTTGAGGAAGGTCTAGCTTCACTCTTATCCTTAGAGTTCTAGAACACGAGAGTTGATTTACCTTGAGACATAAGGCTGTCATGCTAGTAAGCTATTGGATGTGGGCTAAGCATTGGGTGAGATGTGACCTCTTATACCTGATGATTCCCCATTCAGCTAAAGATGATGCTCTGGAGAAAGGAGCAGCAGCAAGTCATCAGAAGCCAATCCTCACAGAGCTGTGTGGGAACTCTGCCATGGATGGGGTCTGAAGGGGCAACAGTGGGGTCTTTCCACACTCTGATTTCCCTCTAGTGCAGTGGTTCTCAACCTTCTGGCCCTTTAAATAGAGTTCCTCATGTTGTGACCCAACCATAAAATTATTTTCGTTGCTACTTCATAACTGTAATGTTGTTACTGTTATGAATCGTAATGTAAATATCTGATATGCAGGATGGTCTTAGGCGACCCCTGTGAAAGGGTTGTTCGACCGCCAAAGGGGTCGCGACCCACAGGTTGAGAACCGCTGCTCTAGTGCCTGTTACTGAGGGAACCCAATTGGAGCCACCAGACATTAGGCGTTTTCCTCCCAGTCATACAAATTCAAACACAAAGTTTAACCCAAATACCAAGAAATTGAGCTCAGGGCAAACTGTGTGTTCAGCCTTGGACACCACACTTTCAGATGGATGTTGATACAAATTAGAGTGTCCCTGGAGAAAAGGGAAATTTTCAACCAATGTCCTCTGAGGTGAAGAAACTAGTGATGTTCATCTAAAAGAAGTAGATATTTGAGACAGAAAAGAGCTTTTCTTCCTATGCCCACCCCAAGGCTGTCATGAGAATGAGAGTGGTCTTATTCTGTGTGGACTTGCACGTAAAAAAACCTATAACCAATGATGAAAAAAAGAAACTACAGAGTCTGCTCAGTCTTGGGAAGCACTTTCTTACTATCACAGAAATCTTGCAATAGATGAGACTACAAGATGAAGAAATAGGTGTCTCATGCCTGAAAATATGCAAATTAGACGTGAGGCATTATAGGAATGATCCAAATATGGAATATATGGTGGGATTAGACCAGATTCATGTACATGTTCAGGCCTGAGACTATTTTCTAGTATGGACTTGAATCCAGTATTATTCTAGCAGGTAGATACTTATCGGCATGGATGTGTATGTACACATGTGTGATGAATCTCTTAGACCAATCATCTGGTAAGGCATGGACACAGAAATCAAACACATGGGCCCACTTACCTCTCTTCTCTCTCAATTCCCCTGTATCCTTTTACCCTGCATAGATGGGTTTAGGAATGGAGCAAACATATAGAAGGAGGTAAAGGGAAGAGTAATTAATTAGGGTCCCTTTATTCAATTCAAGACTCGAGGGTCACTTCTTCACTTGGAAGTGTTTAGCACGTATTAGATATGGTGTCATGATTTGGACTTTGGACTCTTCAAGTTTGATTTCCAATTCTCTTTAATAATTGGATGATGTCAATAAACCTCTCTGTGCTCATTGTTTCTAATCTGAAAACTGGAAATAATAATTGTATCTATTAAAAAAAACTTATTGTGAGGATGAATGCATAAATGCATGCTAAAGTGCTTAGAATGTTGTCTGCCATGTTGTAAAGCTTCAGTAAGTGCATCATTATTTAACAATTGCCTTTGCCTCTATAGAGTACTAGCTTTTAAAAACCACTCCCTCATTCTCATCATCTTTCTAACAAAATAAGGACAATATTCCAAGTACATTTCCTTCAGAATGGTTGTAAGGATCAAATTAAGTGTATGTGAAACACCTGAACTAAAGTTCATGTTCAGTAAATTTAGTAGATAGCATGATGCAATGGGACAAATATAAACTTTAAAATTTGATGCAGTAACAAGAGCTCAAGTCCGAGCTCAGCATCTCACTGCGGACAAGGCATTCCTTTCTGACCCTCAGTCTCCTCATCTATGAAATGGGGAAAGCAGTTTCTTTTTCAGGCATGTTGGTGAGTGAAGTCATGCATCCAAAGGGACCTCCTGGTGACACACAGTGGTGCTCACCAAATAAGCCAGGTGACGGTGCGTATTTGCTTATGCTCACGTAAGGGTTTTATCATATCTATTTTGCGGCATGCCTAACTAGATCCAGTTACTTAACCTTGTGGGGGACAACACGAAGCATAAGACATGCCAGATAGGAGTTCACGGTGAGTGGGGGGTGGTAGTTAGTGCTAAACTGTGGTGTCAGTTGCTTTGTAGATGCTCTGACCAAATATTCCCCAGAAATTCTTAACCCTTATCTGCAGGCACCTTTGATTTTAAGAACTCTTTATCATGTGCATTAAATAGTAAAAATCAAAGAAGTATTTTTATTTCTTCTCTTAGCATGGCTGTGAGGTCCCTCAAACCACAGCCTGAAGGAAATGTAATCTAGGTTCTGCAGGGTTAGTAGCTGCATGAGCCTGTGGTCCTTAAAGGGACACCATTTCCACCCCCTTTTTAAATACTCCTAAGGCAGATTGCTTGGGAAGGCCTGGGCTGGTCCTAGGCTCTGACTAGCTCCCCCACCTTCCCACACCAAGATAGTGAGCAACAGCTCATGGAAGGGGCCTCTTGGTATCCACACAGCTCTCTGCTCCTGTCACAGGGCCATGCCCACTCTGGCTTTCTCGTCACCTCAGCTTACAAGAGAAAGAAACACACTGCAGAGAGCTCATCTCTTCTGCCTCAAGCCAGTTACTGAAGATGGTTAGATGGGAGAGTGGCAGAGCCAGAAAAAGAAGTCGCCCCATCTCTGCCAAGCGCGTGCTCCTGCTGCCAATTGCAACTCTGTGTGTAGACAGTCTGTGCAGCAGACTAGGACCCGCCTTAAGCACCGCATCTGCCCCGGGCTCTTTCCCAGTATAGTTTACTGCTTGCCACCTCACCCCCGAACATATCATCTCTCCAATCCTCCCCAATTCTCTATGACAGCTTCTTGTCAATTGCCTCTCCCCCACAAGTCTTTTTTGACAAATCTTAGAGATGCAACAGCTGGTCACCCTTCAAGACTTCCACATGTCTCTGTTGCCACTTAGGCACATTTCTTTCTTCCTCATTGATTTTTTTCCATTTTTCCTCTTCTATTTTGTGGGTACCAACTAACAGTTTACATTCTCTTGTATTGCTCAGTTCTCTATTTGAAGTTCCTACCTTGTGGCAACTTCTGCACATATGGACTTTCCAATTATAAAGTCATAAGAAACAATAATAGATACTAACTTGTTTCTATTTGCATTCTGTTCTACTGCTCAAAAAGTTTTCATGCAGGCAGCCATATTACAACTTCTCTCTGAAGTAGGCACCTGATGCAGAGTTTATTGTTAATTTTTTATGAAAGATTAAAGAGCTTCAAAATAATTATAACCTGTATTTAATTTTTTTAAAAAAGTCCATGGACTCACCATCAAATTAGCAAAATAGAACACTATCAGCATCTCTGCACCCCTCTGTCTCTGTACCCCACCCTCCTTCTCCCCCAGGTGTCACAGCCATCTAGATCTTAGGTTTATTATTATTATTATTCCCTTACTTTTCTTTGTAGTTTTACATTTAGTTGTGCTTTCTTTGAAAATGGGATGTAAATGAAATTTTACTGTTTGCATTTTCTCAAACTGTGATCTTCAATATGATGGCCACTAGCCACATGTGGCTACAGAGCACTGGAAAAGTGGCTCGTCCAATTTGAGGTGTCCTGTACATAGAAAATGCACTCCCAGTTTTGAGGATTTGGAACTAAAAATAATGGCAGACATATCGGTATTTTTTATATTGGCTACATGTTGAAATAATAACTGTGGATATATTATGAAATATATTATTATTTAATTGCATCTGTTTCTCTATGTCTTTAATATGGCTACTAGAAATTTAAAAACTAAATCTTTCTCACATCACATTGCTGTTGGACAGAGCTACTCAAGAACTTGCGTTTTTGCCCAGTGTGTTTATAAGATTCAAACATGGTGATGTCAGTAACCGTATTCCTTGTGTGTTGTATTCTACTTTATTCTTCCATACTGCTGCTGGTAGACATTTGGGTTTATTTCATTTTTGCCCCAGTTGCAAACAGTGCTGTTTGAGTGAGCAAGAGTTTGTCTAGGCTACTGCTAGGTTTTGGGCTTTCCACCTATTTATTTTAGTAGACACACAAATTGTTCCCTGAGCTGGTTGTGTCATTTTCACTTTTACCAGCAGCATAAGATAATTCCCATGCTCTATATCTGGGGTCAGCAACTTTTCTCTGCAAAGGCCCAGGTAGTAAATATTTTAGGCTTTAGCTCCAAGTAGTAAGATCAAGCAACAGTTTTCCATGAAAGACTAATAGTTGCTTTTACACTTTTCATTAAAAAGTGTGAAAAGAATTCTTGGATCATGGGCTGTACAAAAGCAGGTGGTGAGCTAGATTTGGCCCATGGGCTGGAGTTTGCAAACTCTTGCTCCACATCATTGTGGACACTTGGTATTGACAGATTTTAATTTTAGCCAATCTTATGGGTGCTAAGTGATGTTTCACTGTGGTTTTAATTACCCTGCTCATAAGAATGATCATCCTTTCATTGGTTTATTGCACTGTCACATTTCCTTTTATGTGAAATGTGGGTTTAATTCTGTTGCCTATTTTTATTGATCTGGTATTATTTTATAGTCAATGGAACTGCCCTTTCTTGAGAGAAGAGATTATATGAACATACTAAGATCACATAGCTAGGAAGAAACAGATCGTAGACTCGGGCTCTTTATTCTAATTATATTTTTTTGCATGCTTTCACTAAAAACAAACAAACTCTAACAGTGGCTTAATGATTTATGCTCTTATTTAATACTACTGTTCCTTTCTCAGATAAATGCATTTTCTACTTAACTTCCAGTAGATAATACATAAGGGTAGCAACTATTTTGTGATTGAGATTTGCTTTAAGTCCATCACATTGCTAGAACTGCGGAGCTGTTTTCCTCAGTTCTGATTTTACAGAATGTGTCATCGCTATTCTCTCTTCCTAATCATTAGAATCTAATTACACGTTGCTCAGTTGAAAAGCTGGATGTCCCAGGTTGTCTTACAGCTTTTGATGGCCATGTGACAGGAATGAAAGTCATTAAGTGGTTCTTCTGGGAAAGTTATTGTTCTCCTGATAAGAGGGAATAGATTCAGCTGGCTCCGGCCTTTTCATCTTCTCTCTACTTCTGCCTGGAATTGACTTAATGCCCAACAGTGCAGTAGCCATCTTGCAATCATGGAAGCTAGAAAAATTCAGTGTATTTCCAGTGACTTCCTTGACCACCTGCACCAACCTTGGACTACTTCCAGGTGTCTTATTACTGGAGAAAAATAAAACCTCCTGCCATTTAAATAAGTTAATGTACTCAGGTTTCTGCCAAAGCAGCTAAAGCCAACTCTAATTGATGAAGGCAGAAAAGCAGACTAACAGAAGTTCCACCTCATGTTTGAATCACTTTTAGGAAATCACTTTTCAGAAAAAAATGATAAATTCTAGAGACGACACATCATAGGAGGTCTTTTAAAAATTTTTTAAAGAATTATTGTATATTGCAAGAAAACTTTTCCCATTTTATCAACTACATTTCATTCTTCAAAAATTGGGGAGCTAAGCTATAGTATAAAAGAACACTGTTAGTTAGTTCCTTATCTTCATTTACCTATTAAACAAAGAAGATTGCAGTAAGAGTGTCCCCCAGAAACTGGGATAAGGCCAGGTCACAATCTAAAATCACAATAGGACATTATTGTGGTATGGGAGATAAAACATGGGGGTTGACCAGAAAGACCCGTATTCAAGTTTTGACTGTGCCATTTACTAGCTATTTGGTCTTTGGCTTTCTGGGTTTTATTCAGTCATCTGTAAAGTAAGGATAATAATACTGTCTTCATGAAATAGCTGTTGTAAAGATTAAATGCCCTGTCAGCATCCAGCACTTCCCTTAGATCCTCTTTCTTCTTCTGAGAGTGATTTTGGTAAGATAAACATATAATGAGTAAAGAATCATTTCAGAGGTAAGGCAGCCTGAAACATGAATTGCAAATACTTGTGAGGATCTGTGCTAATAATATGATTAAGTTGAAAAATAATTAAATAAATATTTATTATTCTTTAGCTTTAACTGGTGCTTGGAGTACTATTAGAACAACAACCCCCCATATCACACACACACACACACACACACACACACACACACACACACACACACAGTTACCTCACTAAGTCCCACTCTTTTTTCTGGTTTCAGCACTGATATCACTTTCTCAGGATGCTTTGCCCAACTGCCCTCTTCACTATGTGCTTACACCAGATTTACTTTTTAACATTTTGTATTGTTAAGCACCTACTTCCTTGTTGCTTCATTCCTTAGACTGGGAGCTGCTTATAGGCAGGGAGTGTTTTTGATTCACCATCTTATCCCCAATACTGAGCACAGTGCCTGACATAGTAGATGTTTAACAAGTAATTCTTGAATGAATGAGTAATTAAGTGAAACAGTGAGTGATAGGTGACTTCTACATGCCAGGTAGTTTGGGGCCCATTTGTGTGCAAGACCAATTCAAGTGGATTGTCACCAAAGGAGTTAAAAGATAGTAACTTACACTTTAATTTGATTCACTTAAGTAAAACAATACAATTGAAGACAATTTCATTGCATGAAGCCAAGGAAAAGCAGAGACAAGGAGTAAAAATATGTCTGTGCCTCTCTAGTCCCCCCCAGAATTACTCCTGGGAATGGAAGCTCTTATTTAAAGTGACATAAAGAAGACTGCAACCCTAGAATCTAAGGTTTGAATATTTCTTTGACTGAAAAGGAATGTTTCTTGAGAAAATGTTCTGCTTTATGAAATAAATGTGTCCTTTGTAGGAAACTAACACTGAGGCTTGATCCATATCCTATATAATAAAAGCCTAATATGCTAAGTGTCCGTTCGTTCATTCAACCAATCAAAGCGTAACATGCTAATGATATACTAAGGCCACTCAACCATTCGCTATGATGTGCACTGACCACCAAGGTACAGGAGCTCCAACTGGTAGGTTAGCTTGCTGCTGGGGTCCGGCCAATCGGGACTGAGTGAGATGGCTGGACATGCCCTCCCACAGTCCCTTCCCAGCTGGCCAACCTCCTGCATCCCTCCCCAGCACCGATCATGCACCGGTGGTGTCCCTCGGCTTGGCCTGTGCCCTCTCGCAATCCGGGACCCCTCTGGGGATGTCAAAGAGCCAGTTTCAGCCCGATCCCACAGGCCAGACCGAGGGACCCCACTGGTGCATGAATTTGTGCACCAGGCCTCTAGTATTAATATAATTTTATATGAATATAATAAAATAATACAAACTCTAAATAAATACAAGAAAAGTATATTTATATATTTATAAAATAAAAGTTAATAAAACAACATATCTCAATCAACATTGATATTTGCATAAGTATATATTAATAGACTGTTTCACATTAAAAGTTTTGGTAAATGTAGGAAGAATAATTTTCTCTAAATGTCCTCAACCAGAATAGCCCAGTAAACACAAGGGTCCTGGAGACATCCCCCCTTTATTCTGGCCCCCAAAATGCTTTTAATTTATATGACCATTAAATTATGCCTTATAACAGGCAGAAAAATATATTGGGAAAAGTTTGGGAATAAAGACTACAAATTGATCATACACAAGAAACTGTTAAGAATCCCTAGTAAATATATGCTGTTAAGAAAAGTCAGAGGAAGAAAAATATTTTATGTACTTGGTACCCTTTGTCTCTGGAGAAATAAAAACAATGCCAGCACATTAGTAAGAGGGAAATCTAGGAGATCTCACATCTTTCAAAATAAATTTCTATTGGATTAAATAAATAAATGTAATAAAAATAAAATAATAAATGCAAAAAAATAGAGATGGTCTTTAAAAATCTTGTCAGGAATAAAATGATCTCTAAGTTTAAAAAGATTTTATTCAGAAACAAGAATAGAATAATAAAAAAGAATAGTGAATCCAGAAAGATTCCCAATAAGTGTAAATTAAAAATTTTTTTGAAAAAATGGCAATTCAAGATAGCAATAAAAAGAATTTGGAGAAAATATATATTCAAATCTCTACATTAATTATTTTACTAAAATAAATTCTAGGTAGAGACATATACAGTATATACATTAAAACATAAATGTACTAGAAGGTAAAATGGATAACATTTTAATAACCTTAGATGACTCATTAATGTCTAGTAACCTTAGTGTGGAGAAGGCTATTCTAATTATGATATTCCAATTACTAAAAAAAAATGAGAGATGAATCCAATGTCATATAGATAAAAATAATCATTCATAGAAATAAGTATTATAAACAAATTAAAAGACAATTATTAACTGAGAAATTTTTTTCAACACCTAAGACAAAACACTAATTATTTATAGATACTCTTACCAAAAAAACCTGAACAATTAAATTTTTAAAAATAAACAAAGGACATGATTCTGCAGTTCCCAGATTTAAAAAAACAAAAACCACGTTTTCTTAATGGCCTTAAAATCCATGAGTAGATCTTCAATCACATACATTATTAGGGCCATGCAAATTAAAGCAGGGGGACTTATTTTACCTATTAAATGAAAAGTTCAAGAAAACCAGTCTAGGCTAAAGAGTAGGAACACTGATTCAGCAATGTAGAAGTAAATGGGTGTGATCACAGTGAAGGACAATTTGTCATTCTCTATCAGCAATCTTCTTTTTAGAAATTTTAACTACAGATGCAAACCATACATTCACACATCTATAAACAATATATTTACAAGAATGTTTACTGAATTTTTTATGAAATAGACTATGAATGATCTTATATAATAAAGAGCTAATATGCAAATGGTCATCACACCCTCACACCGTCACACTGTAATGGCTCAGACACTCAACACTGGGGAGAGAGGAATGGGGACCAGCCAGGCACAAATGAGCTCATGAGAGAGGAATGAGGACCAGTCAGGCTGCAGCCCAGGAGAGAGACAAGCTGCCCACCCTGTGGTCCTGGGCGCCAGTGGCTGTGCCTATGGCCTGGGAGAGGGATAAGCCGCCCGCTCCATGGTCTCAGGCACCAGCACCTGCACCTGTGGCCCAGGAGAGGGACAAGCTGCCCGCCCCGTGGCCCCGGGTACCAGTTCCTGTGGCTGTGGCCTGGGAAAAGGACAAACCACCCGCCCCATGGTCCCAGGCACCTGCTGCTGCAGCCCAGGCAAAGCCGCCACCCACGGTCCCCTGCAGCTGCGGCCGGCCTAGGCAAAGCTGGCCTGGGTCCTGGGTGCCTGTGACCAGCCGGAGGAGGGAATCCTGGGTCCCGGGTGCGGGGCAAGGCAAGGTGGTTAGGGGCAATCAGGCCAGCAGGGAAGCAGTTAGGGGCAATCAGGCCAGTAGAGGAGCAGTTAGGGGCAGGCAGGCAGAGGTGGTTAGAGTGATCAGGCAGGCAGGCAGGCAGAGGGGTTAGG